>NC_138769.1:391046053-391398553 GCF_965119305.1 Pelophylax lessonae | reverse complement strand
TTTCAAAATTGTCGCCCTTTTTTGTTTATAACGCAAAAAATAAAAATCGCAGAGGTGATCAACTACCACAAAAATAAAGCTCTTTTTTGGGGGGAAAAAGGGACATCAATTGTATTTAGGTACAGCGTAGCACGACCGCGCAATTGTCAGTTAAAGTAACGCAGTACCGTATCGCAAAAAATGGCCTGGTCATTAAGCGGTTAAAACCTTCCAGTCCAGAAGTGGTTAATGAATTGGATGGGTGGTGAATGTCCTATAGCAAATAGAAGAGAAAGTGATTGAGACCAACAAAGGAGAATGAAGTCTAACAGTGTTTATCACATGATTCTCTTATTTGTACAGCTGGAGATTAAATAGGAATGTTGCTGGTTGTTAAAGCTTTAGATATTAGAACTTTGATTTTGAGAATGCCTTATCATTTTAATGGCTGCATTTGTTTAGAACATATAACAAAGCCATTACGTAGTTATTAGAGTATGACTGTTTATTGATGAGTTCATTACCTGTTGTTGAAAACTATAACTGTGGGAACAGATCTATTTTGTTCTTCAAGCTATTGCCTCAGTATAATAAATGACATCAAACGTGTCATTGCCTTTTGTTTATTTCTTGTCACTAATGTTATCAATTTTGTTGAAATTGATTGATCACCAAAAACAGCATCTGATGCTCAGGAAAGCACCTGGTGTTACAACGCCAAGCCATGATAGTGCTCCAAGAATGCTGAGGACCACGTTTCAGTGCTGCCTTGGCACTCTCTCTGCAGTATTGGATACAAATAAATACCTGTTGAGGTCCATAGTGAAAAAAGCAAGACAAAACCAGCCTAATGCCTCGTACACACGCACCGATTGTTGGCCGACCGATCGGCCGTCTTTTGTCCAGTGTTGTTGTGTTGGTTGGAATGTGCTCTAGACTGCACACAAATTTTATCGGCCAACAAAAACCAACTTCAGAAGTGATGTCATGTGCTGGTTTACTTTCCGTGTGTTTTTTCTTCTCTGAGCATGCCCAGTCTTGCTCATCAGATTTTTGTCTGCCGAATTCTGTACTGACTGACGAACAATCGGCCGTTCTGTTGACGGCCAACAAAAATTTTATAGCCTGCACACCAGATTTTGTTCGGCCGAAAAGTCGCAGTTGGTTGTCGGAAGCATCATACTAACAAGCCGACAATCGGCCGATCGGACGTTGGCCGAGATATCACGGCCAACAATCGTTGCGTGTGTACGAGGCTTAACAAGGAATAAATCAATGACGTTTTACACATTATAGCTGTACAGTGACAATATCCCAATTGCATAATTATTTATATAAATTGAAGCTACAATTCCTACTTATAATTTCTGTTTTATTAAAAACAGAAATTAAAATCATATGACGTCCAGCACTTTAAGTGGGGATATCTGAATGATGTCTGCAGATGACATAATTTTTTCTGCCGGTGATTCCCTGCACTATAAGAACAATCATAGCGGCTGTTAATCCACTTGATCATTCTTACAGGCGGCAGGAGAGGACATCCCGCCGCCTTTCTGGTGCTTCTACCGGCTTGCCCATGCCGGAAGAAGGAATCCGCCAGCGACGAAAGTACACTATAAAGTCTGCCGAGGACCAGATGGTCCCCGGCAGTCTCTATGACTCTCGAAGGCCCGGGCATGACGTGATTACATCACGCCTGGCCTGGCAGTTGTCAATACTACCAAGATCTCGGCTCAATAGCCGAGATCATTTTTTGTTATTTTTTTTATTTCAGGCTTTCTAGCCTGTAGGAGAGATCTGAAGTCCTATTGACCCCAGATCTCCCCATAAAGAGGACCTGTTATTCACTATTCCTATTACAAGGGATGTTTACATTCCTTGGCATAGGAAAAAAAGTGAGAAAAAAAAAAAGAAAAAATGAAAGGGGAAGTGTAAAAATAGAAAATAAAAATAAACAATTAAAAAAAACAAAAATGTTTAAAGTGCCCCCATTCCTGGGTGCTCGCACGAAAAAGCGAGCGCATGCATACGCTACGGCCACATATGCAAGACTAACAATTCTAGACCAAGACTTCCTCTGTAACTCTAAACTGGTAACCTGTAAAAATGTTTAAAGCTTTGCCTATGGAGATTTTTAAGTACTAAAGTTTTGGCGTCATTCCACGAGTGTGCGCAATTTTAAAACGTGACATGTTAGGTATCTATTTTACTCGGCTTAACATCATCTTTCACATTATACAAAGAAATTGGGCTAACTTTAGTGTTTTGTTTTTTTAATTTATAAAACTGTTTTTTTTCCCCAAAAAATTGCTTTGGAAAAATTTCTGCGTAAATACCGTGGGGGGATCTGAGTAATTTTCTGTAGGAAAATTGCCGGTATGGAAGTGGTTAAATAAATACTCCACTGGGTTTACAGTGTGTAATATTTAGAAACCTAGTGACATTCTGCAGACCAGGTTGGGGCATTAAAACTATTTCTTTAACCTAAATTGAAGATTGAGACTCTTGGTGCATATACAGCAACTTACACAGCTTAGGTTCTTCTTCCAGTGATGTCAGTAAGCTGGCCATCCCTGAACCCTTGCTTATACAGAGCATTTCAACCCCACTGCTGGCTCCTGTCTGTCTGTAATGTAGTGCTCACCCCCAAAGAGGCTGCTGATTTGTCCCAGGTTCCTACCCCACTAGTGCAGCGGCAGCCAGGAACACAGCAGCATTCAGTCCTCTGGCTCAATTATTAGTCCAGAGGTTGCCTGTTCTTGTATTTATTGCTGGGAGCTGTGGAATACTCCAGAACACTGAACAGTAATAGGAGGCTCCTTTTACTCCACAGCTACTTCTTTGAACACTGCCTTCTACAATAGCTTAGGGAATAGACAGTACTGGGACACCATACGCAATGTTCTAGGCCAGGCAAGCCTTAGTATTCCTGCACTAACAGCAGCAACTGTCATCTAGATCCTCAGATTCTGCTCTCAGGTCTGTACTTCCAGGTCTTTGGTACTTGAATGCCTCCCTCCACTGTCAGAGAGACATTTCCTCAGTGGACTTTCCAGACCGGATCCTAAGTGAAATTCCCCCTTGTTTAGCTTCAAAACTTTTTAGCATAGCTGTGACCTCTAAGCTTGGTAAATTGGTCAATTTCAGCTGGTCTGGATTGGCTAAGGCCTCATAAATATTCAGGCTGCTCTTTTGACCTGCTCCACTCCTATTTTCTGGAACTTTCCAGGTGGCAGGGTGAAGCAATCAAGACTGTATCTTGTGAGACCCTGACCAGCCCAAAACAATCAGACACTGCTCCACTTATTACAGAAGAGTCTAAAAAGAACAAAATTTGCCTAGCACCCAACTAGGAGGGTGGTACTCTAACAAACCAAAAACCTTGATATTTTTACTAAGTTTCTTAGTACAAAAACAAAACATGCAGAGCTGCACTAGCGGTCCCCCCCACACTGGTGAGAGACAGACAAGAGGGACAGAAGTTTCGGACATAGGTGAGTATAAAATGCTTCATAAGGTGTAACAAAAATCACTGTGCTGAATGGGTTAGAAGGAGGTGGGGGTATACATTTTTGCCAGCAGATGTGCTTTAAAAAGCAAAGTCTTCAAATAATAGACTCACATTGACCCCGAGAGGTAATATCTGGCTTCTGACTGCAGGGCATAGCATCATAGGAAACATGGATTCTGGTAAACTGAGAGGACTTTCTGTATTCAATTGTACTTTGAAGAGTCTACTGATGATGCACAGCAAGCACTGCAGTTATGATAAACAGTGCCTGCTGTATAAATGTAATAGATTACTTATTAGTTTCCCTTTTTACTTGGAGATGCTTCAAATCTTGCTTTTATGGGTTACTTTGGGGCTGCTAATTTGACCTTATCTTCTTACTGAAACGCAAACATCAAGTTTGAGATTGTTGTCAAAATAATAAGATTAGATACTGACAAAGTACCATACAAGGGGAAACACTTCTTGGAAAAATATACTTTGCGAGATGTAGAAGGAATCTCTTGAAATGCAGCATGCCTTTTCTAATACTATTTCTTCTGTATAAATCCATGACAACCATCAAGAATTTGTCATGAGCTGACTACAGCAGAATTCTTATGATTCTCAGTCTCCCAGGTTTCCTCCTATCTGTATGACCGCTCCCCTGAACTTGCTCCTCTTTGCTGCACAACTGGTTGCAGGTCTCCGACATCATCCTTTACAATGCCAGACCTGTAGTTCTGCATTGTTCATGAAGGGCTGGCCCACAACCCAGATGTCAGACAATAGGGGAGAGAGATTTAAGCCAGGGGAGCAAGGAATTGCCAAAATATCTCACCTTAATCATCATCTTCTAGGAAAAACATAGCTTTTAACTAGGGATCGACTGATTATCGGCACAACCGATATATCGGGAGCCAATATGCACTTTCACCGATATATTGCCCCTATATTATATATATATATATTGAGGTTACCAATATTGCTGATATTTCAGGAAAGTGCTGTACCGGAGTGATGCCTGCAGCTAGAGGCATCACCCCGGTACCAGTATCCATAGCCGATGGTCGGCTGTCTTGTAATGACAACTGGAGCGGCTGTCATTACAAGGAGCGGGAGGGGACGCCCCCCCCCTCCTTCCGTGGCTCGCCCGGGTCTCCCTCCTACCTCCTACCTGCATGGCCACCGAACAGAAGACCTAATCAAAGCCGCATTCGGCTCTGATTGGGTCTCCATGTAAACAACCCGGAAGTGATGTCATGACATCACTTCCGGGTACTCGGCGCCACATTAAAAAAACTGACAGCATTCAAAACAGCCAAACTTGGCGTTTTTAATGCTTTTCAGTGCTGAGGAGGGCTTTGGGGTATTTAGACCCCCAGATTTCTCCTCAAGAGTACCTGGAACAAAAAAAAAAAATGTTTTTAACATGCCCGAAAATATCGGCCAAAATCGGCCGATACCAATATCCGATGACCAGAATATCGGTATCGGCATTAAAAAAAACAATATCGGTCGATCACTACTTTTAACCCTTGCAGTCTGGAAGGGGACCCATTGCAACAGTAATGTCTTTTCTTTCCCAGAGCTCAGCTTTAAACAGAATGATGCACCCCTGAACAATATCAAGGGAGCCTTAAAAAGAGACCCCTAACAATTTTTATTACCTGGGACCGTGGCTAGATATAAAGGCTTATTTAAAAAAAAAAAAAAAAAAAAAAAGGCAGCAATAACCAAGATTCACTTTACAAAAGCAAAGCCAAACAAGGTGGGCTCCAATTTTTTTGCTGTGGCTACTATATTTAGTACTTTTTTCCTTGCATTGTTTTACCAATTATGGCCTTCATTGTTAACCTATTTTATATACGTAGAGTCTTTATGATGCAGTCTTCTGCAGACAAAACTTGAAAAATTAGGCAGTAAATTAAAGCTCCCTAAACATGTGTTTTCTTTTTTGACAGAATTTGCTCTTTTACAGTATATAAACCCAATTTATATGGCTGTGCCTTTCCTAGTCAAAGGTGCTTTTCTTAGCCAGCACAAGACTTTCATACACACATATAAGGAACTCATAAATAATTTCATTTCTGTACACATTTCTGTGAATAATAACATTGGTAAAACAATAGCTTTATCCCTTGGGGAACAGTCACATCACAGCTATTCATTTATTGCTGCCATTCTAGATACACAAACTGAACTTATATTACTATGTGGGCACACAGCAACTGGTTTTGGACACTGGCATGTGCTGACCAGACAGATCTTTGGGATTGATTCGTCTTCCAGTATTGGGATTTCACAAGTGTTTTGTCCTCTAACCGTTGTTGGTTTTCACCTTTACTTGGTAGAGGAAATATGTTCTATGGAAGGCTTTGCTGTCTTGGGCAAATCCCTAGCAAAGGTTATCAAGCTTACAGTGATAAGGTAAATGGAAATCGTTTCTGGCAAGTTTTATATTCACATTCTGTAACAGGCTTTTCTGAGCTTATACGCTTGAGCTTATAGGGTAAAAATCTAGTTTTACCCATATAACTATATTCTGTTTTAAATGACAGTGGTGGCCGTTTGTATTAAAAAATATTTATTTGTCTCTTGTTTGTTCATCATTTAGACCAGCAGTTTTTAATGGTAACATTTACATTTGTGCAACCCAATACAACGTGTACCACACAGGTGATCTTATTGCATATAACAAAAAGGCAAAAAATTGCCTGTGTCATTTTTTTAGAGTAAATCACATAAAGCTAGCACTCTGCCCTATGTAGACCCAAAACCTACGGCGGAATAGTGCTTCCTGATATTAGACTCTATCACTTGGCTGCGCACCTCGCAAGAGCACTTAACTGGTGTCATACCAAAATCAAGCAATGGGTATCAATGGAGCAAGCTATATCTTCCATATCTGCTCCTTTATGTCTTCCAGCGGGCTCATATCCAGACCTCAATGCCCATTTGACTGTTGTCCCAACCTGGAAATATTGCAAACAGGCTTTCAGTTAACACGGGGTTGCCACCCTGACTTCACTACAGACACGCAAGATTGTTCCTTTAGCATTTTGCCTACCCACCTTGCACTCCATTTCTTGGACTCGACCTGGATGATTGCTAGCCACATGTTCACCAATCCACCTTTTTCCTCACTAAAACTTTTTAAGATCTTTCAACTTCCTCACTTTATGCATTACCACCCAGATGCTTGCTTGGGCTTCCCAAATGTTTGCTTGCTTATTTACCTCCAGGTTCTTGCCCATCTAGTTACACCATTTGAGAGGGAATGTCAAATGTCAGGCCCCTTGCCTCACACCCCCCCTGTTCACGTATAAAATCGTACTGTCCAAAACAACGACAATAGTGCCTCAGTCCTTGGATCAGCTGGAGCGCGATCTTAATATTGGGCTTTCCTCAGGCGTAATACTAACGCTATTGTTGCATTCCTCTATTAGCAACTGTTTCCAAGAATTCGGGTAGAAATGAGTTTCCTGCTGGTACCGAACCCCCAGGCTCCTACACTCCACGTATCTGTCTGTCCCAGATTCATGCTGGTGATGTGATGCTGCCCAGGCTGATCTCCTACATAATTTTTAGTCTTGTCCATGACCAAATGACTTTTGGTCTCAAAATCGCTCAAAATTTCAGGGATCACTGTATTCCTAAGGACCTTGGAATCTTTCTTGTGCACAATAAAGATATCCCCCCTAAAGTTAACAAAAAGTCTGTCCTTATTCGCCTGGTCAGTGCAGCTTGCTCCTGCATCCCTGCCCTGTGGAAGTTGCCCCATCATCCCACATTGCAACAGTGGTTTCAAGGAATCAAGGATATTGCACATATGGAAGATTTAACCAGTTCTCCCAAAGGGACTGCCACAAAATTCCACAACACATGGTTTTACTGGTGGTACTTCTCCTACTCAGATTCTTACAGTTGTTTTTTTTGAATCCAAAGAAAGTTTTTATTAATTAAATACAGCCCAAATCATCATAGCCAACAACATACTTCAAGTATTTGTACAGAAACTTTCAACATAAATATCAAAAATCACAGAATAAATGCCACGGAGCAAGCTTAATATATAAAGGTCTAGCACATCTAAGAACATTACATAACCATTTTTCCATTCCAGCCACAAGTATTGACATTTGAGTAATCCTGCATTGAGTCCAAGCAATCTGTCCATGATCAGATCTGCCAGGGCAAGCCCATGTACATCTAGCCATGGATCCCATAACTTGTCATACTTATGTGGGCCCCCCCCCCCCTATGCTGATATATGATCTTTTTCATCCGCAGTGTATTACCAACGGCTGCAATTCATTCCCCAACTGTGGGAGGATTTTCTGACTTCCAATGCAACATTATTAACTTGCGGGCTAAAAATAGGGTTCTACCAATCACTTCTCTAGTGTGATTATCCCTTTTGTATTCATCCATCAAACTTAACGAGCACGGTTTGGGATCTAAAGGGAGAGACACTCAAAACACCCTGTTCAAAGTGTCCACCACCCCCTCCAATGGGAGTGCAGTTTTGGGCACCTCCACGGTAGGTGGACCAGATCTTCATGATCACGCTTACATCTAGTACAGTCAGGCTTAGACAACAGGCCCATAGTGTATAATATCTGGGGAGTGTAGTACACAAATATACAATGCTTACAGTTGTTAGTTGGTTCCTTTCTTTCCTCCCCCAGAATGTCTCATTCACCCCTAGTGTAACAAGGCCTCACACTCTTTGGCCCTTAGTGGTCAAAGGGCTCCCCCATTCCCCACCTTTCCTAAGCAGTCCTCCTTCTATCCATTCTTTTTCCCTTTTGCTTGTTTATAGGTATAATGTTTTATCCTGTACTAGATGCTTTGACTAACTCATACTAATGTTTTGCAAACTGAGGTAGGCTTCAAGGTCTGGCCCACTCAATAACCTTAATGCCCATAAATTATTCTTGCATACAACTAGTTGCCTCACCCTTTCACGGGTGTTGCCTGTGTTTTTGCCAGCTGTACTTGCTTTTGTGGGCCCTGTGAAGATGTCTGTCTATTTGGTTTACTGTATAAATTATTATGTCTTGTTTACTTTGCAAAGTATTCAATGCTTCAAAAATAATGCATAAAAAAATAATATAAGGCTACAATCTATACAATGAAATCTGTTAAAATGTTTGTTACCTCATTTGTTTTTAAATATGATGACCCAATTACCAGTTTACGAAAGTATAACCCTAGAAAGAACATGATATGATATGTGCACCACAACATTTCCTCTTTCTAATTTGAACAGGAAAGTTGGAAATCCTCCAGGTATTCCTCAGTGTAGACTTTTGTTCCAGTCCCAGTGCTGTCACTGCACTTGAAGCTGCTTGGCATTGTTGGCATAGTACTTGGTACATGATACCAACTTAGAGACACACTAAATGTAATTCTATAATTTCTGATCTGGAAATGTAACTTGTTGAGCAAGCTCCAAGAATGGCAGCATCAAAGCTGCTTTTTTACTGTAGAAAGAGGAAGTCGAGAGAAATTATGAGTGTAGACTTTATTGCCTGACAGGGAATAAAGAGATGTTTTTTCACTTGCTTACTAAATGTGAAAAACATCTTTAAGTTTCATCACAGACCTAAGCTGTTGATAATTTTGCCAGGTCAAACAGATTTTAAGTCTGATCAGTTTCCTCCTGGCTGTTAATTACACTTGACTGAAATCTGCCATTAGTGGCATCATGGCACTATTTCCATTGCTTTCTGATCCAAATCTATATACTGTATGTGGAGGTAACTATCTAGATATAATTATCCAGATTTAATTAAACTAGTAGGAATATGCTAGTTGCCCTGATTTCCAAGCGTTTAAAGTGATTAAGTATTTTTTTTAAATAACAAACATGTTCTAGTTACCTGCTCTGTGCAGTGGTTTTGCACAGAGCAGTTCCAATTCTCCTCTTCTCCAGTTTTCCTGGCTCCTCCCTCCTGCCAGGTGCCCCCATAGCAAGCAGCTTGCAATGGGGGCAGCCAAGCAGGCGCGCTCCTAATCAGCGACTCTGTGTTGCACTGCCCCGCCCCCCCCCCCCCGTCTCCTGTTTGGCTCACTGGCTGTTACCAACTGCAGTGGGAGCTAATTGCTCCCACTGCTGCCAAAAGCCAATCAGGGGTGCAAGTCCCGAGAGATGGAAGTTTTTTGTGGACATCCCTGAATCGAGAGAGGGGTCAGGTAAGCATTGGTGGGGGTGGGGGGGGGGTAAAAAACCTTATGCCTGTAATAATAACCATTCAAGTGGTAAAACGGCAGTCTCTTTAAATAAGGTATTGGCAGGTATTAGAGGCTTAAGCTGGGTATACACGTAACGAAAACCAGTCAGTTAAGCAGGAACCGACCAAATTTCGGTACTTGTGCACAAATGTCTGTTCAACAGAAGTCGGTCTACAGACTGACATCTGTCAAAAGGTTATGTTAGAAAACCAGCATTTGATAAGCACTTGCAGCCAATGGCTGGAGCACTGATCTGTGTACTCTGATAATGGGGGGGGTGGTTGTTTTTTTTCCACTGGTTGAATGAAAAAAATACTATGTGTATACCCTGCTGTAGTCAACATCAGGTGTGACACCTTGGGCAGCCAGAAACATGAATTACGCCTTGTTGAGGGTGAAATATGTTGGCAGAATGGCTTTGGGTGGGAATGAGCAGTATACTATCATTGCAGTAAACCTTGGCTGGAATTTAATGTCTTCAATGTGCGGTCCGATGATGGATGATTGACAGAAATACTGTAAAGTTTCAAAATAGGAGGGTTCTGAGGGCTAAATGAAAGGGAAGAACCATGAAAAGACGAGAAGAAAATATGTAAAAAGATACAAGGAGTTATATTCTTTCAGCTGCTCTGCAAACACAGAATATTTCTAGGTACAGGGAATCTCACAATAAAACACAGGCAACATGTGTGTGATATTTGAGAGCTGTGGCAGCTAGCAGATAGAAACCAGATCCTTACAAGTTCTACGCAGGTTATGCGTAATGTCTTATGATGGTTTTCTCAAAAAAAGTGTGAGCATATACTAGTGAGAGAAGATGAAGGGAGGCTGCTTCCCTGTAGGTAAGTGGTGGCCCAGAGTAAGGGAAAGGAAGGTGAGGCCTCATCGTCTGATAAAAAAACATTAGAATATATCTTCTGGTTTATCTTCAGGTCGAATAACTCTTTCTCCTTTTACTAAAGATTTCCATGAAGAGCAACAACCATGAGTTTCAGAGTATTTTTTGAGGCCTAGCTGATGCTGGGCTTAAAAGAAAAAAAATATTTTAGAATATAAAAAGATCAAGAGCCCTTGGGAAGGGAACCCTGATATTTACTAGAGAAACCCCTGATTTAGTGACCCAAGAGAAGCACACTGCAGCAGTAATACAAAAAAAAGTCACAGTGAAAAATGCAAATTACAAATATATTTAAGAAAAATGTGTAGCAGATGTATTACATTTACAAAATCCCTAAAACATGACTTGAGCTACATTACTATATATTATGGAATATGTTATCTGTCTTTCCTTACTGTATTAGATCATTTCATTTTAGTATGCCCCTCGGCTCACTTCGTTTCAAAATAATGTGCTTTAAAACCTTTATGCCTCATTCTTTGACTTTATTATTATAATACAGTCTATTAGTCAGAAGGACTCACCTCAGATCAATGTGTTCTTGGTCATTTCAAATCTCTTTTTCAGTCGCCCGTCAGCACTGCCCCCTAAGAAAGCCTGTGTGCTGAGGGGGCAACTGTGCGGGCACACTCCCAGGCCAGGCCATGTGCATCCATAGACACACAAAGCATAGCTCGGCCACGCCCCCTGCTCCCTTCTCACAGGATTTGACTGACAGCAGCAGGAGCCAATGACTCTCACTCTTGCCTGAGTCTCCTGTGAGAAGAGGAAGATAAAGAGGGTGGGGCTGCAGCCAGGCACAGCACTGGTTCGAGTGAGTGAGTGTTTGCTGTGGGGGGGGGGGGGGAACAAGCGTTAAAAGTTTTTTTTACATTATTTGCAATGTTTAGAACCATTTTAAGTTGAGGTCATATGAGATTATTTGTGGAAAATAAAAATAAAATAGTATTCATTCCACTAATCATGCATCTGATTTGTAAACAATTTTGCAACCTATAAGTTTTTTATCCACTGGGACCCAAGCAAGCCATTATTACATTTCATATATATATATATATATATATATATATATTGTGGGAGATTAGCTCGGTGGCGGGTATGGATGACCCCTTGGGGGGGTTTGTTACACAGGGAGATAGCTGAGAAGTGGTTGCAAACAACAATTTGGTTTATTCTTGCAATTTACTTCACACAAGTGCAAGCATCAAAAACATCAAAATAAAAATAAAACACAAAATAAATCCTTGCCACTGTGGGCGGCTACCTTCTCACATACAGGAACCTATCTAGGGAAGTCTGTCTCCAACCTACTGTTGGGCAGACTTGGCTTATTCTCCATAGTCCATGTTTTTCTTCACACAACAAATGTCCATTGAACATGTCCCTTTACTCTTCACATAGAACCCATTCCTTTATTTCTCTCTTCACATAGCAACCATTCCTTTATTTCTCTCTTCACATAGCAACCATTCCTTTGCTTGTCTCTTCACATAGCAAACAGTTCATTTATTTCTTTTCACATAGAAATACTCCAGACCTCACCTTGAGTAGTCTTCACACTTTTTACCATCCTCAGCGCACATCGCTCCAGGAGGTCTTCTCCCATGCTCACACTGCGTCGGGAGGCACACATCTGACTGTCCTCCTCTCCCCAGTTTCACACAACGTCAGGAGGCAGCAATCCTTCTCCCATGCTCACACAGCGTCGGGAGGCACACATCTGACTGTCCTCCTCTCCCCAGCTCACACAGCGTCAGGAGGCAGCAATCCTTCTCCCAGGCTTCACATAGCATCGGGAGGCACACATCTGACTGTCCTCATCTCCCCAGCTCACACAGCGTCAGGAGGTAGCAATCAATAGACTTCCTTTGGACAAATTATAGAGGCCTTAACTTCCTCATTCCGAACAGCTGAAGGACTTTCAACTTCCTTAAGCCGTCCTGGCTACCTTTTCAGCCGACACCCTATAGTAATTGGTGAATTTGTCTCACCCAAACAGAAGTGTATCTCCTGTCTGTGACAACATTCACAGATTTACCTGACTTCCTGTCACAATATATATATATATATATATATATATATATATATATATATATATATATATACACACACCATATATATTAAAATATACAGTATATATAGCCCTGACATTATAAAGTATGATTTACATCAGCCCCATCCCAAAGAAGTTTACAGTGTAAAGTATTCCCCAAAAAACATTGTACCGTGCCAGCCTTACCAGTCACCAATTGCTGCATCTAAAGTTGTGTGCAAGGCTTACCATTTGTAAAAAGGAAATGAACTATAAGACTTTGCTCACCTTTTATTTTGATACACCTGGAAAGTATTTTGAAAATGTAAAACTAAATGTTCAATTGTTCAAATGTTCGATTGTGCACACAGCAGGATTTGAACACAGGGGCC
This sequence comes from Pelophylax lessonae, assembly GCF_965119305.1. Taxonomy (NCBI): domain Eukaryota; kingdom Metazoa; phylum Chordata; class Amphibia; order Anura; family Ranidae; genus Pelophylax; species Pelophylax lessonae. The sequence continues at coordinate 391,385,519 of NC_138769.1, read as the reverse complement.
AGAGCTAAAAGTCAACAGTGTTCTCCACATACTTACCATGCTACTACATTGTGGAGTTACCCTGCACAAATTCCAGATCTGTTGTCAGGTCACAGAGATCCAATCCACCTTCTCATCATGCAGAATAAAAAGAAAATCCCAAACGAAAGAGAAATTCACTTATTATGGACGAACCAATAGTGCAAACACGAAAAAACAGATGCAGACATTTTGTCCAGAGTTGGTGAGAGAAATAAGAAATATCTGAGTGATTTTTACCTTCTAAAAATAGTGAAAATTAAAATTCTTACGTGGTGCGAAGTGGTGGCATGAAGCATAACTCTCATAACCTCTGCAACTGCTATGTTCTACATTCCTACAGCATTGAGAATGGCACCAATTATAGTGTCCACAGGTATCTAAAATGTAATTTCATGTTTACCTTGAATTTTCTGTGGAGATAAGAAAATACAATGGTAAAACCTTGATTAAAAAAAATAAATAAATACCCAAGCCTGGGATATACGCACATACAGTATTCTATATAATTACAGCTCTGAATTTGGCTGTGGGTAAACATCAACAAAGAAGCATTATTATAAAATTAATTTTGCTGCCATCCATTGGCCCATTTACCATGAATGGTGTTTAGATACATATATTTCTAATTAAAAAAAAGTTGATAATTTGTATATGTTTATTTAAATGCAGAAAAGAGTACAATAAAAGAAAAATTATATGTATTTGCTACAGTGACATTAACTCCATGGAACTCTGGAGAATCAATGGAAAAGTAAATGGATGAGCAGTGAGGCATTACAGTGGTTACAGTGGTGGTTAGGGATAAGAGGCAAAATGTGGTGATCTCGGGGGAACCTGATTAGTTATATGTAATATATACATTTATGTCTTGAATTTAATTGGAATTGCAAATATAATTTTTTTTTTTACAAAGTCAGTTTTTTTTATCATATGTGCATACTAGAGCTCTTATGTGAAAAAGCCCTGACATTAATAGATCAGGGAAAAGAAAAGTCAACACTTACATTTATTTCTGGCATTAATCAAATACATGCAAAATAGAAGCAAGAATGTTCTATGAGGGAATTTCAACAGTTTAAATTGACACACCACAGGTGGCTTGCATAGGTGAGCAAAGCTTTCCTTGGTTAGATATAGAGTATGCAGAATGATTTTCATATTTCTACCCATTTAAGTACATTGCTGTTAAGTATATAAAAAAGAAAAACATTTTCTTTATTTGTGAGAATTATAATTAGGTCTTTCATGACTTAAAAAACATAGTTCCATCTGTCATATTTTAATGTTTGCTCTTTAACCACTTCCATACAGGGCAGTTACACCCCCTTCCTGCCCAGACCAATTTTTAGCTTTCAGCACTCTCACACTTTGAATGACAATTTCTCAGTCATGCAACACTGTAACCAAACAACATTTTTATACTTTTTTTCACACAAATAGAGCTTTCTTTTGGTGGTATTTGATCACAGCTGTTTTTTTTTTTTTCGATTAAATGTTTCTGCTGGCGTCATTTTACTATGGCGCGGTAAGGAACTGGTTAAAAAGTAATCATACTGTGTAGAAGCTACTACTATTGTAGCTTAGTTGCTCTGTAGCTTAGTTGCTAAAAATTAATATGGCATATAAAAAAAAGCTAATTTCCTGGTACGCAGTGGTGTTTGCAATTCATATAATTACAGTATATTGTAGAAAGCTATTACTACAAAGCAGCTGGGTACCTAGCTATCACGTACCTGATAGCAGAGCCTGATATAATGAGGAAAGCCTCTCTTACACCTCTGACTCAGGTCCCCTAATAGCGTGAACAGAAGGTGCAGGAACAACACTCATGATACGTCTATTTCCCAAAGACAACCTCTGGATATGGCGCTGAGCATGTGCACTCAACTTTTTTGGTCGACCATGGCAAGACCTGTCCGGAGTTAACCTGCCCTGTTAAAACCGCTGCATGGTCTTGGTCACCGTGCTGCAGCTCAGTTTCAGGGTCTTGGCGATCTTCTTATAGCCTAGGCCATCTTTATGTAGAGTAACAATTATTTTTTTCAGATCCTCAGAGAGTTCTTTGCCATGAGGTGCTATGTTGAACTTCCAGTGACCAGTATGAGAGAGTGAGAGCGATAACACCAAATTTAACACACCTGCACCCCATTCACACCTGAGATCTTGTAACACTAACGAGTCACATGACTCTGGGGAGGGAAAATGGCTAATTTGGCCCAATTTGGACATTTTCACTTAGGAGTTTACTCACTTTTGTTGCCAGCAGTTTAGACATCAATGGCTGTGTGTTGAGTTATTTTGAGGGGACAGCAAATTTACACTGTTATAAAAGCTGTACACTCACTACTTTACATTGTAGCAAAGTGTCATTTCTTCAGTGTTGTCACATGAAAAGATATAATAAAATATTTACAAAAATGTGAGGGGTGTACTCACTCTTGTGAGATACTGTATATGTTCATGTTCCACGGGATGGATTGTGACCTGTCACGTTTATCTTTATGATAATAAGGGAACACAAGGGGCTGTCAGACCAACAATGCCAAACCACCCAATAAACCTTTGGTAAGAATGAGTTAATATCTACTGCAATAATATTTCTACAAGACAGGTTACTAAGCTTCTAAAATCCACAGATATCAGAGCAGTATAGTCAAAAACAGGGGTAGCAGAGGGTAAATGTAGTTAGTGGACCCCTGGAAGAGGCATGCTTCCTTTGGAGGGTATGGGTTTTACTGTGCAAAGTGGTTGTGGAGGATAACATGTAGAGGGAAGGTTATGAAGGTAGGGTGATTTAGGACCAAGGACCTAGGACCCAGGTTCATGTATTACAAGCTACAGCAGCATATTAAATGGTAAATGTTGGATGTGTGTAGCACCATTATATTGCCCTGATTACTAATCTGTTTAGATCATACTAATATGGAGTATTTTTTTTGTAATATGTATAACACGTTTTCTGAAAAGGCTTAAATTAGCAATGGCAAGCACAAGTTACTGAACTGACACAACAAACCGCATACTATAAAATGTACTGTTATTGACTATAGGAAGAAAGAGACAGAAATTTGCTTACAAAAGAGCAATAGTGAAATTCTTTTTCTTTTTTTTTTTTTTTGCCAGCAAAGTAAAGAATATTTAGAAAAACAATTGCAGAAAAACAAATATGAAATCAGCATATGTGAGAAATCAAAGCTCCTTATGAGTTTGAGTGTGTTGAGTCAACATTGCTTTTTTCCCATCAGACTTGCAGACGTGGCTGTAATTTTTCAATTTATTGAAAATTGTTTTCCAAGCCATAGTGCTGACAAAACTGCTGTAGGTTGCTTTCTGATCTCTTTCTTATAGAAAAAAATATATATATATATATATCTAACATATTTCTTTAAAATAGATTGAAGTGCTATCTTGAAAGGGATGTCAGGCTTTGAAGCAGGTAAATCAGACGGAAAAGCCAAAGTCAGCATTTCTTGTGCTTTTGGCAAAATCTATCTTTGTGAGGTTCACAAAAAATACACACACAAAAAAAAACATGTGTAATCTCTGTTTATTTCATAAAGTATATCAGCTTTAGGAGGTTCAGAAGTTTAGAAGACATTGGGATTGATTCACTAAAACTCGAGAGTGCAAAATTGGGTGCAGCTCTGCATTATAGCCAATCAGCTTCTAACTTCAGCTTGTTCAATTAAAGGGTAACTCCATTTTTGTGAGAAAAGAAAATTGCAAATAAAGAAAAATAATGTAGCGCATGCAAATGCGACACAAATCATATAGTATTGAATGTTATTAAAAATGACCTTTCCTTTTCAATCTGCAGCCATTGCAATTTTTTGAAAATGCAATGCAATATGGCTACCTGGATCTGTTCTGTACACAGAATGTGTACTGACCACACCCCAGAAACATCATTTCCTGCTTGTGTGATTGGCTCACTGATTTTCCCAGAAGTCTGTCTAAGATACAAGTCAGATTTATGGCATCCCCTGCAATATAAATGTCATTTTTGGTGAGATACTCCCAATAGGAAGACGTCTAAAGGGATGCAGGCCCAGCAGATTTCCTCATTAGTGCCCTGCAGCTGCCACAGCTGATAGATAATTATGAAACCACTCCCATTAGACCCACTCAGCACAGAGGAACAAACAATGATTTCTTCAGAATAACATAAGGTAGGAATCTGCAACAAAGTTTGTTAAAATCCTTGTAATGTACAGAGATCACCCAGAGGGGAATGTTTTCTTCTCAACAAAAGTGGAGTTACGCTTTAAGCTCTGACAATAAAACCTGAAAGCTGATTGGTTTCTATGCAGAGCTGCACCAGATTTTGCACTCTGCAGTTTTAGTAAATCAACCCCATTGAATATTGCACAATTAAAATTGAAAATACAGATAAATATAACAAATAATCCTTTAGTATAGCTAACTTAATTCACTGAAATAACGATTTAAAAAAATGCACAGGGTTATTTTGATGAAAACATTATAACAAAGGAATCGTTAGATCAACAATTCCTGTAAGTGCCGGTTCACACTGAAGCGGCACGACTTCGGGGGCGACCTGTGAAGTCGGGTGCACCGCGACTTTGGCGCGACTTGCACAGACTTCAAAAATTAATGTCTATGAAAGTCGCTCCAGGTCGCCTCGAAGTAGTACAGGACCCTTTTTCTAAGTCGGAGCGACTTGTGTCGCTCCTATTAGAATCGTTCCTGTACTACACAATGGACCACGACTTGTCAGGCTGACCAAGTCGCCTGACAAGTCATACTAGTGTGAACCAGCGCTTAAATGTTACCATCTGACCTGCTCCTCCAGCCTGCTTAGCCTTCTTACCTGTCAGTTTCCTTCTACATAAAGTGTTACCAAACCCACAACAGTAAAATCAGTCTGTATATGCAGTAAAGCCTGCTTGTTATACTCACTGTGGAACCTAAGGGGTTAATCCTCTGCATTGTGTAAAATGTCTGTTTGATCCTGCCTTCTCTGATCCTTCCCTTAGTCCACTGTCCCCAATCAATCTCCTGATAGTACAGAGCCTTTGGAGTCACTCTGCACACGCTCAGTTTGGTGTGTACTGCTAGAGAGTTTTTTTTTTTTTTTCTTTGGGAGAGTGCATGTGATCAGCACAGGGCCAATCAGCATTGTCCAGACAGAGGGGTCAGGAGTCCTTCAGCCTCATAGGATGAATGGAAAACCTTCCTACAAATGCTAACCAGACACTAATAGAAGTCACAAAACTGCTATTTACTGCTGATGAGGAAATGTATTTATCAGTTTATATTGACTAATATAATTGCATTTCCATGTTCTGTGTACTCTGGAAGACCCGATATATTGAATGCAAGGTCCCAGGTTTAGTAACAAAAAAGCAAAAAAGCGGTTTGGCCCACCTACACTTTTACAGAAAAACTCAAGATTTGCATATAACTTTAACTACTTATATCTCTAAATCAACTGATCATTTTGAGAAGCTTGGGGCTCTGTACTGTGAGCCAATCAGTGCACTGCACAGGACTCTCAGTTGGACATGTTGTCAGGTAGTTAAAGTTAAAGTAGAGCAGAGAATAGACCTCAACAGCTTGAAGTTTACTTACAGCCCAATAAGCTGTAGAATAACAAATGGTTCACCTGCCTGGTTATTATGTATGCCAGGCATGTGTAAACCTCAAAGGGCTAAAAAGCATGTTATTTTTTGGGGTGAGAAATACATTTGGGTGCACATAGCTTTCAGGCAGCTGTGTGAGTGACAAAAAAAATCATTTATTGCCTTTCTTTATATATGTGTACCTGAACTAATGGATTTCTTTGCCCAGAGCACTGCTTTAATGACAAAGTGATATTTTATTAAAATTAATGATGCTCATTTCCTTTCTTACATTCAAAAGTCTTATAATATTTTAGTCATGAACAAAAAGCTTATTTTCATCAATTTCCTGAATTCTTTCCTTGTACTAATAACTGTGACGTAAAAGTACCAGTTATATTTTGTACTAAATTCTGTTGCTTAGAAAACATTTTGCTTGGAAATTGTTGAATGTACAACTCAAAGGCAGTAGCTAATTAGAGTGGTTATCAGGCTGCCTGTCTTGGCATTTTAGAAGCATGTGTACAGTAAATGAATTTTTGTCTTTCTTCCAAACAATGCAAATGAAGTGGCTTTTTGTGTACATACATCACTTTTAATAAAAAACATTCTCAGCATGTAGATCTCATAGGGGCATGTTTATTTAGGCATTCTCTTAAATTTGTTAGGTTTCAAATATGGAAAGTGTACAGTTTTGCTATGGGGGCACTGGGACGGGCATGCTTGCAAGCCAGGCTGTGTCGATAAATTGACTTGTATACAACCAGCCTGCCCATACATGTACTTCCATTGTCACTCACGCCGCCCGCCGCACCACCAAACCCGAAAAAAGCTCTGCTTGTGCTGAAGGCCCCCGCTGTCTGCTTGGTCAGCCGTGTGACAGTTTTTAAATAACTAAGAGGTTGGGCCACCCAGCGACCTGGGGCTCCTGTCTCCTGTGACGTCACAGACCGGTGCATGCTCGGTTGCCAACGTCACAGGAGGGCGGTGCCACAAGGAGATGTCACCAGGGGGCCCCGCCTCTTAACTATTTAAGAACTGTCACAGGACTGAGCTGGCAGATAGTGAAAGCCTTCAGCGCAAGCGCGCTTTTTTTTTTTTTTAGCCCAGCGGTTCGGTGGGCATCGTGATTGATGATGGATCTTCAACGGGGGACATTGTTTTTTATTCACTTTTTACATTTTTTTGCTGAATGGGTAGGGGTACTATGTACATGGGGGGAGGGGGTGTGATCTTGGGGCCCCCTTGTTAAAGCCCCCTGCCCGCAGACCCCATCAACCACTAGCCAGGGTTGTGGGGAATAGGCCCTTTTCCCCACCAACATAGAGACAAGGTGCTTTGGAGTGAGAGGGGCAGAGCCCCCCGCCCCAAAGCACCACCCCATGTGTAGAGCATGTGGCCTGTTGTGCTTCAGGAAGGGGGGGGGGTGCTGGTTTGTCCCCTCCCTTTCCTGACCTGCTGGTCTCCATGCTCGGATGAGGGTCTGGTATGAATTTTGACATTTTTTTTAAACATTTTGGCATTTTTTTGCTAATTTTTATATTGCCGGCAATGCTTTTTTTTACATTCAGCTTGCAATGTATGCATTAATGTATGTTGTATTTGCCCGGAGTTAAGCTTTAAGGTTACATACAGTACTGGTAAGTACAGGCCTTATGCAATTATTTATAAAGCTTAAACATCTTTTACCTTAATGCGTTTTTTGCATTAAGGTAAAAAATGTTTAGGCATCTGTAAATACAACCCCCCCCCCCCCCCTTGTTACTTTCCTGAGCTCTCATTCTATCCAGTGCTGTGCCCATCTGCAGCTCTTCTCTCCCCTCACTTTCTAGTATCTTCATTTTTGTATACAATATTGGGATATTGTTTTCATGTTTTTGATACATCAGAAATATAAACTAAAAACAAAAATTTGGGAGGTTGGCAGAAAGGCACCACTATAAATATGTTTTTTTAATATTAGATACTGAAGAATAATTTACAGTATAGGCTTGTAAAAGCATTTATTGCTAAAACACTGTCTGAGAAACTGAAGAAGAGTGTCCACAACACTCTTTAGTATTCTGCTGTGCCTCTACACAACAACTTCAGTGCTGGCTCAAAATTTGGGACTAGTGCCAACATTTGTCATGCAAAGGCACACTGAGGCCAGAGATTCCACATGGACACTCCATCCTCAGTGCAGCTGAGCTCCCTCCCTGCCACTGCAGTGGTCACACAGAAAGTACATCAGTGGGTGAAGCACGTGGGTGAAGACTGATGGGAATGCACTCACACTAGTTCCCCATCAGGTCCGTTCTTCTTGTGATTGACAGCAGGTGGATTCCATAGCCAATAAGCAGCCTGCAATTGGCTATGGAATCCATACACTGTCTGCAGTCAATCATAAGAAGAGAGCTGATCTTATGGGGAGCTAGCCTTATGGGGACCTTCGCCATTTGTCAACATGACTCGTTGCTTGAAGCCTATTGAAGCTGTACACCAACTTAGAGTTAGTCTTAATTATCGTTTTGTTATCTGCAAACTAGAGATAAGTTTTATTGAATCCAGACCAACCATAGCGCCACTAAAAATTAAGCTATTAAAAACTACCTGAATCTGTCCACCGCTTAGTAAAGCTACTAAAACTGGTGGCAAGGCTTTTTTGAATCTCGTAAAGGATGTTTTAATAGGCCATACTGGAAAAGTGGTGCAAATACTTAATTCCTTTATGAATGTAGAAGTCCTTTTGACAGACTAGTCAACACTTTACACTCCATGTTGAGGAATGAGCATATCAGTCAGTGCAAGTCAGAGTTTGCAGTATATAAGGGCACTTAAATTGAGACAGATGCTGTTGACATTTCTCGCAATGTATGCACTGGTTGGCACTAGGGAGCTTTCCTGTAATCCCCAATATCCCCTTTGCCCTAGGAAAAAACTTTTCTGTTGTAGGCAGTCGCCAGTCAATAGCAGCAAAAGGCATACCAATGCATATATTGTGGAATGTCACTGGGGAGAAGGGTGGGTACCAATTAGGTAAATTGTATTAGTTTAGTGTAGGAAGATAGAAGAAAATCTGCTTCTTTTCTGCTGTACATGCCCTTAGGGTGATTTCTATTTTTGAAACTGAAGGCAAAAATGCAAGTGGTAATTAGGGATGAACTGCTGTTTTAGTCTAAACCTATATTCAGACTGAATTTTGCTTGTTCAGAAGTTTGGCAAGCAGGTAAACTAAATTGGCGTTTGGCCAAATCAAACCTCCAGTGTACTACCACTGATACATGTAACAGCTTTCCCCCAGGTTGCTGGTTAAGATTTTGGGGATTCTTGGCTGACAACAGAATGTAAGTAAACAAAGAGGTGGGAATTGTGTAAAAAATATATCCATGATGTCACTGACCAAATGTGGTCATGTCTGGCAGGAACCAGGAGATATCATTTGATGGCCGTGAGCAATGGAAGCAGATTATGTCCAGATTTTAATAAGCCCCCCCACTCGCAGACCCACACAACCACTGTCCCAGGGCTGTGTGGAAGGGACCTTTTTCCTCCCCCCTGGAATGATACCCCTCCCATGTTGAGCAGCATGTGGTCTGGTATGGTTCAGGAGGGAGGGAGCACACTTGTTCCCCTTTTCCTAGCCTGCTCGGATCAAGGTCTGGTAAGGATTTTAGGGTGACCCCACAAATTGTTTATTTTTTTTTTTACTTTTGCATGGGGTTCCCTCTTAAAATCCATACCAGACTCAAAAGAATTTGTAGGGTCACAACATTTTTTTGTGTGCGGTCCCCCATTAACATCTATATCAGACCCTCATCTAGGATAAGGGTCTTGTATAGGTGAATGGAATCCCTGGCTATTTTGTTAATAAACAGAAGTAAGCTGCTGAGAGCTGTCATTTACTGGCAATATAAACTGCAATTTTTAATCTTTGGAAATATTGGTTTTGCTGAAGTAGGTTGTACACAGCATACAGATGTGCCACTATACTGGCTGGTAAAGGCATCCCCCATTATCTCCTGCTGCTTCCTCTGAGAATAGAGAGAGGAGAGAAGCGCTGAAGATGGGCACACTGCTTGTTCGAGATAGGACTCACATAAGATAGGACTCACATAAGTATAAAAGGGGCGATACAAACACTGGGACATTTATTTACCTTAATGCAGGGAATTCATTCAAGGGGTTTTAAAGGCATTCTATGCATTAAGATTAAAAGCCTTCTGTGTGTAGCAGCCGCCCCAGCACCCCCTGAGCCCCATCTCTATCCAGCAATGTCAACGAATGCCTCGGCCATCCGGGACTCTCCCTCCTGATTGGCTGAGACACAGCAGTGGCGCCATTGGCTCACACTGCTGTAAATCAAAGTCAGTTAGCCAATCAGGAGAGAGAGGGGGTGGGGCCGAACAGCAGCTCTGGGTCTGAATGGACACACGGAGCTGCAGCTCGGATTGGGTGCCCCCATAGCAAGCTTCTTGCTGTGGGAGCACTCGACAGAAGGGAGGGGCCAGGAACAGCAAACAGGGACCCGAGAAGAGAAGAATCCGGGCTGCTCTGTGCAAAACCATTTCACAGAGCAGGTAAATATAACATGTTTGTTATTAAAAAAAAAAAACACAAGACTTTACAATCACTTTAAGGTAAAAAATGTCCAGGGTTTACAACGACTTAAAAAAAAAAAACTGTTTCTTTTTTTTTTTGCTTTGGTACATCTTCCATGGAACAGTGCCCAGTCCCCATTTAAATTGACCATGCCATGCCTAATAGGCCATTTCTGTTTGTTAACAATCAACTCCCATTAACTTTAATGGGGTTCGGATTCAGCACCCAAACATTAATCATGTTTGCCAAAAATGCCTTGAATCAAACCCAGATATGTTCAGCTCATCCCTAGTAATAATCTGCATCAGCCTTATACTGGTCACCAGTGTGCCTGCATATATACCATATTACAGATAAAACTGACAAGCTGTGGATGCATTATTTATTTTTGTCAGCAGACATGTTTCTATATTTTACAACCCAAGGGAAAAAATTGTTTCTAAATAACACACCAATAGCCAGCGTGCCTATGAATTTACCAAATTGCTTCCAATATATATATATATATATATATATATATATATATATATATATAGTTTTTTTTTTTTCTTTTAGCTATTTAACTTTAAAAAAAGGGGCAGTGTGCTGACATTTTTTAGTCTAGGACAGCAATTTCATGGGGGTCCATTTAGAAAGCAGCAGTGTAGGTGTACTGTGGTCACATAGCCATTAGAAAAAATCTATTACATTAGGAACACCCTTGTACAGTATATATAGCACAGCAAAGTGCTTTCAAATTTGCATCGTGCTCCATTGGCTTCAGGCCTCCACAGTAAGGAAAGTGCAGTAAAAATAAGGGGAGCAGTTTTTTTGTAGCCTCCCTACTAAAGCAAAGCAATTACTCCTAATATGGGTCAGGGCCAGAAATGATAACCCCTAGCAATAACTCCCAGCATGTGTCAGGACCACAATGATAACCCCGAACAATAACCCTCCCGTAAGTGTCAGGGCAAGCAAAACTTCCCAGTACAATTACTCTCTGCATAATAACACCCAAAAAGTGTCAGGACAAGTAATGATAAATTCCAGCACAATAATATTGCAAAATATGTATTTTCTGTTGCATGCTTATAATATCACTTAGTGAGTCATTCCTCATTCACATATATGGGGCAAAGACTGCGCAGCGAATGTATTCGTTGCAGATGCATGGCCCAATGAGGTTACGTCACTAAATGATTCCAATTCTTTTAGTTCTCAACTCATACAATCACAAAATTCCACATTTCTCAAAATACTTGGTGAAAAAAGCAGTTCAAGGTAAATATGATGTGCTTATTTGCGCAGGTGGGGTAGTACATTTACCGCAGAGCACCACAGGCAAAATTTACTCCAGTCTGACTTAGATGCTGAAAATCAGAGCACTGCATTGCACTCCTGATTACCTCACTGTTCAGTTTCTTGGCTACTCCAATATACTCCTCACCTATTGCAACATAATAACTAGTGTGCCAGAGAACCAGGAGCTTTTATGACTCCATGGCATATCAGTCTTTAGGGCTCAGAAAATATTTATATCTGCTAACCACAGATAAGTCCCATCTCTGCCCTTGCTTTAGGTACATTTGCTTCAGAATATGGCAATACTGGCACTTGCTGCTGATAGGCATGCTACCAGAATTTTTGAGGGTGCTATAGCACCCCCCTTGCGCTTCCATTGCTGATATGTGTGCCAAATAGTCAGCTGTAAGCATCAAAATGAGCAAGCACCAGATAAGCTGTAACTTTCTGCTAGTCGTCAATGATGCCACAAAACAGATATACCATCATCCCTGCAATTGTCACTAGTTACCACTAGCCAACACCGCCACTTTTTTTTTAGTTTTGCCCCTTCTAATAATGTGATACCCTAAAACAAATACCCTGCAAAAGAAAAATGTATATACTTGCCTTTCCCACTTCCCATACTGCCAAAGACCACTCCATTAATTCTCCCAAAATTCTTTAGTGAACATGCACCCTATGGGGGTTGATATACTAAAACTGCAGAGTGCAAAATCGGGTGCAACTCTTCAGCTTCCTCATTTTCTTTTTTTTTTCTGGAGTCAGGACTAATCTCGCGGGAGTGTATCACAGCCACACACCCACCCACAGCAGCCCAGTGCCAGCCAGCCACCCACATCCACAGGCCCTGTACCAGCCAGCCACAGGCACTGTACCAACGATCCAGACAGCCACCCATAGGCCCTGTACCATACAGCTAGCCACCCACCCACAAGCCCTGTACCTGCCAGCTACAGGCACTGTACCAGCCAGCCACCCACAGGCCCTGTACCAGCCAGCCACCCACCACAGGGTGCCAGCCAGCCACCCACCACAGGGTGCCAGCCAGCCAGCCATCCACCACAGGGTGCCAGACAGCCAACCACCCCCAGACAGGGTGCCAGACAGCCAGCCAGCCACCTACAGGCCCTGTACCAGCCAGCCACAGGCACTGTACCAGCCAGCCGCCCACAGGTGCTGTACCAGCCAGCCATCCACAGCCTCTGTGACAGTCACCCACCTATCATAGGGTGCCAGCCAGCCACCCACCACAGGGTGCCAGCCAGCCACCCACCACTGGGTGCCAGACAACCAGCCATCCACCACAGGGTGCCAGCCAGTCATCCACCACAGGGTACCAGCCATCCACCACAGGGTGACAGCCAGCCAGCCATCCACCACAGGGTGACAGCCAGCCACCCTCCATAGGGTGCCAGCAAGCCAGCCATTAGGCATTAAACATAAATTAACATGTTCAGTACCAGATTTGTGTCAAAAATTGTCTTTTCTCTGTCGCTCATTGACAGTCGTAGTCCTCGTTGATACTAACAACTCAGGTTATGCTGCCCTCTACAGGAGTAGGACTAGACAGGAAAGAAAACATTCTGGCCACACCTTAGGGGCAGTCCCAGAGGGTATATCCTCTCTCTCTCTGCTACAGCAAATCATTTTTTTTCTGTCTAGTTAGGAGTAAGGACCTAGATGCCTTGCTAGGATCTTCGGTCCTGGCAGGATTTTTTTCTTAGAAAGATTTTTTAGACAGCTTTTTTCTCCAGTGTTCCTGTGAGATCTTCAAGCAAGAAAGCTGGAACTGGGCGACGGGCTGGATGTTGAGATCCAGTGGTCACCCCAGTTCAGCCTACGAGCGCGTGCAGGCCATAGCTCCGCGCTGGGTCGGCCGCGACATAGTCCCACTGGACGGGGACTGACCCTGCGAGTTAAACGTCTCGCTTAAACGCCAATGACCATGAGTCACGGCGTCCGTATTGGTCGACAGCCCTCCCACCCCGATGGAGAGGGGTACTGTCAGGAGTTGGCGCCCTCCTGGTTCCGGTATAGTGAGTAGTATGTTCCCCCTTTTCCCTCTGACGGGTTTGTGGTGAACGCGGGCTCTCTGAAATGGTAAGGATGGGTCTCCCCTCTATCCTATAACATGTCACAGATCCCCCTATTTGAGTGTGATTTTTGTGAACAAGAAACCAGGAGGCTTGGTTTGGGAGCTGACAATCTAATGTCATTTCAAAACTGTAAAGATGACTGAAGTCAGTGGCAGTACTAGAATATTACTGTGATAGTATAAGGTATCCTACCTGTCAGAAGTGTTCACAGGGCGATGTCTATACATGTATACTGCAGTCCAGATCGCATTCCTCCAGCAAAGGCAGATGCCTTCCGACGTCCCACGGACCGCATACGGACCGCCAGGGTCCGGTACCGCCGGCCAGGCTGATCACCATTAGGGTAAAGGTTTGTGGGGCCGAGATACTCCCGCAGGCCGCCAGACACGCCGTTATCCTGTACAGGCCGCCGTCATTGTCTGGCAGATCGCACGAGGCCGCCATATTGGCGTAGCCTCGTGTCTCCAGCATGGGGGCGGCCATGTTTGAGGTGACCCAAACACCTCGTGGAGCTAGGGGAGGCGCCGGAAGGCGTGCAGAGGGGCGGAGCCGCCTCCTTTTTTCCCGGAAAGCCAGCCAAAAGACTTCCTGTCTGTTCTAGACAGTGTTGTAACAGGTTGCATTTGAAACTCTGAGCATCAAGTGGTGAGCCTTGGGGTCTATCTCTCTCTCTCGCTCTGTAGGGGTCCCTAAGCAGGTAACACTGAGGGGCATTGTGGCGCTGGGGGTCTGAAAAGAAAAAAAAAAAAAAAAAGTTTTATTTTTGTTGGCAATTGATTTTTTTCGGTTAGTATCTGGAATTGTCATGGACCCTGCCACACAGGTACCCCCACCTGTTTCCCTCGAGGGGGCCGCGGGACCCACCAGTGCACAGAGTATGGATGCATTTACAGCAGTTTTGGAGTCTTTGGTGGCTCGGGTGGAGACGGCCTGTCAGGAACGGGGGTCAAAAAGCGACCCCCACCTACCCCTATATCATCTGAGACTTCAGATTCAGATTCTGAGATGGTCATTGCAGCTGCAGGTCCCTCTGCAGGGGCTGTTGTCTCAGGTAAAGTTCCCTCAGACAGTGAGGAGGACGTTCATGCTTCCGCCATAGCACAAGAAGAAGCATTGGTGGACGCACTAGTTGTGGCGGTTCGGGAAACCTTAAGACTTGAGGTTTTACCGGCAGAGGCAACTGAAATGGAAATTCCCTTTGGTACTAGCAAACCCACCAAGACGGTGAAGGTTTTTCCTTTACCCAAGTGTTTTGGTAATAAGATTAAAGAGGAATGGGATCATTCAAAGCGTACCTTTACTATTTCCAAGCGCATTGCTAGACGCTATCCGTTTGAGGAATCCCTCATTAAGAAATGGACGGTACCACCAGTGGTGGATCCACCTATTTCCAGACTGAATAAAGCCACGGTTATTCCGGTGGAGGACGCTTCGTCCTTTAAGGATTCGGTGGATCGGAAGGTAGAAGCGGAGTCCCGCACTTCCCTTTTCCCTTTTACATCTTTTCCCTGATAGGGTCAGCCTTTAGACCAGTAATTGTCATTGGTCTAGTTTCTCAAACATTAACGGAATGGGTGAGATTGGTGCGCCAGGACCTGAAGGGGAAAGGTATCCCTCAGGCAACATCTGATTTGATGGAACAGATTAGACAAGGACTACAGTTTGTCTGTGACGCAGCCTTGGATGCCACCCCCCTATTAGGGCATGCATCTATGTCAGCAGTAATCCTCAGACGTGTGCTGTGGTTAAAATGCTGGTCAGCGGACCTAGGTTCCAAAAAGACCTTGGCGAATCTCCCCTTTCAGGGGAATCGCCTATTTGGGGCCACCCTAGATGAGATCATTAAGGATGCCACTGGGGGCAAAAGCACTTTTTTGCCACAGGCTGCTAAAGCTAAAGGACCTCGTAACAAGCGTGGACCTTTCTTTGCCGCCCATAAAGGGTTTGTTCGCTCTGCTGGAGCAAGCGGGAAGGGCAAAACCCCTCTAGGAGGGTTCAAGAAGCGCTGGTCGAACAAACAAAAGACCGACTCAGCCAAACCTGAAGCTAAGGCTTACACAGCCTGAAGGTGCGCCCCCACCCGGCTTGAGGGTGGGGGGATGTCTTCACCGGTATTCAGAGCACTAGATCGAGCATCGATCACTGCTACCGGTGCGATTCTTCCCTTCCAACATTTAAGTACTACAGGGAGCGGTAGTTACCGTTCCCTGAACAAATAATTTTCTTTACCTTTTCCAAAGATTAGTCTCAGTTCCCCACAGGAATCGGATCCGGTTGAGCAGACAGACCAAGGAGCCTCTAGCCGGGTGACTTCGGTCTCCAATGTTCAACCAGGAGAAATCATCACTCCTGATAGGAATCAGGTGTCGGATAAATGTGTGGGAACAGAGAACGATCAGACTTTGTCGGATTGCCTGGGCCAGGTAGCTCTAGGGCAGCCTGGTTCGGATCCAGTCAGGCAATATCAGGGTGATGACTTAGGTCAATCACCAAGCATTTCACCATCTGTGTCTTCTTCAGAGCATCCCGGAGGCGCGGAGATTGCGGAGACGCGCGCCCACGATCCTCCAGCGGACGCAGCAGACGCGCTGAACGGCCTGTTAAGACAGTGTCAGCTATTAAAGGTATTCCCTCCTCTCAGATTGCTGCTGAGATTTCTCCGCAGGATGGAGATGGAGGGAACTCCAGTTATCCTGGAAATTCTAAGCTAGCCTCCTCAAGCCGGTCAGGCCGACTTGGACATGCTAGTCGCGAACGCTCCTTGGGAACTTCCTCTCAGGGAATGTCTGCGGTCTCAAGGACCGATCTTCCATTGTGCTTTACAGTCGCTGGTTTTAATGGCCTGGCCATTGAGACCCAGGTACTGAAGGACAGAGGGTTGTCAGCTTCAGTTATTCCTACTCTAATTAAGGAAAGGAAACGACTTCCAGCAAGTTCTATTATCGCACATGGAAGACTTATATCGCGTGGTGCGAATCTTTGGGATTTCCTCCACGTACCTATTCGGTGACCCGAATATTGGCTTTTCTGCAAAAGGGGGTTGAGCAGAAACTATCCTTGAGCACCATCAAGGGTCAGGTTTCAGCATTAGCAATCTTCTTTCAGAAGCCCTTGGCTACTCATTCCTTGGTGCGGAATTTCATTCAGGGGTTGCGGCACCTGGCTCCACCAGTCCGCGCGCCCTTACCGCCCTGGGATCTTAATTTGGTTTTGTCGGTTCTGCAGAAACCTCCCTTTGAAAACATCAGGGAGATTCCCTTGCTAACTTTATCCCAGAAGGTGGCCTTCTTGGTGGCTATCACTTCTGTACGCAGGGTGTCAGAACTGGCTGCATTATCATGCCAGTCCCCATATTTAGTGGTTCATAGGGATAAGGTAGTTCTTCATCTGAAGCCATCCTTTCTTCCAAAGGTGGTTTCAGACTTTCATCTGAATGAAGATATTGTGCTACCTTCCTTGTGTCCTCAGCCCAATCATCATCGGGAACATGCGTTGCATTCCTTGGATGTGGTTCGGGCAATCAGGGTATACCTGAAGGCTACGGAATCGTTCCGTAAAACGGATTCACTTTTTGTGATCACGGATGGCCCCAGAAAGGGGTTGCCTGCATCTGCCGCGACTATCTCCAAATGGATTAGACAGACGGTGGTACAGGCTTATTCTATTAGGGGTCGGAATCCTCCGTTCCCTGTTAAGGCGCACTCCACTCGAGCGCTCATTACTTCCTGGGCCTTCCGCCATCAGGCGTCAGTGGTCCAGGTATGTAAGGCGGCCACCTGGTCGTCGGTACATACCTTTACAAAATTTTATAAAATTGATGTGATGGCATCGGCGGATGCCTCATTTGGCCGCAAGGTTTTGCGGGCCGCAATTTGAGGAGACCGGTGGTCTACCTCGAGGGTTTTTTTCTGTTGAAATTTCTGTTGAGTCTCATTTTTTGATTGATGAGCCTTGAGAACTTCTAGTTGGCACCGGTTGGGCCTTCTAGATTGGATTTTTGATTTCCATTTTCCCACCCCTCATATGTGGTACTGCTTTGGGACGTCCCGAGTTGTTAGTATCAACGAGGACTACGTCTGTCAATGAGCGACAGAGAAAAATGGATTTTTGTAAAATCTTACCGTAAAATCCTTTTCTCTTAAGCTCATTGACAGACGTAGTACCCGCCCCTCTGTTTTGAGTTGGGTTGGGTTAAATTCTCTAAACACTGCTTTGTGACATAACTGATTTGCTGTAGCAGAGAGAGAGAGGATATACCCTCTGGGACTGCCCCTAAGGTGTGGCCAGAATGTTTTCTTTCCTGTCTAGTCCTACGCCTGTAGAGGGCAGCATAACCTGAGTTGTTAGTATCAACGAGGACTACGTCTGTCAATGAGCTTAAGAGAAAAGGATTTTACGGTAAGATTTTACAAAAATCAATTTTTTTTTCAAAACTTTAAATGTAAAAAATATTGGCCCATATCGGCCGATACCGATACATTGTGACCAAAATATCGGTATTGGTATTGGCCCTGAAAAAATCATATCGGTCTATCCCTAGTGGACGGTGTCAGTAGAGCAGTGGATGGTGTGTGGACAGTGTCAGTAGAGCGTTGGATGGTGTCAGTAGAGAATTGGATGGTGTCAGTAGGGCAGTGGATGGTATGTGGATAATGTCAGTAGGGCAGTGGACAGTGTTAGTAGAGCAGTGGATGGTGTGTGAACAGTGTCAGTAGAGCATTGGATGGTGTCAGTAGAGCATTGGATGGTGTCATTAGGGCAGTGGATGGTGTGTGGATATTGCCAGTAAGGCAGTGGACAGCGTCAGTAGAGCAGTGGATGGTGTGTGAACAGTGTCAGTAGAGCAATGGATGGTGTCAGTAGTGCAGTGGATGGTGTCAGTAGAGCAGTGGACTTGTCAGACTGTCTCAGTATTGCAGCAGAAGTGTCATTAGGGCAGATGTTAGTGTCAGTAGGGCAGTGGATGGTTTCAGTCAGTAGAGCCGTGGATGGTGTCAGTAGAGTTTTAGACTTTGTCAGTAGGGCAGATGATGGTGTCAGTAGATCAGTGGACAGTGTCAGTCAGTAGAGCAGTGAACGGTGTCAGTAGGACAGTGAGCTTTGTCAGTAAGGCAGAGAAGGGTCTCAGTATTGCAGCGAAAGTGTCATTAGGGCAGAGGTTGGTGTCAGTAGGGCAGTGGATGGTTTTAGTCAGTAGAGCAGCGGAAGGTGTCAGTGGAGCATTAGACTTTGTCAGTAGAGCAGAGGATCGTGTCAGTATAGCAGTGGACAGTGTCAGTCAGTAGAGCAGTGGACTTTGTCAGTAGGGCAGACGATGGTGTCAGTAGGGCAGTGGACATTGTCAGTAGGACAGTAAGCTTTGTCAGTAGGGCAGAGGATGGTCTCAGTAGAGCAGTGGACGATGTCTGTAGGGCAGAGATTGGTGACAGTAGGGCAATAGATTGTTTCAGTTGTTTTTTTTTTTTTTTTAGTAATTTTACTTGTTATTATTTTTTACAATTTTTTAATTCTTTTTTTTTCTTTACTATTTTTTTTACAGCTCTGTTGGGGGGCTTTGGTAAAATATCAGGGGTTTAAACAGACCCCTGATGTCTCACATTTGAGAGAGAGAAACGGAATGGGGACAGATTTCCTAGTCCTTTTATCTGCACCCTCATCTGCACTGGACAGTGAATGAATAGGAAATGCTATGTCCTTAATGGCTTCCTCTTCATTAACAAACCGAAACATAGTAAACACAGTTTACAACGCTTTATTTATGAATGAACATGAAGATCATTCAGTACCAATCACTTACTGTGTTCATTCGGAAAGGAAAGGAACCTGGACAGGAGGGGGGACATTTACTAGAATCAATCAGCTGTATTTTCCTCCTGTAGCTGCTAAATGCCGGCGGGAGGGAGAGGAAGAGAAGCTGGCTTTTAGCTGCTGCAGGAGGAAAATACAGCTGATCAGTTTTAGTTAATGCTGCCCCCACTGCCCCCTCCTGTCCAGGTGTGACAGGGGGGACGCATAGGCTCCCTGGAGCATGGGTAACCACAGTCCTGTCTGAATAAATTGTCTAGGTTTCAGGCAGACTGAACCCGGACACATGATTCAAAACCTGGACTGTCCAGGTAAATCTTGGATGGGTGGCAAGCCTATCCCACCACCCTGTCTGGAGATGGTAATTATATTTCTGGGATGCTCTCTCTAGGATAGGCTGGATAAAACAATCTTGTCCAAATGCTAAAGCCTATTTCTGTTTTTCTCCCCTTTTATTTTTATAGCAAACAGTCATTATGTCTGTATGTCATGTTCTTCCCTTTTTTGTCATCCTTACTGCTGTACATAGTTCTATGCACAGCCCGCCTAAGAATATTAAAAATAAAAATGAATACGTTGACCTTCTGTGTTCTATGCAAAGACTTTGCAACTCCTAGAGGGACTGTTGTATTGTATTACCTGTGCCTATATGCTTGGTTGAAAAGTTGCTACTAATCTGCCTGAGATTGCATCGTATGACTGCAACCTTGTGTTTTCTGTAATTGCAGTGGTTGGCTGTCAGAGAATGAGATGGCCAACCTGACTATGCAGATTAGCGTCAATGTGTGAACGGTATGGCATCTGGAATAGGCAGGGACAGATATTAATGCCAGCAACAGGGTTCTGTGTGTATGTGTGTCTACAGTTCCCTAGCAGGCCTGTCAGCTGAAATACTGCAGATGGTGGCAGTCTACTCCATTGGTCCTGTGTCTTGTGTGTATATGTAGGCAGTAGGAAAAGTGATCACTTAAGGATCCTACCTTGCTGGATAGCTTGGGGAATTCTAAAAGTAGCTACACCACCTTTAGAGTGCACTAGATCATATTCAGTATTTGCATCTATGTGAACATTCTGCTGGAATTTTGGATAAGTCTCCCTCTAGTAGTGGCTGGTGGTATTGCATGCTCTGATAACTTTAGTGTCAGTGTGTGTGCTGTTTTTGCTACCTGTGTCTGGATTGGGGAACTTTGGGTTCTTGTGATAATCTGCCAGTATGCTGGTCGATTTCTGATTACCTTGCACACCATCCAGCCACCTTCTTTGCTGTACCGTCATGACCCCTGTCTGTGACTGTGAACTTTAGAATTTCCTGTTCCTATGGGGAGGTTGAATTTATTTAGCCATAATAATATGTATATAGACGTCACGTGATAGGTACCTTAGATGTAGGCTTCTTGAGGGCAGAGACTGATGTGAATGTGCAATATGTAAAGTGCTGCATAAATTACTTTAAATATATCATGTCTGGTAAATGCTTGTTCACACACATTTCAGTATACATACTCAACTCTCCCCAAACATTTATTGCTAAATAGTGGGTAGGAAAGATTTTTATTTAAGATCTTGCTCATCTTTAAGTAACAAGCTGTTTTCCATGTGGACTTCTTCATTGTATATATCACAGTCACTTCTGGCCCGGAAGGATTTACCCCCTTAATGACCAGGCCTTTTTTTGCGATACGGCACTGCGTTACTTTAACTGAAAATTGCATAGTTGTGCAACATTGTACCCAAAGAAAATGATGTCCTTTTACTTTCTGTTATAAAACAGCCAATAAAAAATAAATAAAAAATCCCAATAAGTGTAGATTGATTGGTTTGCGCAAAAGGTATAGTGTCTACAAACGATGCAATATTTTTATGGAACTTTTATTTATTTATATTTTTTTACTACTAATGGTGGCGGTCAGCAGTTTTTAGTGGGACTGCGACATTGCAGTGGACCAATCGGACATCTAACTGAGACTTTTGACACTTTTTTTGGGGACCAGTGACATTATTACAGTGACCAGTGCTAAAAAAAAAAAAAAAAAAAGCACTGTCACTGCACTAATGACACTGGCAAGGAAGGGGTTAACACCAGGGGTGATCAAAGGGTTACGTGTGTCCCTAGGGGGTTCTTACCTACTGTGGGGGGATTGCACTGATTGGGGGAAGACAGAGATTCTGGCTCCAGCTTAGCAGGAACACAAGATCTCTATCTTGTCCCCTTGCAGAACAGCGATCTGCCTTGTTTATATAGGCAGATTGCCATTCTGCCTCTCCCCTGGATGATCGCGGGTGGCCGGCGGATATCGGGTCCATCAGACCTGTTGACTGACATTCCCACTAGGCAATCAGGGTGTTATCGCGCCTCCTGCGGCGAGATAGCGCAATCTAGTGGCTATTGAACGAAACTTCATAAAAGTATGTCACTTCACTGCAGTTTATATACGGCGGCTGGTCTTTAAGTGGTTAAAAGAAATCAGTGATACATTTTTAATTTCTCATCAAAATCAAGTTTCAAATTTTATAATTCAAACTGAATTTTTCTATGTGATCCTTCACCTTCATATAGCATCAGTGGCGTAGCGTGGGGGGTGCAGGGGGGGCCGACCGCACCGGGCGCAACATTTGGGGGGGGCGCATCCCACACCAGTGTCACTCTAGCAAACTTTAGAAATTCTTCCTAGCGTGTCACTCCAGCCGCCGCCATCTTCAGGCTAAACGATGGCCGGCCGGCGCTCTGTGATTGGGCCAACATTGTCATGTGTGGCAGCGGGGCTGGCCAGTGGCAGAGCCCCCCGCCTCGCTTCTGGAGCCCGCCTCGCTGTCTTCTAAGTCAGCTCTGCATGTGCCTCCGTCTGTCCCGCCTCCTCTAAGCTCTCACAATCCTCCCTGACCTGCCCCCTGTAAGGGATTGTCTTCACCATGTGTCAGAGCGGATGGATCATGAAAACAGGTAAGTCATTTTGCTGGCTGCAGGACTAGACACAGCCTGGGGAGGAGGTGTAGTTAACAGTGCAGTGTAGTTTAGTGGGTAGTAGTAGTGTAGTGGAAAGGGTAGTGTAGTGGACAGTGTAGTGTTATGGACAGTGTATTGTAGTGGACAGTGTAGTGTAGTTTAGTGGGTAGTGGACAGCGTAGTGTAGTGGACAGCATAGTGTAGTGGACTCTGTAGTGTAGTGAACAGCATAGTGTAGTGGACAGTGTAGTGGACAGTGTAGTGTAATGGACAGCATAGTGAAGTGTAGTGTAGTGGGTAGTGTAGTGGGCAGTGTAGTGTAGTGGGTAGTGTAGTGGACAGTGCAGTGGTTAGTGTAGTGCAGTGGTCAGTGTAGTGTAGTGGGTTGTGTAGTGTAGTGGGTAGTGTAGTGGACAGTTTAGTGTAGTGGGTAGTGTAGTGGACAATGTAGTGTAGTGGACAGTGCAGGGGTTATCGTAGTGTAGTGGTCAGTGTAGTGTAGTGGTCAGTGTAGTGTAGTGGGTAGTGTAGTGTAGTGGGTAGTGTAGTGTAGTGTAGTGGACAGTGTAGTGTAGTGGGTAGTGTAGTGGACAATGTAGTGTAGTGGGTAGTATAGTGGACAATGTAGAGTATTGGAAGGTGTGGTGTAGTGGACAGTGTAGGGTAGTGTAGTTTAGTGGACAATATAGTGGTTAGGGTAGTGTAGTGGTCAGTGTAGTGGAAAGTTTAGTGTAGTGGACAGTGTAGTGGGTAGTATAGTGTAGTGGACAGTGTAGGGTAGTGTAGTTTAGTGGACAATATAGTTAGTGTGGTGTAGTGGACAGTGTAGTGTACAGTGTAGTGTAGTGCAGTGGACAGTGTAGTGTAGTGGTTAGTGAAGTGTAGTGGTCAGTGTAGTGTAGCTGTAGTGGTCAGTATAGTGTAGTGTAGTGGGTAGTATAGTGGACAGTGTAGTGTATTGGAAAGTGTCGTGTAGTGGACACTGTAGTGAACAGTGTAGAGTAGTAGATATTTTAGTGTAGTTTAATGGTCAGTGTAGTGGGCAGTGTAGTGTAGTGGGCAGTGAGGAATCAGGTAGGTCAGTGTAAGGGTCAGTGTCGTGAACAGGTAGGTCAGTGTAGTGGCCAGTACAGGAATCAGGTATGTTAGCGTAGTGAACTGGTAGGTCAGTATAGGAATCAAGCTGGTCAGTACTATCGTAGGAAGGGACTCAGGGAGTGCTAAAAGTCTGCAGGTTAGGGGGCGCAAATTACTTGCCTTGCCCCGGGCGCTGACAGCCCACGCTACGCCACTGTATAGCATTCAGCTGTTGCTTCATTAATATGTGTATTGATAGACACGAAGTTCAAGACTTCACCGAACCACACATCTGCCTCAGGGTTGCGTATATGCTGCTTTAATAAAATCATACTTTCTGTTCCCAGTTGCAATGCATATTAAAAAAAATAGGAGTAATCTATATATGAAAGGTTTTATTGCAGTTAGTGATTGGTGAGCGCTTAGAATCCCCTAGAAGATACTCATTTTATAACGTAAGTTTCTTAAGAACATCTTGATGGTTAGACTGAAGCTCTAGCTTTGAAGAGCAGACATGTAACCTAACCAAAGCTGAATGTCTGACAAGCTTTCAAATAGCCCACAAGACAGAATGACGTCTGTTCAGCACATAAAATAGATGGTCTGACATGTTGCTTTAAACCAATTACTTATCTCATCCGATTAGCACAAAATGGCCTTATTCCCATTAAAGGCAAACAAAACTAGCAATAATGACTAATCAAATCTATTGAGCGTGTGCTTTACATTAACAACATGACCTCTCATTAAGACTGCAAGCTACAAAGTGTTCTGAATATTCTTGTGATAATTTCTGTTTACAAATTGAATGATTTATAACCATTCTTCATACTGAAGTATAGGTGTTCTAGCCTTGAGGCTAGAAGCTAATGGTAGAAACTTAGTGTAATGATGAAGGAACTGGCCTCTGGGGGCACTTTTTATTGGTAGTGACAGCTTTTTCAACTACTTTTTTTTTCCAAACCCTTCCTCATTATTTCTGCTTGACAGATTTATTCGTTTTCATAATTCAGTTAGGTATAGTAGCTAAAAAAATTAGACACTTTGGTATGGTCCTGAGGAACAACAACCCCAGTTATTTTCCATATTAGGTGGAGATATTTGTTCCAATAACCACTAATATGGGGGCAAGACCACCATGTGTGAAACATGAAGCCAACTAGATTACACCCTCATAATACCATCCATCTACTGAGTATTTTAACATTCGCTTCAATAAGAGATATGTTCATGATACCTTTGTAAGAGTGTTGGAGTGACTGGAACCACTCGCCCGGGCCCCAGTGTATATCTAAGTCAGATTCCCAGGACTGAGCATAGGGTGGTTTATCTGCCTTGTCAGACAGGGCAAAATAGATAGTAGAGATGCCTCCCCTCTGATCCATAATTTGGGAACACCATTGTTTGTAGGTTGTGTGTTTGGGGGGGGGCATGTTTATCTAGCCAGATAGAGTGTAGGAAGTGCGAAATCTGGGACAGTCTAAATTTTTCAATGGGGGGCATTTCGAGTTTACTCACGCAGTATCCGAGAGCAATGGAACCCATTGAGTTAAAAAAGTGTCCTATTCTGAAGAGACCTTTGTTGAGCCACCAAGGAAAGGCTTTTATATTCAAACCCGGGGGAAAAGAAGGGATATTAAACAGGTGGGAGAGTCGTTTGGTACTAGAGATTAAAGAAGCTTGTTTATATAGAGCATCACACAATGCCAGGGAGTGAGAGAGGGTGGGGCGAGGACTGTGGGTCTCTGTTTAGGAGAACTCCAGAGCAAAAAGTCTATAGTGTGCAGGGGAACTGTCCTACCTTATATATAAGCCTATATATTTATGTATAGTGCAAATAACGGGGAGGTGCTATTACCCTAAGTTTAAAATGGAAAGGGAAAAAAACCCAGAGAACCAAGGGTCTGAAATACCAGTACTATCTGTTATCCAGAAAGCAGTTTTGGTACCTTTCGGCACCAAACAGTCCATCTCATGTACCCAGTGGATAACAGTTAGTACTGGTATTTCAGACCGTTGGTTCTCTGGGTTTTTTCCCTTTCTAACTTAACCTTCCTAGCGGTGACTCGGGGTAAGATTTTAGTGCCAAAAGCGGTAACCCCGAGTCACACTCGGGGTAGCGCTAAGAAGATCGCTGGATGCTGGAGGAGGTTTTACTTACCTTTTCTCCGGGATCCAGCGAAGACTGCGGGCGGTGTGCGGCGGCGGAGCTTCCTCCCGATCGTCTGCGAGCCCCGGCTTCCGTCTCCGGCGATGTGACGTCCGCCGGGGGTTGGAACCGGCGGCAAATTCAAATGTAAAATGCACCAAACACACTGATACCGTTCAAAATAAAATAAAATCACATTACATTGCCCCCCAGTGCCCTTTCCTGCAGTTTTACTGTACTTTTTATGTAAATATATGTATGTATATATATATATATATATATATATATATACATATATATATATATATATGTATATATATATATATATATATATATATACATATATATGTATGTATATATATATATATATATATATATATACACGTAATTCTTGTGAATGAGCAGCCCAAACCAACTGTATACATTATATATATATATATATATATATATATATATATACGTATATATATATATAATATATGTATACATAATATATGTATACATACATATATATATATATATATATATATATATATATATATATATATATATATATATATATATATATATATATAATAAATGTATACAGTTGGTTTGGACTGCTCATTCACAAGAATTACATGCAAAATAATGGTACCGCTTTCAGCACCTAAAATCCAAAATAATCATACCGCCAGGGAGGTTAACCTTAGGGTAATAGTACCTCCCCGTTGTTTACACATATAGACTTATATATTAGGCACTCTTCTATTGATGTCACATATAGGTATTAACGTATGTCTGCATCTTAGGTATTGATGTCATTGTGTATTTTTTTATATTCAACTGTATAGCGATTTGTGATGGTTATGTGAAACAAATATATTTCTTCACATAATCAATTTTTTTAATTGAAGGGTTAGTTAAACATATAGAATTTATGTTTGTGTGTTTTTTGATAGCTAGAGATACGGAAGCCCCGATTGCAACCAAAAGAAATGATCAGTAACCTTCGAAATATGTTTTTCAGTTGTATTGATTTGCTATTATTTATTTGCTCTGCAATGGGCTTAACCTCCTTAGCGGTAATCCCGAGCGTGACTCGGGGTTGGTTTTTCATATCAGGAGCGGTAACCCCGAGTCACGCTCGGGGTGGATTGCAGAGAGCGCAGCGGTGTTCTCTTACCTTATCCTGGCGATCCAGCGATGATCTCTCATTGCTGAGATCACCAGCCGAGAGTCCCGCCGCTCCTCCGTCGGTCTCCGTCGCTCTGATCTCTTCCTAGTTCCGTTCCCTGCAGCAGCAATGCTGCATGGGAGCGGAACTAGGGAGGGAAATTAAAAAAAAAAAAAACGTTGCACAAAACACAAAACACATTTTATATTATATATATATATGCATATATATATATATATATATATATATATATATGCGCATATATATATATATATATATATATATGCATATATATATATATATGTATGCATATATATATATATATATATATATATATATATATATATATATATATATATATATATGCACACACACATATATCTATATATAATATATAATGCATGAATTATAATCTAATCAATAATATAATTTTATTATATATTAAATAATAAAATAATATTATTGATTCGATTATAATTCACGTGTTTGTGTTTCAAATTTATCACATCTGGGATGTCTACTAGACTCTTGTTTTGGTCCGGTTTAAGTCAGTAATTACTAAGAATTGTAGGCCTATAATACATAACGCCAAATTTCCATGAAAAGAATTGTACCGCTTTTGGTATGTAATTCCTGACATAATCATACCACCAGGGAGGTTAATGATGTAATTTACCTTTCTCTGGTGAATATTTCTATATATAAATATTTTTTTATTAAGCTTGCCTTTTTCGGCTTGTATTAGTGACATAATCTATTTATCCCATGGCCTAATGGATGTACTTCCGTTGTTGCCATTTCCAGTCGCTAGCAAGATGGCGTCTGTACCATATCTGGTCTCCCCCAATATGGCGGTTTGACAACTTTCAGCAGCAATCGGATCGTCATCTGGATCTTTGGCTATTTTTAATGCAGTATGTACTGGACGCCAGTGATAAGCGGATCTCTGTAAAAACGTGTTTGCACACGAAAACCGTCTGGAGGGGCATTTCAACCGCCGTATCCCTACACTAGGAACAGCAGTCTTTCATGCAAGTCATGTAAGTTTTTATGGCCTAAATTTGTTTTATGTACATGTACTTTTATAAAATCTTTTAATAAATACTACACTGTTAAGCTCTCTTTAGCTCTGTTTGGTGAGAACTATATGCAGCATATCCAGCGTACCACGACTGTGAAGATTGGCTCCACTGGCCAGGTTTCCAGTTCTCGGTTGGATGTTTTGCAAGGCATACTATTATATGGCTTCTTGTGAGTGCATCTGAATGGTGGAGGGAGAGCAATAATAATAGAATAATGGCCCATGAAACAGACCTGTGCTTTCAGAGCCGAGTAAAGAGACTGAATGATTCCCAAGAATGTAGAGCCAAAACCCCCTCTTCCTAGTATTTCAAATAGGTAGGGCCAAGAGACTGAATCAAAGGCTTTCTGGATGTCAATTGACAAAATAAAGTCTTCCTGCGGGGCGCCCCCATCCCAGTGCCATCCCAGTGAGAGTTTAGCAATGAAATTATATCTTTGGCTCTCCTAACTTGGTCTGGGCCCTGTCTCCCAGGCATGAAACCCACCTGGTCCTTGTGAATATATTTAACTATAAAGCTCGACAGTCTCAATGCAAGAATTTAAAGGTCGTTATTAATAAGTGATATTGGTTTAGGAATAACAGAGATATATGCTGAGTTTAAACTCCTGTCCAGGGGTTTCCATCTCGAAGAAGGTTAAAAAATCGAGCCATATAGGGGGATAAGGAGGGGCCAAATTTCCTATGATATGCGACTGAAAAACCGTCAGGCCCTGGCGCTGAGCCTGGTCTGAGAGTTTTAATGGCCTCCAATATCTCCTCTTGTGTAAAAGGTTTATCGAGGAGTTCCCTATGGGTATCTGTGAAGGAAATTCTCCAGTTCTCCAGTCTCCTATTTATGTGGGGCAGGAGAGGATTGCGAGTCATACAAATTAGAATAGAAAGTTTGAAAGTTTTCCATGATACGGATAGGGTTTTGGGTCAAGCTCCCTGATGAAGTGCAAATTTTGGGGAAGGATAAGGTACGTTGTATTAGGTCATTCAGAAGGGCCTCATTAAGATGCCATTTGGATGGGCCTTCGTCCCATAAAGAGCGTTGAAGGGAAAGTGTCCGCATGGAGTGGTCTGAAAGGGGAGTGTCTCGAATTTTGGATGTTATGGCTAGGGGAATAGAGGAGAATCTGATTAAAATATGGTCAATCTTGGCGTACGTGTGATGTGGGGCTGAGAAATGCGTGTAGTTCCAGACATGGGGGTTTAATTACCTCCAGATATCTATCATGCCAAGGGCGTGAAGAACCTTCGCTATTTTTAGGCTTGTCTGGGGGGGGGGGCGTTTTGATTTCGGGGTCCCCTTACTTGATTTATCCAAGGAGAGATCAAATGCTATATTGCAAATGCTATATCTCCTCCAAAATGTATTGTACCCTGTAAACAGGGCTTCAATGTTTTTGTCATGGATTTGAAAAATCCTGCTTGGCCTTTATTTGGGGTGTAATAGGATACAAATGTTTACATTTTCCCATCGATGGTACCCACTACCAACAGGTAACGACTTTCCGGGTCCCTTAGTATTTTGTAAGGGGAGAAATGTAAACGTTTGTAAAAGCAAATTGCTACTCCACGTGTCTTGTTTGTGGCATTAGCTAGGTAAAATTGGGGGAAGCTCTGGTGAAGGAAGGGGGGTTGTAGGAGATTGATAAATGGATTTCCTGTAGGAGAATAACATCTGTCTTTAGGGTATGATATAATTTGAACAATTTCCACCATTTTACCGGGGAATTAAGACCCTGTACATTGTAGGATAAAATCTTCATGATCGTATTGGAAGGTTAAAACTCAAAATAGAAAAAAAAAAATCTCACCCAGTGAAGACAGATCGATTTCTTTTCGTGAAAACTGTCCTGCAACAATGATTTATTTTTACAAACCTTAGACAATTTATGATTCTGATACAAAACATTGCAAAGTTATTTACAAATTAAGTAAAATAGTTTTTTTTTTCATATTTGCGCTTTTTTTTTTTCAGTGTGATACGTGTAAATATATGTAAAATATTAATAAACAAAGCAAACAAAAGCAGAAAAAAGTTTAAAAATATTTTAAAACATAGGAAAAAAAACAGAAGGAAAATTATAATTAAATGGAGAAGGAGCATAAGGAGTTAATTTGGGCTGATTGGAGTAAACTAAGGGTTAATAAGTGGTTAAACAGAGGAACATTTAATTAGAAAAAAAAAACTTATACTTGTCAGGTGGCTTTAACTGACTTCATCTACAGACCAGAGTTTACCCCTTTGATCTCTACATGAAGAAACAGAAAGTTGTAAAATGATACAATGGTGTAGATTTTTTCTAAAACTGGAGCACACAGAATCTGATGGAATTGTGCATATTAACCAATCATTTTCTAACTTCAGTTTGTTTAATTTGGCTTTAACAACAAAACCTAGAAGCTGATAAGTTACTATGCAGAGCTGCACCAGATTCTGTGTGCACAAGCACAAACAGATTTCAGTAAATCTGCCCCAATGTTTCATTGCAACTTTCTATCTTTACTGACCGTTGAGCAATGTTGTTGATAAACATTTCCAGGCTGTTTTTTTTTTTTTTTTTGACAGCTCCTGCTGCTGACTTTTTCTGTGTACTCAGCAATACAGCTGTGATTAATCAGAGCTGAACCGCTGTGTACTGGGAAAGGGGGGATCCCGGCAGTATGGCAGAAGGACTGGACATACTAGACACACTCTGTGTACACTAAATATATATATATATATATGTATATATATACATGTTTTCTTTTTTTTCTTTACAAAAACGGTGATATAAGAGCTATAGTTGGAAATTATTACCAGACGAAATCTAGTTTTCTAGCTAAACTGCAACTGACTACTGTGAAGAGTTTCATAGGATTTAAAGTGAGGCAGTTTGTGTGTTTTTACAATGGAACAGTGTGAAAGCAGCCAAAAATGCAACTAAATGCAACTGGCTACCGTAAAGAGTTCCATAGGATTTAACCAGTTGCAGACTCTGGGCATACTAGACATGACCTAAAATGTCTATATATATATATATATATATACAGTTGTGCTCATAAGTTTACATACCCTGGCAGAATTTATGATCTCTTGGCCATTTTTCAGAGTATATGAATGATAACACAACTTTCACTCAATGTTAGTGTTTGGCTGAAGCCATTTATTATCAATCAACTGTGTTTACTCTTTTTAAATCATAATGACAACAGAATCTACCCAACAGTTGGGCAGTTGTGGCTGAAATTTTAGTTGGTCTACCTGACCATGGTTTGGTTTCATCCAACCGAATGAAAAAACATAAAAGGTGTATGTGTAA
This sequence comes from Pelophylax lessonae, assembly GCF_965119305.1. NCBI lineage: Eukaryota > Metazoa > Chordata > Amphibia > Anura > Ranidae > Pelophylax > Pelophylax lessonae. The sequence continues at coordinate 391,354,450 of NC_138769.1, read as the reverse complement.
AAAGGACTAAAGTCCCAAAGAATAGTAAAAGTCCAAAAAAAAGCTAAATCCAAGACAATAGTTGTGATAACAATCCTTCCTTCCTGTGACGACCAGGGAATGTGTAGAGTGGGGACACCACAGTGCACTAGTATGGGAAGCAGCTTACCAGAGCGCCGTGGCTACTCAAATAAATGAGAAGGCCTCGCCAAGTAAAACATATCACAAAGATCTCAGGGACTCCAAGATACCATGGGTAGCGCTGTGGAATGATTAATTCCTCAAGGTAGCTCCATGATGGTCAGATGGATGTATGGAAAAGAATGTACAGAAGACCATAGTGTAATCCCATAAATAACATAAATGAAGTTTATTAAAATAACTACTCACAATGGTATAGTACAGGCAAGCACATAGAAAATGGTGGCTGGGGATCCAATCGCGGCGTCCCACATGTATCCAGTCAGCATAAACAACGATAGCCGGCTGAAAGAGGGGGCGTGTGGACGTTGCGTTTGGAGTCGCCAACGTTTCATCATCAAAAGACGTCGTCTGGGCGTGACTACCAGACGCAAAACACACACCATATAACCCCCATGAACTAGATGAGCGACATACATCTCAGCCAATCGCAGGAGGGCGAAGGCGGAGAACAAAACCTCACGTCATCCAGACCATTGGTTGAATGACAGGGGACTCCGCCAATCGCACCGCTGCAAAGACGGAGAACTATACGCCGCATCATCATAGAAAGAGCGAGTGTCATATGTCTACGCCAATCACCCTCGTATAAAGGCGGAAATAAATATGCCATGTTCTCATGTGAGCTTATGAAAGCATATTATAAACAAAGTATATCCAATTGGGAATATATTCAGAAGAATATTATTTATCCGAAATGATCTAATTTAAGAAACTTTATCAAATGCATATACACATTTTGCTAAAAACACTTAATATAAAATAGTGAATGGGTCTTGTATGACATAGTGACCTGTGCATACAAACATAGAAAAATATATATACTGGCGCCATCAGTTTTCAGACTTCCTTGTTGTGTCTTTGATACAAGAAATTAAAGAAAATATTCCAGATGTTGCATAGACAGCAAAAAATAAACTGCAAGGGTTTAACCCTTCCCCATTTTTTATAAAAAGGACTATACATACTCTTTTTTGTAAATAGTTTACTGCATATATTACTTGTGCAATGTGTACTTTAACGCAAGGCCAATATACTGTACATAGTATTGGGTGTTGAGCAAAATATTTTAATCTAAGGCAGGTTTCTAGAGATTGATTGGATATTGTATAACACTGATGGAAAATAATTTCCTTTTTTCCATACATCAAGAATGAAAGGAAAAGGGGAACAGTAATAAGCCCCCTTTTCCTCATGGGAGAGTGGCTGGGGAAAATAGGAAAATAGTTCATGAGGTAATATTTCCCTCCTTTTTTCCCTCAGGTAAAGAGGGAGGGATTTTCAAGGTATCCTGAGGGAATAGCTGTAGTGGGCGTGGCATTGCAGGGGTCAGAGCACCTATAGGAATAGGTTTAGGGTAGAAGTTTCTAGAGCCCTCTGAGACCTTATATAAGGTGGAGCTCCCCTCAGAGGGGCTCATTCGCCTCAGAAGATTCAGCAGTGTGAGTTCCCCATCCCCCCCCCCCTCACTTGTTGCGGCTGTTATATTATGTGGTGGTGTCACCTTTGCTATAGCAAAGGGGGACGATTTTTTCTTATAGTTGAGTGGAAGTTGATGGTTTTAAATGTGATTTTATTTATCCGGCCTGAGCTGTGGTGGCTAGGCTGTTGAAAGTGTTAATGTTTTATTATATATTTATTTATTGAAAGTTTTTTATAAAACCAGTAATAAACGGCCGCGGCCTATATATTTTCCAAATAACACAGGTGTCTGCTTTTTATTTAAGTTAAGTGTTAATATGATATTGGATCCTGCCTACTGTCCCATGATATAATTCCACTGTAACTGATATTGACCTTATTTTATAATCTTTACAACACACTGATCTATCATTTGTGAAACCATTTAGTGCTAATCAAATTTTAATAACATGTAAGTGCCTCTAGTGTTTTTAATTGTCTCATATACTACACTCTATAAGTTAATTACATTTTGCTTTCAGACAAAATTATCTGGTAATAAAAATGAAATACATCAAGAATTTGAAAATGGTTTTTGTTTCCTAGCCAAAAGACACATGAAAAATGAAGGTTGCAGAGTGGTAGCTCTAGCAGAAATTAAAATGTTTTCTATCTGTTTACAAAAGTCCAAGTCTTGTTGAAACAGTCGCTATTAGGTGAGCAGGTTTCAAATGTTCTGTGAAGATCATGCAAAGGATTGCAGGCATTTAGAGCTAAACCTCTAGTCATTTCAGATATGCTAGAATTATTCCTTAACAATCTGAAATCAATGGATACTTATGTATCTGCCACAACAGAATAGTAGCAAGATGAGTAGGGCACATAGTACCATGTACTGCTTCCAGCTCATCGCCCTAATGAGTTTTGCAAAGTTTTGCCTTTGTATAAACTTTATTTGTACTTTAAAGAGGGTTTGTTTTCATTGTTTATTGTAGCTTAGCGTGATTGGCTTATTGTTTTTTGTCCAAGCTGAAGATTCCTGTGTATTTTAAGTTATGAATAGAATGTCGTGGAATGTATAATAACCACTGCTAAGAATTGCACTTATACCTTCATAAATATTACATGCATCATGCATGTCTGCATTTAGAAAGCATTAACTGAGACACCTCTAGGATTAGCCCTGGTTCATTTTGTGACATATGCTACATGACCAGAATATTCAAATATCGTATACATGCATTTAATCAATTATGTGATGCACATATTAGATAAGCTAATTACCCAGATGTTCAGCAAATGCAGCTTGCATATGGTGTGTCAAACATGAAAACTGCAGGTAAGCTTTTGGGAAAAAACTTAATGCATGATGGAATTCAGAGTCCTTAGTATAAGTTGATCTGATAAGACTGCAGTATTTAGTAAAATTTGTTGTAATCATGCCAGTTTACAGCCAGAAATGCACAGAAAGGGGAGGTCAATTGAGAATAATGGGAGAAGAGCGGACCATGTAGGAGTTCTGTTGGGAAATAACATGTCCCTTTGACTGTTAGAAGTGTTTGTTATAGTACATAGAGGTCTTGATATACCAAAGTGTTTAGTGGCATAAACCCAGTCTTGATCTGCTTTTGTGTAAAGTGGTCCAGCTAGACTGAGTAGTAGGCATTGGCTGTGGCTTTCTGTCCATTCCACAACCAGTTCACAATTTTTTCTTTTATTTTCAGTTAGATGCATTACCTAATTTGCAGTTTTTTTTTTAGGGAAATGTGGCTTAATAATTTGCTTTATTTGTATAGTTCCTTATGACAATTTCCCCTTTCTCAGTCTTCCAGATCTGTCACTTCCTAAATTGAAAAAATAAAATGTCTCTTTTAACAAAATATAATATATTATTTTTAATGCAGGCATGCTGGTCTGGAAACTAGTTCATTTAATTATTTTGCATTGTTTCACTTTTTCTTTTTTTTTTCAAAGCTTTCTCCAGTCATTCTGTCTTTTACAGTTTTCTTTACTTCAACATCACAATTTCCATTATAAAACCTTTGTATACTGGACAGTAGTTTTGAACAAAATTAGAGAGAGTGGGGAGTTTGCAGGACTCTCTGATCTGCAATGATCACTTGTTCTAGGAATGGCTGCAGACATCAAGGCAGGTTTGTATTGAGGCACAGATCTGGGGAAGGGTACAGAAAACTTTCTGCAGCATTTTGGGTCCCAATGAGCATAGTGGCCTCAATCTGTAAATGGAAGAAGTTTGGAACCACCAGCACTCACAGCTCCAGCATTTCTCTGGGAGAGAGGAGAACCTTCCAGAAGAACAACCATCTCTGCAGCACTCCATCAATCAGACCTGTATGGTAGAGTGCCCAGACGGAAGCCACTCCTCAGTAAAAGGCACATGACAACCAGCCTGGAGTTTGCCAAAAGGCACCTGAAGGACTCTCAGACAATGAGAAACAAAATCTTCTGATCTAATGAAACAAAGATTGAGGCCTTTTGCCTGAATGGTAAGCGTCATGTCTGGAGGAAACCAGGCAATGCTCATTACCTGGCCAATACCATCCCTACAGTGAAGCATGGTGGTGGTAGTTGTGGGGATATTTTTTAGCAGCATGAACTGGTAGGCTGGTCAGGATCAAGGGAAAGATGCTCATCTGTAAAATGTCTCCAGTGCAGGGGGCAGCCATCTTGGCTGGATCTAGATTGAGTGATTGGCTGATGCAACAGGTCAAGGAGAAAGTGAACTGCACTTCTGGAGAAATGGAGTTCTGTTGTTCCAGCAGCCTGCAGAATGCAGGGGGAAAGCCACAGTGGGGAACATGTGCTGCTGCAACCATTTCCTGTGCTGAGCAGCTAGGAATGAGAACCACTATCCTGTGCTGCCCAGGAGAAGAGTGATGATCAGAGACTGCTACTGCCATTATACTCTTTGCAATGCAGAGACCTGGATCCTGAGAGCCCGTGCTGGGGTTCAGTGTTTCACTTGCTGGATGTGGTGAGTGCCTTTGACCATCAGCAGACCCATGACCATCAGGGGAGGACCACTGGCTTCTTCTACTGTGCATGAGTTTTATCAGCTCAATTCATACTAAGGATTCTAAGTTCCATCATGCATTAACGTCTTTCCCAAATTCTTACCAGCAGTTTTAATGTTTGACATCATCATATGCAAGCTGCATTTACTGGATGATGAAAAAACAAAATTAAAGCTGCGCTATGGTGATATAAGTGTATCAAAAAATGCTGTTGTGTGAAAAATCAAAAGGATCTTTAAACGTGATAGTGCACAAAAACAGCGCAAATTTGATGTAGTCAAATTGCTAAAATTAAAATAAAATATTCCACCGTGACAAATGAATAAATATAAATGTATCCATTGCATATAAATTATTGAAAAAATCCCATATAAATGTAGATGCACCTAATGAAAATACCATCACTTAAAATACATCACTTTGAAAAAACAATCACTTTAAAAAAACACCCGTGAAGTGAAAATTCATAAGTAATACAGTTCATGAATCTAAAAGAACAAACAGTCCAATGCTACTCCAGCAAGTAGCCAGTAAAAAACGGGCTGTGAAACCAGGAAATAAAGTGCTCAGGTGCTCAGGTTCTTGTGCAAATTCATGCTGCAATGGTGAGGTGGTGGGTGACTAGTCCTCTCCCCCAAGGTTTTAAACTTACCGGACCACGTGGACCCTAGAAACTTTACAGTGTCAGGGTCACACAGGCAGAGTCCGGCTCGGGATCCGGAATACACTCTTTAGTTTTAGCTGGGACCACCAGGATTCTCCTATACGCTTCCACCAAGTCAGGACAGAGATCATATATAAAAGAAAAAAGGGGTCTCCAATAGTGTGATATTGCTTAAGACTTCTTGTTTATTATGAAAGAACAGATAAAACACTCACATTTAGCGATTAAAAAACAGGCGTTGTATAATCATAACCCGGTATTGTGATCAGCAATCGCGGTGTGCAGCGGGCTCCTCTGGCTCCAGCGTGCGTTCCACCGCTACCGGAAGTGACGTATCGGAAGGCGTGGAGCCGGAAATTGCGTCGACGCGTTTCGCCCTCCCACTGGGCGTTATCACAGACGTATTTACATATGCATTTACTGGATATCTGGGTATTTAGCTTATCTAATATGTGTATAATTGATTAAATGCATTTATTCAAATATTCTGAGGATGTATTTATGGTGATGTAGCATATGTCACAAAATGAACAAGGGCTAATCCTGGAGGGGATCTCAGCTAATGCTTTTAAAATGCAGACATGCATGTAATATTTATGAAGGTATATGCACAATTCTCAGTAGCGGTTATTAATACATTCCATGACATTCTATGCATAACTTACACAGGAATCTTCACCTTGGACAAACAACACTAAGCAAATCAAGTGCTACAATAAACAAATTCTCATTAAAGTACATTAGGATATATCCAAAGGCAAGACTTTGCAAAACTCATTACGGCAATGAACTGGTAGCAGAACATGTTACCCCTATGACAATAGGGGTACCTTATCCCTAGCAGAATTACTGTATATCTGAGACTAAGCACTGCAGCACCTTTAATCAATCTCAAATGCAATCATTTTTTTGTTGTCTATAAAAAAAATCAGTAGTAGGACTGAACCAATTATTTCTACCACATGAACTAAAAAATGAAGGATGTAGATGACCAGTATCCTCTACAGGTCTGATGATTACCAGCACTCCAAAGGGAAAGATCTTCTGCAGTAGACTGATATTTATTAATCGTCCAGGGCCTAAGAGCCAAAGACTTCAATAATCAGAAGCACTGAATAAAGATTCAAATCTTTTATCCTTAATGGAGATACATTCCTTTTTGTTTTGTGTGAATCTCAAACAAGCTTATTGAATAAGATACTACTTTTGTGAAGGTTGAAAAAATATTTATCAACATTTTCAACTTTTACATCCATTAACGCTTTTGTGACGGATAGATTGTAAGTTGTAAAAAAGTTGTAAAAATCTTCCAGCTCTGTTCAAATAAAAGAAACATCATCCATTTTAGTCCCTACTTTACACATTCCACAACCAAACTGTGACGACTTGACTGACCTTTTGGGTGAAAAAAAACATCTTTTGTAACTAGTGATGAGCCAAATTGCCCTGGCTTCATAGAAGTTTGGGTGCCAAACCTGAACCCCTTTGAAATCATTGGGAGCCTCATTTGTCAAATTAAAATCAATGAATACATTACCCAAGCTCTACTGCTTAATAAGGATATCTGTGGCTGAAGACCCTTTACTGTAGCAGAAGTTCCTTTACAGCTGAATAGTAGTAAATATTAGCCAGCAACCTGGTGAACTTCAAAATATGAATTTTTGATTGACTACATGTTGAAAACACAGTGAATACAGCTAATGCATTTCGGTCATTATGGCCTTATTCATAGTATACTAAAATCCAAAAAAAAATCACAACATTTATAGGTTCTAAGGTCTATTTCCAAACCAATTAAGGAAGCAGGACCTGAAACAGGACCTTATAATTAAAATCAATCAAACGAAGAATGACGATTACGCAAAGAAAAAAAAACAAGAAACAGAAAAAAATCACTGCACTTTAAAAAACATACATAAAATGGATAAGAAAAATAATTTGTAAACATTATTATCACAATAAGTACCTGCTGAGCTATATAAGCTTGGGCACAACTTACTCCCCAAACTGCTGGAAAAACCACAACCATTTTTTTAAGAATCCTTATTAGCATCTAAAATGGGAAGATGTTTCTTGATAATATTAGTTATCTGATGAAATTCCACTGAAAGAGTGATAAAAAATGTACTTTGTTCCCATATAAGTGTGGCAGATCTACAATTTGAATACCAGGGCACCACTTGGTTTAAATCATAGATGGGATAGGAATTTGTTTTTGAAATTATTTACCTATTTATTGTGATAATTATGTTTACATTTTTTTTCCATATCTATTTTATCTATGTATGCTTTATAAGTGCAGTGATTTTATTTTATTTTTTTTCATTTTACTGTTTTTTTTTAGTGGTCATTCTTTGATTGATTTTAATTATCTAGTCCCGCCCCCTTAATTGGTTTGGAAGTGGACCTTAGAAACTATAAATGTTGTGATTTTTTTGTATATTAGTATGCTATGAGTGAAGACATAAAGTCACATTAAAATGCCCATTTCCCGTGGTAATAGGCAGGGTGGGGGGCTACTGCCCTGCAGAACATGTACCAATGTACCAATGCACAAAGAAAATTATACGCAGCCTGGAGCAATGATTTTTAGCATTGACATTTACAAAGTAGAAAGGTTTTAAAATTTCCAGCACACATTCACTTTTTTTTTTTAAAGAAGCTGGCAATTTAAACTTTCATTTCTTTTCTTTCTTTTTTTTTTTTTTTGCTGTAGCACATTCTACAGCATGGATTTTTAAAAAAATGCGTAGCATCCCCCCCAAATTGCATACCAGACCCATTAAGTCTGGTACAGATTTTAAGGTGGACTCCACACAAAAAGAAACAAAAAAATGCATGAGGTCCTCCTGAGAATCCATTCTGGACCCCAAAATCTGAGCATACAAGGCCACATGCCCTCAACATGTGGGGAGATGCCTTGTTGAAGAGGGGTGCCCCTGGCAAAGCACCGTGACCCTATGTTGATGAGGACAAGAGCCTCTTCTGCAGGCAGGAGTTTTTCAGAATTTGGAAGCCCACTTTAACAATAAAGGGGCACTCAAATACATGTGTAAAAGTATGGTGTACCACTCATTCACAATAAAAAGGTGAAACCTAGAAATAAAGGCACCCAACCATTTGACAAGTCCTTTAATTAAAAAAATAAATAAATAAAAGTCCTCAAATTAGTCCCTCATTGTAAATCCATTGTCGATCACGTGGTCTAGCAATGCAGATTCACGTCAATCATGATGTCTGATGGCTGATGACCTGCCCCACAAAAAAACCCACTGCCAAGACACATCCTGCTTATTCGCTTGTCACCCACCAAATGAAAAGTCTGGTGGATGACAGATGTTATATACAAAGGTGCAAGGTCTCCTGGTGACATCATTGGCCAAATATGGATGTGAATATACACTCACCAGCCACTTTAAAGGAACAGGCCACTTTAACCACTTCTGGATCGGAAGATTTTCCCCCTTAATGACCAGGCCATTTTTTGCGATACGGCACTGCGTTACTTTAACGGACACTTGCACGGTCTTGGAACGTTGCACCCAAATAAAATTGATGTCTTTTTTTCTCACAAATAGAGCTTTCTTTTTGTGGTATTTTATCACCTGTGCGATTTTTATTTTTTGCGCTATAAACAAAAAAAGAGTGACAATTCTGAAAAAATAAATATTTTTCACTTTCTGCTATACAACATTCCCCCCAAAAAATGAGGGGTATGCATGCTCCCCTAGGATCACCATACAAGTATAGCAATTAGTGCAGCCAAGCCAGCCTGTCGCAGTATATCTGCGGCGGGCGGGCAGCAAGCGAAGGGCAAAAGGAGTCCAACCCGGTACTAGCAAGGTGTACCTGATAAAGTGGCTGGTGGGTGTATATTCACAATGACATCACTGGCATCCCACCCCTTTGCTTATGTGGCTGTAGATTCCCAACCATATAAGTGAATAGGGCTTGTGACATAACTGGTTGTTAAGGCCTCGGCGGTGCCTGCACTCACTAGGGTCATTAATGGGAAGATGTCATGTTTAATAGCAGAAGTATATATGATGTTTTGCTCCTGCTGAATGGGTAAATGTTCTGCTATTAGTCCAAATGCCTAAACAGCCAAAGTTCAGTCTGAGCTTGTGTTCGGATCAAAACTTGAGCTCATTCCCATTTGTAACCAAGCATAATTTTAGGCCCCTTTTAAACGTTACACCCCCCGATGGAGTCCGTTCTGCTCAGCGGGGGATCAATCCCCGCTGAGCAGGCAGATGACAGCTCTGTTTCCGCTCTGTGTGCAGACACGGAGCTGTTAGATCCCCCCTGTCCTCTATGGTGAGATCGGATGAGAATGGACCTCCTGTCCGTTCTCATTCGATCCCATCCTTTCCGATCCTCCAGAGGGATGGAAAATAGGGTTTCCATCCATCCTGATTTCATGGACAGGATCGGATTTGGATAGCAGCAGGTGTCAGCGGAGATGTCTCCGCTGACACCTGCTGCCCCATAGGGATGCATGGAGCATCTCATCAGGTCCGCCTGAAAAACTGACAGGAGGATTGGATTGCCTGTGTGAAAGGGGCCTAAATCTCTTGATATCCTTGTGGGAAAATGGGTGCTAGTGTATGGACCCTGCCTTAATCTGATTGTGCCTAGTTAAATTTAGTGTTGTTTTTGTAACTAGGCTATAGCAAGCTTGAGCTTGTTTACAATTTTCATGTTCTGTAGTTTTCTCCTGAGCTCATGACACCTAATATTTCCATTTATTGCTTTTGAATATTCTTCAGTATTTAGCGTTAGTGGTAAGAGTGTGTAAGTTAGGAATATTTATTTGCTTAAGCCAATCACTGGGGATTGTTGGCCAGTGGAATGAACTAAGGGAAGATGATATATGTTGATACAAACTTCTAGAAAAGTCTAAACGACTTCTCCTTGGTGAAGATACCACAGTGAAAGGATCCTCACTGCCTTGAGGATCCCTGTAGCCTTGACCCAACTAGAGTCTAGAGGGAGTGGAGCAGGAAGGTGGAGCATTGTTTGTTCCTTTCACACTAAGTGCGGTTACCTGCATTTTTTCCTCATGGATGAACCCAGGTAACTGCAATGACGTCATGTTCACACCAGAACATCTGCACTCCAGAGATGTGCAATATATTGCAACGTACATAAATGCATGTTGACATGCATAAATGCAATCTCACAACAACTAGGTCAGAGGAGACACGTCTGAAAAACTATACAGATAAACGTGCATAAAAAAAAATACCATTACACAATTTAACTGCAGGTGCATATTTATGTACATTGTTGTGTGAATGGACCCTTAGGAGAGTGCTTCTGTGCTGAAGTGTATACATAAAGTTTACGTTGTAAACTCCTTATGTTGAAATCACTGGATTTAATCATCTTATTTAAAACATGAACATGCAAACTTGCCAACTGATATTTAGGTGCCCAAATGTATTCAATGTTTTTTTTTTTTTTTAATATAATATGCTTAACTGAAACTCACAGGATAAAAATGTGTAGCACAAAATGACAGCTTTTAGAAAATAATTGCATTATTCTACATTTGATCCATCATTTATATTATTCTGGTTCAGTATCGTTCATATTTCTGATGTTGACACAATTTTTTTTTGCATATTTTGTTTAATGAAAATCCCCAAAAATATGTTAACATATATTTGTCTAGGATTTACTCTGAAAAACATTCATTAATAATGTAAATAATCAATTTCACATCAGTCCTATGACAGATGTCTTTAGCAATCACTCACTTAGTTGTTGACGACACACTGGAAGCTCAAGGGGCAGTAATCGTGAATCTGCTATTAACAAATCCATCTTTACACCTGTTCCACAGCACTGAGCACACCTCTTCACAGACTCCCGCTATGAATACTGGTAATCATAGCAAAGACATCACAGCTGATGTTTACAGACAGGGCTAAACACTTTTAAGATTTAAGATCATCACTGATTGATTACAGAATGGTAATCAGTGGCTTTACTATTCTGACTGCAGCAGCTATGTTTAGATGTGAAAACCAGTCACAACTGAGCTTGTGCACAGATCTGAATAAACAGCCCTATATTATTGCAGAACAGAAAATATTCAGATTTAGGTAAGGATTTGTTTATGGTAGCTTGGTGGTGTGGGTGGTCAGCTGGTGGTAGTCAGGGATAGTATGGGTGTCAGCTTCTGGTAAGGATCAGCTGATGGTTGGGACAGGTTTAGATTAGCTTTTGGTAGTCAGGGATATTGTGGGTGACAGCTACTAAGAATCCATTGAAGGTGAGGACAGGTGTAGATCAGCTTATGGTAGATTCCCAAATCAAATTTTGTGTTTCTAAAGCCACCGCAGCACTGAAGTGAGACATCACTCTTTTGAATAGTATGAAAACATGATCGCCCTTAAGGATGACAACTCACCAGACAGCTGGACCCCAAATATTTAGAGATCAGTACAATCTTAGTTATAATAAAACCACTCAGTACCTTTTCAAACTGGGGTTTTCACCAATCCGTGTACATGTTCAAAGGGGGTGTTTAGTTATAGTGTAAGCCAGTGTCTGTAGGCCCTAAGGATGTCCACTTAGATAAAACAAATAGGTCAGAGCTTTGGGCACCACTCATCATGCTCTCAGCTTGTAGCAGTTATTAGCATTCTCTATGTCCAAGTTTTGCTGATACTTTCGTACTAAAGGAATTTGTTTTTTGTTTTTTTTTTCTTTTGGTAACATCTTTGAGGGAGTGGAAGGTACTGGTTTGAAATAAGGTTCCCAGCAGGATATTACACAAGGATTGCAGAAAATGGCAGGGTGGCTGACCTCTAATTTTTTGGGGTCAATATGTCTAGTGAATTGCCATGTTTAAAGCCTCGTACACACGCGTCGAAATTTGGCAGGGAATTTTCGTCCGACGACCGATCTGCCGATTTTCGGCTTGTTAGTATGATGCTTCCGTCAACCGACTCCGACTTTTCGGCCGAAAAAAAATCTGGTGTGCAGGCTATAAAATTTTTGTCCGCCGTCAAAACACGGCCGATTTTCGTGCAGTCAGTACAGATTTCGACATGGAAAAATCGAATGAGCAAGACTGGGCATGCTCAGAGAAGAAAGAACACAAAGAAAGCAAACCAACACATGACATCACTTCTGAAGTAGAATTTTGTCGGGCGAGAAACTTTGTGTGCAGTCTAGGCACATTCCAACCAACAAAACACAACTCTGGAAAAAAGACGGACGATCGGTGGGCCGATAATCGTTGCGTGTGTACTAGGCTTTACTCTTGGTGCTTACCATATTTTCATATTGGTGTTCACGAGGACGAAGTCTCACTTCAAGCACCACAGTGGCTATGAAAAAGGTCATCTGATGTTGAGGACATGTATGGGTCAGCTGGTGACAATTGGTAGTTGCAGGTAGGTTTAAGGCAGTAGTAGTCAGAGGCTAATGACAGTACTCAAAATATGTATGTGAGGGCCAGGTAGAAGTAGTCAGGGAGAAACAATTTTATTTTTAAATGTATCGTATTTTGTTTTTTCTGCTTTGCTGAGCCTAATACTTCAGCTTAAAAGTAGCAATGATCAAAAGTTTCCTGAAGTTGCTACCTTGTCAAATGTGTGACCTAACACATTCCCTCCCAGCGCCTGGAAGTGAATAACAGTGTCAAATAAAAGCAGCTTGTACTTACAAGGAATGTAAATAATGTCAGGGCTCTATAATTTGACATTGTTATATACTATTGGGAGCTGGGAATCAGCGTGTGAAGTTAGGCAGTTGACATGGCAGCACCTGAACAGAGCCTCTGACGCTCAAGCTGAAGTGTCAGGCTTTTATAAAAAGGGTAAAGCTTTCTGAATGGAAACATATATCTTCACATTCTTGCATGAATCATAACTTTTTCTTTAAAAAAATATAAAAATAAAACTGTCTGTAAGTGATTTTTTAAATATGTTTTATCAATTTTAAAGTGAAGAGTAAAGGACATCTAACATATAGATGCAATATAAAATATAGATAGCAGTTGCAAGCAGAATTAACAGAACTAAAATGTAATTCTTGTGCTATTTGTTTGCAGAATCACTAGACAATTTTTTTTCCCCTGACGCTGCTGACCTCTGTACAGTATAGACTTGGTAAAGTGTATAGTATTTTCTCTCTCTTTCTTCCTTCCCCAAACATCACATACTTTTATTGTAAAGCTTCTCACTGACATTAGACATTGGTGAAACAATGGAAATCAGTCCAGTTTGGGAGAGATCCACCAGTACTCTCATACACATACAGATGTATGCAGGGCCGTCACTACTACTAGGTAACCACCTAGGGAATACTACCTTCTAGGGTGCAACCACTGCCGCTGGTCTCACTACTCTCCGCAACAGGGGTGTAGAAAAGGGGGGGTTAGGAGGGCCTGAACCTCCCCTGGGCACCCTGCCAAAATGCCCAGTTAGTCCCTGCTGCCGCATGGAGCCACACCACTCAATCAGATCTGTCATAGAATATAGGCTGAGTGGCAGCAGCAGTGTGGTCCACAGACTTCTCCCTCCTCTGTTCTTGCCCTCCTCCTTCTCTGAAAATCAGGGGCGGGGCAAGCACGCGATTGGTTGCTAAGACATCGGTGGTCCTAGCAACCAGTCACATGCTTTCCCCGCCCCCAGGCCCCAATGTTCAGAGAAGGAGGAAGGCAAAGATGGAACTTCCTCCATCAGACCTTCCTAGCCAGGGAGTGGCATTACTGCAGGCAGGAAACTGGGACACAGAACGGGCTCTGCACAGATGTTTCAGGCTGACCAGCGGCACTGAGAGACTCAGGTGAGCTGAATATCCTGCTGCTGGTACCTGTAAAAAATGTCTTCCCACCTCATCTACCCCCTATACCGCGCCTCACCTTTCCCTCCTACTGCTTCACCTACCCCTCATGCTGCCTCACCCACTCATACTGCCTCACTTACCCCCCCATACTACCTCACCTATCCACCCCATACTGCCTCACTTAGCCCTCATACTGCCTCACCTAGCCCTCATACTGCCTCACCTACCTCTCATACTGCCTCACGTACCCCCCCCATACTGCCTCACCTACCCCTTACCTGCCCCCCCCCCCATCATTGGGGGATGCAAGTAGCTGGTCTTGCCTAGGGTACAAAATAGTCTAGCGCCAGCCATGGATGCATGTATTCTACAACAGCTTTCTCCCATATTTTTTATCCACGCTAAGATTCCCTAATGACCAGTTTACACCAGTGGCTGCATTAGAGTATTCTGCATGCCCCTGGCCCCCCTCCTCTAAACAAATAGGTGCCTAGTAAAGTCATTTTTAAATGACTGCAGAATGCAGTTCCCAGAAGTTGGGAGTCCCCTCTCTGCCTCTGCCCCCCTGTTGAATTAGCAGGGCTGGGCCCAGTACTGGAGAGCCAGCGAAAACACCCTTTTTTATTGGCCCTGCATACAGCTGCCAAAACTACCTGACCTTACTCATAAAATAAACTTCACACTGGGTGAGCAAGGCTCTGCTGTGTAAACCTGTGCTGTCTGCCTAATACTGCACACTCCTGATAGGAGGAGAGAGCAGAGTAATGACTTAATCAATATAATGTTGCTCCTATATTGTCCAATTACAGAGTGAGAGACCCGGGTATTGCTGCTGAACTGGTCAACTGCAGTGTGGTCTTTGAAAAAGGAGTCAGGGAGTTCAGGATCTCTCTGTGTTTTGTGACAAGGTGTCATGATCCCATGATTGGCTGCAAAAAATAAATCCTTTGGCAGGTACCAAAAATTACATTACAAATACAAGTACAAATTACATACAGTATGTGTATTTCATCTGTGTAGGTATTTGTTTACCTGGAGTTCAACTTTAACACAAATACTACATTTATATGATTCTTTTTTACATCTCCGTACAAAGCTGATCATTTTTACTTTTGTTAAGAAGCCACGGGAATGTACAAAGTTAGGGCTGGTAACGATAGTTAGATTTTACAGCACTTTTGGACATTGATACCAGACTCTCAATGTTGGTATCATCGTCTGTGGAAGATATTACTTAGGTATTTCTCAAAAATTGTTGTTACCTCTGAGCTAAATGTAAATTATTAAAACGTTACATAAATCTTTATGACAGCTTATTATCATGCACTGTACTGAAGCTGTTACAAAAAAATGTCTTTGATAAATATTTTAGACTATATATGTTTTTTTCTGTTTGCTGATAAGTTTTAATAAACATCAGATACTGTTAGGCAGTGATGCCTACGGTCCCAAGTCTGATGTCTCTACTTTTTTATAAAGGCAGGGAAAATTTTCAATATAAATAACACATCTCTATACCAGAGAAAGGCATATTCTAAAACCTTGGTCTGAGGATCATTGGTGGTTCATAGCTACGTACTATACATTGCAGATGGTAATGATGTTATTGTCAGGAGTAGTGAGTGGAACCCAGTGTGTACTGCTGAGGTGTCTAACTGGCTTTGCCAAATTTAAATATAGATGCTACTACATATAGGGAACCAAGGGTGGGCACTAAGTATCCATAGCTTGGGTTTATTTTCCTGGTGGCTTCTTTAAGACTGGAATAATGGTGATGGGAAGGTAGAGGAGGTAGCTGGACAGTGATTTTGATGTGAGTAATTGCATTGCCAATTCAACCCTTTAATTACTGACATGTGCAAAGTACACAGGTTTTGTGACTGATTGAATGTAGGTAACGGGAACTGAATCTAATTTACCTTGGAACTTGTATACTGTATATATGATGAATGTCAGCAGTTATGGGATGGGAATGAGTTGCAATCCTGGTGATCGTGTGGATATGAAAAGGAGCAGAGTGGTCTGAAATAAAGTACCATAATGAAATAGCAACATGGTGTCAAGTAGTAAGGAAAGTGACCTGAATGGAGAGTTGTTTCCAGGTTTAGGTGTTGATTTGGACACAGACATACTGTTAGGTGGCTTACTGCTTCTGGTTCAATAATGCACTGCTTGAGGACCACTGCCCTAGATTTACAAAGGCCAAGGAGAACATAAATAGGTGGTAACATAAAATGGTTTTTTTTAGCCCCCTGCAAAGTCCCACAAATATCTGTTGAGCCTTCCAGTGAACTCTTAGTGCAGTTTCCTACTACCATGGGAATAAAAAATGTTGCAGGGAATGTTGCTATCAGCATTGTCACTGCTAATTCACAATCCTGTATCATATCATTTAGCACCAGTTGACTAATAGTCCTATCCTCTACTTCCTGGATTGACATCACTGCCTCTGTTGGGGAAACAAACCCACTTTACCCTGCAGTGTCTGGGAGGGAGAGTGTAAGACACAAATAAAGAAGGATCTGGCTCAGTCAGGGAAGGTAAAAGGAAGGTCTCTGTTTACTTTTTTATGCTTGTGCATCACATAGAAACTTCATTTGGCACCAGTGTTATGGTAAAGACTTTCCAAAATGCCACATTAAATATAGAAATAGAAAAAAGAGGAAGGCAGAAAAGGATATATACCCCCTTTGCCATCACACATTGAGGGACTTTATTGGCACATCATGAAATACTCAATTAAAAAAATTACAGGTTTATTATGATTCACATAAAACCACACATATACAGCCTAAAATAGGGTTTCCATCCGTCCAGATTTCAGCACAGGATCAGATGCAGATGGCAGCGGGTGTCAGCGGAGGTGACCTCCGCTGACACTCGCTGCCCCATAGAGCTGCATGGAGGATCCGATCAGATCCGCCTAAAAAACTGACAGGCGGATCTGATCGGACCGCCCGTGTGAAAGAGCCCAAAAACTGCAAGTTCGCTGGATTGCACGCTGATCCAATGTTTCAGTACATTTTTTTTTTCACTGACTTGATATTTAGAAGCTCTATCTTCAGTCTGACTTCACCTGTTGCATGCTTTTCCAGGTCATTGATTTAAAATGATAAAGCCAGAGACAAGCAAGATATAAAGAATTTTCAGAAGAAAATAAAATAAACAAAATAGACACCTTTACTGCTGTAACTCCTCTCCAATACGATATGAAAATAAAAAACTATAGCAAGCCAGCACCCTAATGTAATTCACACCCTAAGCCCTCATACATTCCTGAGCACAAAAACGCTGCTTTTACAGGCGTTTTCATTTTTCTTTTTCCGCCCCTAAACTCCCCTGCTTGTTACCTATGTGTCTATGCACACTAGAGACATTTACAGGAGTTTAGAGGCAGAAAAAAATATCACATGTGGGTTCAGTAGAGGAGCTTTTGAGCATAAAAATGCCTGATGAGCCTAAACACGTCTACCCACACAGTAACACTAGGCATTTTTAGCGCTTGAGCATTTTTTATTTTCAATAGCCAGAATAAACTATATGCTTGCCAATGAAGTGAAAAAATGCCCAAGCGCTTAACGTTCCTAAACGTGCTTGAAAAATGTGACTAAAGCCTCGTACACACGCACAGATTGTTGGCCGACCGATCGGCCGTCTTTTGTCCAGTGTTGTTTGTTGGTTGAAATGTGCTCTAGACTTGCACAGGACTTTTGTTGGCCAACAAAAACCAACTTCAGAAGTGATGTCATGTGATGGTTGACTTTCTGTGTGTTTTTTCTTCTCTGAGCATGCCCAGTCTTGCTCATCTGATTTTTGTCTGCCGAAATCTGTACTGACTGAGGAACAATCGGCTGTTCTGTTGTTGGCCAACAAAAATTTTATAGCATGCACACCAGATTTTTTTCGGCCGAAAAATTTGCAGTTGGTTGTCGGAAGCATCATACTAACAAGCCCACAATCGGCCGATCGGACGTTGGCCAACAATTTACGGCCAACAATCTGTGCGTGTGTACGGGGCTTTAGCAGCGTTTTTGCAACTGCTTTTCTCCTGCCAGGAGAAAAACGTTTAGAAGATCTCCAGTATGCATGAGAACTAAATAAAATAAAGTATGAATGATTAATTGAATGAATGAGCTGTTTGCATGAAAATGTGATAATAATTTGTGAATAATATACTGTATATACACATGGATGAATATTGAAAGGGAATAAGTGGGATTGCTGCACTGAAGAGTTTTACTTTTATTTACAGAAGGGGGTCAACAATGAGATTCTACATACTTCTCTTAGTGCAGTTGCATTGGGATGCTTGTGTAAATGATACTGGGAGTGGTTACACATCATTTCTAACTTCATTGTATAATTAATTAATGTCTGCAGTGGCAGTTGATGATGGCAGTTTATAAGAGGTCAGATAAGCCCCTCTATACATCTTCCAGTTGTTTCACAATGACAGTTGACAGGTGTAGACAGTTAACAGGTGATGTAGATACAGATTTAACAGCATGTTATGTTTATTGGATTCTTAAATATGAATGATCTCTAAAAATACATTACACTATGTTAGCCCAGGTTCACACTGCTCCGACATGAAAGTTGTGCAACTTTGCCCTGCAACTTCAGTCCGACTTTGATCTGACTTAACGTGGAACTTTGGAACTTTCGTCAGAAAATGAAGTCCTGCTAGATCACTTCAGACTGGCCCTTTTTGCAGGTTATAACTATGTAAAACATTAGAAATAAGTGCATTTGCTGTTTAAAATCCAGTAATACACTGTCTCATCCTGCTCTGCACATGCTCAGTTGCTCTGCGTTTTAGGCATTTTTAGGCACTGCTGAGTTTGTAGAGGCCAATCTGCTGACAGCCTTGACGTGGAATTAAACCCTCCTATCCTTTACAGTTAAGGACGCTGGTTCTGTTTAAACTGAAACTGCCACGGTACTGCAATATATGATCAGTTATGACACCATTCATTTGATGGTTTGACAGTTTGGTTGAGGGCACAAGCAAATGTGACAGTTCCACTTTATGATTTACTGCTGTTTGGTGGCCTCTGGGCTTTAGCAAAATGGCAGCCTCCAGGTTGTTAAGGATAAAGTTCCGCTTTAGGGTGACTTTTCACACTCTGTGGCATTGGATTTGTATCAAAGTCAGGCCAAAGTAGTGCAGGAAACTTTTCTAAATTCAGACAGACTTGTGAAGGATCAGTTAAGACAGCTCTCATAGGGAATTTCACATGTCATCCAACTTTGTGTCTTACAAGTTGGATCCTATGTTGCATCAGGGACATAAAGGAGGGTTGGGACTTTATATGAGGAGCAATGCAAAAAATTGTCCAAAAGTGATGAGTATGTAATAAAAATAGCAAAGTTTATTGGCATCTGGTTTAACTGGTTTATTGGTATAAAGCAGGGGTCCTCAAACTTTTTAAACAGGGTGTCAGTTCACTGTCCCTCAGACCGTTGGAGGGCTGGACTAGAAAAAAAAATATGAACAAATTCCTATGCACACTGCACATATCTTATTATGAAGCAAAAAAAACAAATGAAGAACAAGTAAAGTTAAATAAAGAAACTTACCAGTATTTCAATGGGAACTATGGGCCTGCTTTTGGCTAATGAGATGGTAAATGTCCGGTTCCATATTTGTCACTGCTAGTGGTATAAAATACCAATATATATATATATCGCTACAAAAACAATATACCAACCATAACTTTTTGTAGCTGCTGCATTTACTAAGGTGGAACTCTACTTTAAGTTCCCATGGGGCCCTAGGCAGATTACCAGTTTGGGGCCCCCATGCGATACCACTGACCACTGACCATTTGCATTAACACTGACCACTGACAAACTGCATTAATACTGACTGCTGACAATTTGCATTAATACGGACTGCTGAGAATTTGCATTAATACTGACCGCTGACAATTTGCATTAATACTGACCGCTGACAATTTGCATTAATACTGATCTCTGACCATTTGCATTAATACTGCCCATATGGAAGAAAGATATATTTAAAATATATTTTTAAAAAAATTTATTTTTTTCCCCCAAATATATTGGAAATATATTTGAAATGCTACAATTTTGGCCATATTCAATATATTTCTAAAAATTGTTCCCTAAATATATTGGAAACATATTTTTCTTCCATATGGGTGAGCGCTGACGATTTGCATTAACACTGATCTCTGACCATTTGCATTAATACTGAGCGCTGACCATTTGCATTAATACTGAGCGCTGACAATTTGCATTAATACTGAGCACTGACCATTTGCATTAATACTGACCGCTGACAATTTGCATTAACACTGACCGCTGACCATTTGCATTAATACTGACCGCTGACAATTTGAATTAATACTGAGCACTGACCATTTGCATTAACATTGACCGCTGACCATTTGCATTAATACTGAGCACTGACCATTTGCATTACCAACCAACTAACCAAAAAAAAAAAAAAAGGCTCTCCTAACTTAAAAAAAAATAAAAATGCCATACCAATACTGCATACTCACTCACTGTGTATAACTGTTATACACAGAGGGTGGGCGCCTTTTTAGTAAAACACTTCTCTGCAGAGAACACCACACCACCACATCTACCTATCTTAGTCCTCCTGATTCTGGGCTGGCTGCTGCGCTAGCCTAGTAGTGCGTGGCCTGTGGGCGGCCTGCTCTGGCCTTGGTCTGGTGTCAGACTCACTCAGTGAGTCACTTGAGTGAGCCACCACTCACTAAGCCTCCTCCTCGGAGTTGGACCTCTCTCTCCCCTCTAGTCTCTGAGTCTCCGCTCAGTCTGTCCTTGTCCTCGCCGTCAGTGCACTGACTCACAGTGTGTCAGTGTCACATGACATGTGAATCACTCCGCCAGGTCCGGCTCTGTACTGTGGGGATGTGGTGTGTTTCCATGACGACGGCGCAGAGCAGGAGTGGAAGGACACGCCGAAATTGGAGAAATAGTCCCTGAGATCAAAGTGGTACTAGTGGGGGGTGTGCTACTGGCGCGCCAGATAAATCTCCTCAGCGAGCCGCATGTGGCCCGAGGGCCATAGTTTGAGGACCCCTGGTATAAAGCATCAGTGTGAACTGAGCCATAGAAAGCTAATGTTGTTTTTTACTCGTTTTTTTTTTTTATTTACAATTATCCTCGTATGTTTTATGTTTAGTAAAAACAAATTGTTCTAGATCTAAAGATATTAACAGTGTATTTTTCTTTTTTCTTAGCCACTCTAGGGACGCTGGATTTTAGCTTGCTCTACGATCATGAAAACAATGCTCTGCACTGCACAATCAATAAAGCAAAGGTACGTTCCAGCCTGCTTTGCATGCAGCATCCATTGTAGGTACCTAGAGGAAGTTGTCCTCATTTAACCTCCACACAGTACTGTCCTTCTTATATGCTGTCATTAATAGAAGCTACTTTAATGTAGATTTTACACAGCAACCCAACTTTTTTGGAATCGGGGTTGTACACTAAATACAGTATCTATAGGTAGCAGATGCAATTGTTAAGTTGACTGTTAATGCTATAAAGAGAGCATTGAAACTGTTCTAAGATAATACATCTAATCAGTTTATCCTTACCTGAGTTTTTAACTAACCTGTGACAACTTCAAGGTGGTGGTCAGATACAGGTATTGTTACATACATGTGTACTTACCTTTCTTTTAATCATGCTTCAGTGTATGCAGGCTTGGATAACATGAACTCACATGAGCAGACAGAGACAAAACCAGTAACCAAAGAATATAGACTCAGATTCATGATTTCCTAACCTAATAATAGCAAGTGAAAGGATTTAGCTGGAATGGCAGTCAAATGTCCAAAGATCACTCAACTCATTCTATTGATAGGTTGTAACCCCTGTTAGTCCATAATTGCATGAAAGCCAGAGCATAGAGAAACATATCTAAAAGGCCCCTATATGTTGCTTTTTAATAATCTATATATCAGGGCTTACAAGCTCAGTCCATAGGGTCATGATCTTCTCACAGTTTTAATATTGCTGTTGTAATTTAGGGGAAAAAATTGAGTTATAAATTGAGGCATATACTGAAATAAAACCCTGCTTTTGCTGAGAAAAAAGTCAGCTATACAGTGGATACGGAAAGTATTCAGACCCCCTTAAATTTTTCACTCTTTGTTATATTGCAGCCATTTGCTAAAATCATTTAGGTTCATTCTTCTTCCTCATGAATGTACACATAGCACCCCATACTGACAGAAAAACACAGAATTGTTGACATTGTTGTAGATTTATTAAAAAAGAAAAACTGAAATATCACATGGTCCTAAGTATTCAGACCCTTTGCTCAGTGTTTAGTAGAAGCCCCCTTTTGATCTAATACAGCCAGGAGTCTTTTTGGGAAAGATGCAACAAGTTTTTCACACCTGGATTTGGGGATCCTCTGCCATTCCTCCTTGCAGATCCTCTCCAGTTCTGTCAGGTTGGATGGTAAAAGTTGGTGGCAGCCATTTTTAGGTCTCTCCAGAGATGCTCAATTGGGTTTAAGTCAGGGCTCTGGCTGGGCCATTCAAGAACAGTCACGGAGTTGTTGTGAAGCCACTCCTTCCTTATTTTAGCTGTGTGCTTAGGGTCATTGTCTTGTTGGAAGGTAAACCTTCGGCCCAGTCTGAGGTCCAGAGCACTCTGGAGAAGGTTTTTTGTCCAGGATATCCCTGTACTTGGCCGCATTCATCTTTCCCTCGATTGCAACCAGTCGTCCTGTCCCTGCTGCTGAAAAACACCCCCACAGCATGATGCTGCCACCACCATGCTTCACTGTTGGGACTGTATTGGACAGGTGATGAGCAGTGCCTGGTTTTCTCCACACATACCGCTTAGAATTAAGGCCAAAAAGTTCTATTTTGGTCTCATCAGACCAGAGAATCTTATTTCTCACCATCTTGGAGTCTTTCAGGTGTTTTTTAGCAAACTCCATGCGGGCTTTCATGTGTCTTACACTGAGGAGAGGCTTCAGTCGGGCCACTCTGCCATAAAACCCCGACTGGTGGAGGGCTGCAGTGATGGTTGACTTTCTACAACTTTCTCCCATCTCCTGACTGCATCTCTGGAGCTCAGCCACAGTGATCTTTGGGTTCTTCTTTACCTCTCTCACCAAGGCTCTTCTCCCCCGATAGCTCAGTTTGGCCGGATGGCCAGCTCTAGGAATTTTTACTAACAGGAAAGAAATCAGCACAGACACATCCTATGGACTGTACATTATATCCCTTGTGATGATTTCTATTTGTAATTGAGGCTGCACTTAGGCTTTAAAGTCTAACTATAGATATGTTTAGCTATGGATAGCGGGGAAGAGGTGATTTTTTTGGCCAGGTTTTTATTTTCTTCTGTATTTTCCCTCATATCCACCCATCTGACTTCAGGGCTAGAAAAAGCATTGTGGAAAAATCAAAATCCACCCTACTCTTCTAAATACTATTTTACCACACACAATGCAAAGCTATAAAATGTTGACACCCACACAATAACCCATTCCTTCATCCAGCTGATATTGGTAGGACGACTGGCGCTTCCTTACGTCCTTATAAAATAGGATTTGCTTATGTTTCCCACCCTGTTAGCTAGTTATTAGTCTACCTCATGCATGCTGCCATGTTGTCGCCAATCTCATCATTTGCTATTCCTGGCACCAATCCATGACAACATATTAAACCCACCCAGGTCATCCCTAAGGCTGCATTCACATGTCAGCGTTTGGATCGCGGGCAGAACCGCCGCGGTTCCGCCCGCGATCCGGAGATTATTGCAAATCGCGGGACGCCTAGCGTTGCCCGTTGATTTGCAATAGACCCCCAAATGCCGAGCGATGTTGCCGCGATTTCCACCTGCCGAATCGCGGCAACATCGCGCAAACAAAATCGCGGGACGCAATACGCTCCAAAGAAGCTCTTGTACTTCTTTGGAGCGTATTGCGTCCCGCGATTTTGTTTGCGCGATGTTGCCGCGATTCGGCAGACGGAAATCGCGGCAACATCGCTCGGCGTTTGGGGGTCTATTGCAAATCAACGGGCAACGCTAGGCGTCCCGCGATTTGCAATAATCTCCGGATCGCGGGCGGAACCGCGGCGGTTCTGCCCGCGATCCATACGCTCACATGTGAACGGAGCCTCATATTTTACAGGAAATAGGCTGTTGTGTGGATATCACCACTTTATAGCTTTACTGCCACATTTATGCTATAATTTTTTGGCACCAGCGATAGCAAATGATGAGATAAGTATGATACAATGTTTCATTTTTGTTTTTGTCTGTGTTCCTATCGAAGAGATTTCCCATCACTTCTTGTCCTGACAGTAAGGCTCCGTTCACATTATAGCGTATGGATCACGGGCAGAACCGCCGCGGTTCCGCCCGCGATCCGGAGATTATTGCAAATCGCGGGACGCCTGTGCGTTGCCCATTGATTTGCAATAGACCCCCAAACGCTGAGCGATGTTGCCGCGATTTCCGCCTGCCGAATCGCGGTAACATCGCGCAAAAAAAATCGCGGGACGCAATACGATCCAAAGAAGCTCTTGTACTTTTTTGGTCGTAATGCGTCCCGCAATTTTTTTTTGCGCGATGTTACCGCGATTCGGCAGGCGGAAATCGCGGCAACATTGCTCAGCGTTTGGGGGTCTATTGCAAATCAACGGGCAACGCACAGGCGTCCCGCGATTTGCAATAATCTCCGGATCGTGGGTGGAACCGCGGCGGTTCTGCCCGTGATCCATACACTATAATGTGAACGGAGCCTAAGTGAAGGAAGGTGTCCCCAGCAGGGACCCGGAAAGTGATAAACCTGATTGAGGCTCTAACCCCTCCCTAGTCTATCCTAAACAAAATAAATCGTTTTCACAGATGTTGGGCTTTAAAAAGTTAAATGTTTCCTAATTTACATGGATGTATTAGGTCAAAGTAAGTGCTTCATTTTCATGTGTCCATATTATAGAGAACATGGGCCTAATTAGTTACCAAGGCTTCCAATATTATTCTTTTTAACCACTTGCCGACCGCCGCACGACTATCTACGTCGGCGGTCAGCCCCTCACAGGCAAACTAACGTAGGGCTACGTTGCTTGCTTGTGAGGGTCTAGGGAGCGAGCGCGCGCCCCCGGAGGCGCGCTCCCGCTCCCGCGTGGTCACGGACCCCCCCGCGCGTGTGACCAGCGGACCCGATGTCCGCCGGCCACTCGGCGATCGGCGGGGGAGAGGGAGAATGTCAGGCAGCTTGTGTAAACAAACTGCCTGTCATTCTCCTCGCTGCAAAGACACTGATAAAACGGATCTGGTATGTAGATCCGTTGATCAGTGTCCTTACAGCTAGAGCCACAGCCAATCACAGTAGAAACCACGCCCCTAGGGACACACACAGCCCCTCCCTTCCAAATAAAGTTAACCCCTTCACTACCAGTGTATTTTTACAGTAACAGTGCATATGTATAGCACTGATTACTGTAGAAATGTCACTGGTAACCCCAAAAGTGTCACAAATGTCAGTCAAGGGTCCGATCTGTCCGCCGCAATGTCGCAGTACCGCAAAAAAAATCGCAGATCGCCGCCATTACGCGTTAAAAAAAAAACAACAAAAATGACAAAAATCTTTCCCTTTGTTAGTAAACGCGATAACTTTTGCGCAAACCAATCAAAATACGCTTTTTGCGATTTTTTTTACCAAACATAGGTAGCATAAAACAAATTGGCCGAAAATTTTTAAAAATTTTGATTTTTACATTTTTTTTGGGGGGAATTTCATATAAAAAAATGTGAAAAATATTGCTATTTTTGCAAAATTGACGCTTTTTTTTTGTTTATAGCGCGTGATCAAAAAATCGCACAGGTGATCAAATACCACCAAAAGAAAGCTCTGTTTGTGGGAAAAAAAGGACGTCAAATTCGTTTAGGTACAGCGTCGCACGACCGCGCAATTGTGCGTTAAATTCACGCAGTGCCGAATCGCAAAATACCCCCTGGTCGGAATGGGGGTAAAATCTTCCGGGGCTTAAGTGGTTAATAAATTTTTTCGTTTTAATAAATTCTTTGCATTGTATGCAATTTTCAGTAGCTGAGCTACTAAAATACGGAACTTTTAGCAGAGGTGTAACTAGGAGAGGTTATATTTACAGGGTCCAAAGGGCAAAGGGTATAGAGTAAAAAAAATTGTAATTGAAACACGGGATCATTATACGTATTTGTGAGGTTGGGGCATGTGGTCTACAACTTAGGAATTTAGGTAGAATATTTTTCCCTTACATACCACTATTTTAAGTAATGCAGTATATACAAATGGAGTGGTTGCAGCAATTAGCTGGAAATGAACTGCCTGAAACACAGTATATTGGGATTAGGGTGGGAAACTGTGCCCAGGGAATACAATTTCTTATTATGTCTGCTGAGGATATAAATGTATATTTCTGTTGCTTTTTAACATAAACACAATATTGACTACTCTTGATTTTACTGTATTTTTGATGCCTTTGAAAGTGTATTGGTCTTGAGGGGAGCACGGTTTCATCATTGCAAATTAATTTTAGATCTGATTGCTACCTTATAAATATAATATTATTTTTATGTATGAGTGTTAAGTGAGAAATGCACTACCATATGGCCATTAGGTGTTATTAGTTTATCAAACAGTAAGAAGAAATTTAATATAAATTTGTTTTTTTTTAAAAAGTATTTGCTTTCTGCGGCAAAATGAGATGATATGTCAGGAATAGTGTTGAGCGAACACGGACTGTATTATTCGTGTTCGTACCGAATAATTGGATTTTTTTTACCCGAACACGGACACGGACACTTTACTGTATGTTCGGGTAAAAATCCGTGTTCGGTCGTTTTATTTCCGGGTTTTGCATGCTTTGGCGCTCTTTTCATGGCGGGCTTTCAACAGCCAATCAACAATCGTTTAACTGGTGTGCCTTAAGCCATCCCAGCCATGCCTGCAAATGTCTTAGTAGCTGTGATTGGCCGTCTGAAGCATGTGACCAAGTCTTTATAAGTTCGAGGCAGCCGCAGCAGCGTCATTCTGCTGCTTAGATTCAGGGACAGAGCACACATCAATGTGCTGGCTGCTGATTAGGGAAAGATAGGCAGGAAAAAACCATTTGTGTCCGGATAGAATTGAGGGACAGGTCGGAGTGTTTAGGCAGGGCGAGTTGTAGGCATTTTAGGGATAGAGTCTGCTGAATTATAGGGTCAGTGTCTTCTACAAACTACAATCGATATTGCTGTGTGGGGGGTGGGGTGAATCTGCACTCAATCCTGATCTACGATCTCTTCTCAATCCTGTTAGGGACAGAGTCTGCTGAATTTTAGGGAAACTGTGTTCTACAAACTACAATCGATATTGCTGTGTGGTGTGGGATTGGAGATAGGCAGGTGTCAGTGATCCACATCCATTTTTCTGTGTGTGAGCTGCAGTGAACACAATCTTTTTGGGCTGCAGTGAACACAATCTTTTTGGGCTGCAGTGAACACAATCTTTTTGGGCTGCAGTGAACACAATCTTTTTGGGCTGCAGTGAACACAATCTTTTTGGGCTGCAGTGAACACAATCTTTTTGGGGTACAGTGAACAAAATCTTTTTGGGGTGCAGTGAACACAATCCTTTTTGGTGTGCAGTGAACACAATCTTTGTGGGGTGCAGTGAACAAAATCCTTTGTGGGGTGCAGTGAACACAATCTTTTTGGGGTGCAGTGAACAAAATCCTTTTTGGGGTGCAGTGAACAACATCCTTTTTGGGGTGCAGTGAACACAATCTTTTTGGGGTGCAGTGAACAAAATCCTTTGTGGGGTGCAGTGAACACAATCTTTTTGGGGTGCAGTGAACACAATCTTTTTGGGGTGGAGTGAACAACATCCTTTTTGGGGTGCAGTGAACAAAATCCTTTTTGGGGTGCAGTGAACAAAATCATTTTTGGGGTGCAGTGAACACAATCTTTTTGGGGTGCAGTGAACACAATCTTTGTGGGGTGCAGTGAACACAATCTTTTTGGGGTGGAGTGAACAACATCCTTTTTGGGGTGCAGTGAACAACATCCTTTTTGGGGTGCAGTGAACACAATCTTTTTGGGGTGCAGTGAACACAATCTTTGTGGGGTACAGTGAACAGAATCTTTGTGGGGTGCAGTGAACACAATCTTTGGGGGGTACAGTGAACACAATCTTTTTGGGGTGCAGTGAACACAATCTTTGTGGGGTGCAGTGAACACAATCTTTTTGGGGTGGAGTGAACAAAATCATTTTTGGGGTGCAGTGAACAACATCCTTTTTGGGGTGCAGTGATCAAAATCCTTTTTGGGGTGCAGTGAACACAATCTTTTTGGGGTGCAGTGAACAAAATCCTTTGTGGGGTGCAGTGAACAGAATCTTTGTGGGGTGCAGTGAACACAATCTTTGGGGGGGTACAGTGAACACAATCTTTTTGGGGTGCAGTGAACACAATCTTTGTGGGGTACAGTGAACAGAATCTTTGTGGGGTGCAGTGAACACAATCTTTGGGGGGTACAGTGAACACAATCTTTTTGGGGTGCAGTGAACACAATCTTTGGGGGGTACAGTGAACACAATCTTTTTGGGGTGCAGTGAACACAATCTTTGTGGGGTGCAGTGAACACAATCTTTGGGGGGGTACAGTGAACACAATCTTTTTGGGGTGCAGTGAACAACATCCTTTTAGGGTGCAGTGAACACAATCTTTGTGGGGTGCAGTGAACAACATCCTTTTAGGGTGCAGTGAACACAATCTTTGTGGGGTACAGTGAACAGAATCTTTGTGGGGTGCAGTGAACACAATCTTTGGGGGGTACAGTGAACACAATCTTTGTGAGGTGCAGTGAACACAATCTTTGTGGGGTGCAGTGAACACAATCATTGTGGGGTGCAGTGAACTCAATCTTTGTGGGGTACAGTGAACACAATCTCATACTTCTGAAGATTTGAGGGTGCTGCCTGTTCCATACTCCCCCTACTCCTCATCTAGCCTTTTAGGGGTACAAACAATAGTAATTGGGGCCTAGTGTGGTTGTGTACGTGTGATATACATACACTTTTTTTGGATCATATTTTCTATTCCGCTATTTAATCAAAAACCTTTGGGGATCAGTTAAATTGGGGGATAGTCTGTGTTGGTACGTGTGAGAGAGATCCACCTTTCCAAGTTGTTGGGGTTCATCTCATACTTCTGAAGGTTTGAGGGTGCTGCCTGTTCCATACCCCCCCTACTCCTCATCTAGCCTTTTAGGGGTACAAACAATAGTAATTGGGGCCTAGTGTGGTTGTGTACGTGTGATATACATACACTTTTTTTGGATCATATTTTCTATTCCGCTATTTAATCAAAAACCTTTGGGGATCAGTTAAATTGGGGGATAGTCTGTGTTGGTACGTGTGAGAGAGATCCACCTTTCCAAGTTGTTGGGGTTCATCTCATACTTCTGAAGGTTTGAGGGTGCTGCCTGTTCCATACCCCCCCTACTCCTCATCTAGCCTTTTAGGGGTACAAACAATAGTAATTGGGGCCTAGTGTGGTTGTGTACGTGTGATATACATACACTTTTTTTGGATCATATTTTCTATTCCGCTATTTAATCAAAAACCTTTGGGGATCAGTTAAATTGGGGGATAGTCTGTGTTGGTACGTGTGAGAGAGATCCACCTTTCCAAGTTGTTGGGGTTCATCTCATACTTCTGAAGGTTTGAGGGTGCTGCCTGTTCCATACTCCCCCTACTCCTCATCTAGCCTTTTAGGGGTACAAACAATAGTAATTGGGGCCCAGTGTGGTTGTGTACGTGTGATATACATACACTTTTTTTGGATCATATTTTCTATTCCGCTATTTAATCAAAAACCTTTGGGGATCAGTTAAATTGGGGGATAGTCTGTGTTGGTACGTGTGAGAGAGATCCACCTTTCCAAGTTGTTGGGGTTCATCTCATACTTCTGAAGGTTTGAGGGTGCTGCTTGTTCCATACTCCCCCTACTCCTAGCCTTTTAGGGGTACAAACAATAGTAATTGGGGCCTAGTGTGGTTGTGTACGTGTGATATACATACACTTTTTTTGGATCATATTTTCTATTCCGCTATTTAATCAAAAACCTTTGGGGATCAGTTAAATTGGGGGATAGTCTGTGTTGGTACGTGTGAGAGAGATCCACCTTTCCAAGTTTTTGGGGTTCATCTCATACTTCTGAAGGTTTGAGGGTGCTGCCTGTTCCATACCCCCCCTACTCCTCATCTAGCCTTTTAGGGGTACAAACAATAGTAATTGGGGCCTAGTGTGGTTGTGTACGTGTGATATACATACACTTTTTTTGGATCATATTTTCTATTCCGCTATTTAATCAAAAACCTTTGGGGATCAGTTAAATTGGGGGATAGTCTGTGTTGGTACGTGTGAGAGAGATCCACCTTTCCAAGTTGTTGGGGTTCATCTCATACTTCTGAAGGTTTGAGGGTGCTGCCTGTTCCATACTCCCCCTACTCCTCATCTAGCCTTTTAGGGGTACAAACAATAGTAATTGGGGCCCAGTGTGGTTGTGTACGTGTGATATACATACACTTTTTTTGGATCATATTTTCTATTCCGCTATTTAATCAAAAACCTTTGGGGATCAGTTAAATTGGGGGATAGTCTGTGTTGGTACGTGTGAGAGAGATCCACCTTTCCAAGTTGTTGGGGTTCATCTCATACTTCTGAAGGTTTGAGGGTGCTGCCTGTTCCATACTCCCCCTACTCCTCATCTAGCCTTTTAGGGGTACAAACAATAGTAATTGGGGCCTAGTGTGGTTGTGTACGTGTGATATACATACACTTTTTTTGGATCATATTTTCTATTCCGCTATTTAATCAAAAACCTTTGGGGATCAGTTAAATTGGGGGATAGTCTGTGTTGGTACGTGTGAGAGAGATCCACCTTTCCAAGTTGTTGGGGTTCATCTCATACTTCTGAAGGTTTGAGGGTGCTGCCTGTTCCATACCCCCCCTACTCCTCATCTAGCCTTTTAGGGGTACAAACAATAGTAATTGGGGCCTAGTGTGGTTGTGTACGTGTGATATACATACACTTTTTTTGGATCATATTTTCTATTCCGCTATTTAATCAAAAACCTTTGGGGATCAGTTAAATTGGGGGATAGTCTGTGTTGGTACGTGTGAGAGAGATCCACCTTTCCAAGTTTTTGGGGTTCATCTCATACTTCTGAAGGTTTGAGGGTGCTGCCTGTTCCATACCCCCCCTACTCCTCATCTAGCCTTTTAGGGGTACAAACAATAGTAATTGGGGCCTAGTGTGGTTGTGTACGTGTGATATACATACACTTTTTTTGGATCATATTTTCTATTCCGCTATTTAATCAAAAACCTTTGGGGATCAGTTAAATTGGGGGATAGTCTGTGTTGGTACGTGTGAGAGAGATCCACCTTTCCAAGTTGTTGGGGTTCATCTCATACTTCTGAAGGTTTGAGGGTGCTGCCTGTTCCATACCCCCCCTACTCCTCATCTAGCCTTTTAGGGGTACAAACAATAGTAATTGGGGCCTAGTGTGGTTGTGTACGTGTGATATACATACACTTTTTTTGGATCATATTTTCTATTCCGCTATTTAATCAAAAACCTTTGGGGATCAGTTAAATTGGGGGATAGTCTGTGTTGGTACGTGTGAGAGAGATCCACCTTTCCAAGTTGTTGGGGTTCATCTCATACTTCTGAAGGTTTGAGGGTGCTGCCTGTTCCATACCCCCCCTACTCCTCATCTAGCCTTTTAGGGGTACAAACAATAGTAATTGGGGCCTAGTGTGGTTGTGTACGTGTGATATACATACACTTTTTTTGGATCATATTTTCTATTCCGCTATTTAATCAAAAACCTTTGGGGATCAGTTAAATTGGGGGATAGTCTGTGTTGGTACGTGTGAGAGAGATCCACCTTTCCAAGTTGTTGGGGTTCATCTCATACTTCTGAAGGTTTGAGGGTGCTGCCTGTTCCATACTCCCCCTACTCCTCATCTAGCCTTTTAGGGGTACAAACAATAGTAATTGGGGCCCAGTGTGGTTGTGTACGTGTGATATACATACACTTTTTTTGGATCATATTTTCTATTCCGCTATTTAATCAAAAACCTTTGGGGATCAGTTAAATTGGGGGATAGTCTGTGTTGGTACGTGTGAGAGAGATCCACCTTTCCAAGTTGTTGGGGTTCATCTCATACTTCTGAAGGTTTGAGGGTGCTGCCTGTTCCATACTCCCCCTACTCCTCATCTAGCCTTTTAGGGGTACAAACAATAGTAATTGGGGCCTAGTGTGGTTGTGTACGTGTGATATACATACACTTTTTTTGGATCATATTTTCTATTCCGCTATTTAATCAAAAACCTTTGGGGATCAGTTAAATTGGGGGATAGTCTGTGTTGGTACGTGTGAGAGAGATCCACCTTTCCAAGTTGTTGGGGTTCATCTCATACTTCTGAAGGTTTGAGGGTGCTGCCTGTTCCATACCCCCCCTACTCCTCATCTAGCCTTTTAGGGGTACAAACAATAGTAATTGGGGCCTAGTGTGGTTGTGTACGTGTGATATACATACACTTTTTTTGGATCATATTTTCTATTCCGCTATTTAATCAAAAACCTTTGGGGATCAGTTAAATTGGGGGATAGTCTGTGTTGGTACGTGTGAGAGAGATCCACCTTTCCAAGTTGTTGGGGTTCATCTCATACTTCTGAAGGTTTGAGGGTGCTGCCTGTTCCATACCCCCCCTACTCCTCATCTAGCCTTTTAGGGGTACAAACAATAGTAATTGGGGCCTAGTGTGGTTGTGTACGTGTGATATACATACACTTTTTTTGGATCATATTTTCTATTCCGCTATTTAATCAAAAACCTTTGGGGATCAGTTAAATTGGGGGATAGTCTGTGTTGGTACGTGTGAGAGAGATCCACCTTTCCAAGTTGTTGGGGTTCATCTCATACTTCTGAAGGTTTGAGGGTGCTGCCTGTTCCATACCCCCCCTACTCCTCATCTAGCCTT
Organism: Pelophylax lessonae; assembly: GCF_965119305.1. Taxonomy (NCBI): domain Eukaryota; kingdom Metazoa; phylum Chordata; class Amphibia; order Anura; family Ranidae; genus Pelophylax; species Pelophylax lessonae. The sequence continues at coordinate 391,321,316 of NC_138769.1, read as the reverse complement.
TTAGGGGTACAAACAATAGTAATTGGGGCCTAGTGTGGTTGTGTACGTGTGATATACATACACTTTTTTTGGATCATATTTTCTATTCCGCTATTTAATCAAAAACCTTTGGGGATCAGTTAAATTGGGGGATAGTCTGTGTTGGTACGTGTGAGAGAGATCCACCTTTCCAAGTTTTTGGGGTTCATCTCATACTTCTGAAGATTTGAGGGTGCTGCCTGTTCCATACCCCCCCTACTCCTCATCTAGCCTTTTAGGGGTACAAACAATAGTAATTGGGGCCTAGTGTGGTTGTGTACGTGTGATATACATACACTTTTTTTGGATCATATTTTCTATTCCGCTATTTAATCAAAAACCTTTGGGGATCAGTTAAATTGGGGGATAGTCTGTGTTGGTACGTGTGAGAGAGATCCACCTTTCCAAGTTGTTGGGGTTCATCTCATACTTCTGAAGGTTTGAGGGTGCTGCCTGTTCCATACCCCCCCTACTCCTCATCTAGCCTTTTAGGGGTACAAACAATAGTAATTGGGGCCTAGTGTGGTTGTGTACGTGTGATATACATACACTTTTTTTGGATCATATTTTCTATTCCGCTATTTAATCAAAAACCTTTGGGGATCAGTTAAATTGGGGGATAGTCTGTGTTGGTACGTGTGAGAGAGATCCACCTTTCCAAGTTGTTGGGGTTCATCTCATACTTCTGAAGGTTTGAGGGTGCTGCCTGTTCCATACTCCCCCTACTCCTCATCTAGCCTTTTAGGGGTACAAACAATAGTAATTGGGGCCTAGTGTGGTTGTGTACGTGTGATATACATACACTTTTTTTGGATCATATTTTCTATTCCGCTATTTAATCAAAAACCTTTGGGGATCAGTTAAATTGGGGGATAGTCTGTGTTGGTACGTGTGAGAGAGATCCACCTTTCCAAGTTGTTGGGGTTCATCTCATACTTCTGAAGGTTTGAGGGTGCTGCCTGTTCCATACTCCCCCTACTCCTAGCCTTTTAGGGGTACAAACAATAGTAATTGGGGCCTAGTGTGGTTGTGTACGTGTGATATACATACACTTTTTTTGGATCATATTTTCTATTCCGCTATTTAATCAAAAACCTTTGGGGATCAGTTAAATTGGGGGATAGTCTGTGTTGGTACGTGTGAGAGAGATCCACCTTTCCAAGTTGTTGGGGTTCATCTCATACTTCTGAAGGTTTGAGGGTGCTGCCTGTTCCATACCCCCCCTACTCCTCATCTAGCCTTTTAGGGGTACAAACAATAGTAATTGGGGCCTAGTGTGGTTGTGTACGTGTGATATACATACACTTTTTTTGGATCATATTTTCTATTCCGCTATTTAATCAAAAACCTTTGGGGATCAGTTAAATTGGGGGATAGTCTGTGTTGGTACGTGTGAGAGAGATCCACCTTTCCAAGTTGTTGGGGTTCATCTCATACTTCTGAAGGTTTGAGGGTGCTGCCTGTTCCATACTCCCCCTACTCCTCATCTAGCCTTTTAGGGGTACAAACAATAGTAATTGGGGCCCAGTGTGGTTGTGTACGTGTGATATACATACACTTTTTTTGGATCATATTTTCTATTCCGCTATTTAATCAAAAACCTTTGGGGATCAGTTAAATTGGGGGATAGTCTGTGTTGGTACGTGTGAGAGAGATCCACCTTTCCAAGTTGTTGGGGTTCATCTCATACTTCTGAAGGTTTGAGGGTGCTGCCTGTTCCATACTCCCCCTACTCCTCATCTAGCCTTTTAGGGGTACAAACAATAGTAATTGGGGCCTAGTGTGGTTGTGTACGTGTGATATACATACACTTTTTTTGGATCATATTTTCTATTCCGCTATTTAATCAAAAACCTTTGGGGATCAGTTAAATTGGGGGATAGTCTGTGTTGGTACGTGTGAGAGAGATCCACCTTTCCAAGTTGTTGGGGTTCATCTCATACTTCTGAAGGTTTGAGGGTGCTGCCTGTTCCATACCCCCCCTACTCCTCATCTAGCCTTTTAGGGGTACAAACAATAGTAATTGGGGCCTAGTGTGGTTGTGTACGTGTGATATACATACACTTTTTTTGGATCATATTTTCTATTCCGCTATTTAATCAAAAACCTTTGGGGATCAGTTAAATTGGGGGATAGTCTGTGTTGGTACGTGTGAGAGAGATCCACCTTTCCAAGTTTTTGGGGTTCATCTCATACTTCTGAAGATTTGAGGGTGCTGCCTGTTCCATACTCCTCCTCCTACTGCTCAACCATCCTTTTAGGGGTACAAACAATAGTAGTTGGGGCCTAGTGTGGTGGTGTACGTGCGAGATACATACACTTTCTTTTTGATCATATTTTCTATTCCGCTATTCAATTAAAACCTTTGGGGATCAATTCAATTGCGAGATAGTCTGTGTCGGTACGTGTGAGATCCACCTTTCCAAGTTGTTGGGGTTCATCTCATACTTCTGAAGATTTGAGGGTGCTGCCTGTTCCATACTCCTGCTCCTACTGCTCAACCATCCTTTTAGGGGTACAAACAATAGTAATTGGGGCCTAGTGTGGTTGTGTACGTGCGAGATACATACACTTTTTTTGATCATATTTCCTATTCCGCTATTCAATAAAAACCTTTGAGGATCAATTGAATTGCGGGATAGTCTGTGTCGGTACGTGTGAGATCCACCTTTCCAAGTTTTTGGGGTTCATCTCATACTTCTGAAGATTTGAGGGTGCTGCCTGTTCCATACTCCTCCTCCTACTCCTCATCCATCCTTTTAGGGGTACAAACAATAGTAATTGGGGCCTAGTGTGGTTGTGTACGTGCGAGATACATACACTTTTTTTGATCATATTTCCTATTCCGCTATTCAATAAAAACCTTTGAGGATCAATTGAATTGCGGGATAGTCTGTGTCGGTACGTGTGAGATCCACCTTTCCAAGTTTTTGGGGTTCATCTCATACTTCTGAAGATTTGAGGGTGCTGTCTGTTCCATACTCCTCCTACTCCTCATCCATCCTTTTAGGGGTAGAAACAATAGTAATTGGGGCCTAGTGTGGTTTTGTACGTGCGAGATACATACACTTTTTTGGATCATATTTCCTATTCCGCTATTCAATAAAAACCTTTCTAGGGCAAGATCTTAAATTACAGAAATATGAGGAGACCGTCAAATAAGGGCCGTGGCCTGGGTCGTGGTGCTGCTGGTAGAGCTCCTGTTGCAAGGAGAGGACGTGGTCGATCTGTGCCAGCTACACGCACAAGTGAAACACCTTCCTCAAGTGTGAGTAGGCGACAGAACCTGCATCAGTATTTGGTAGGGCATCAAACGCCCCTAGAAGTGATGAGGCCAGAACAAGTTGAGGCGATAGTAGATTGGTTTGCTGCTGACAGTGCCTCCAGTTCCTTCACATTGTCTCCCACCCAGTCTACTGCAGAAAGGTCAGAGTTGGCACCTGCAGCCAATGTCCAACCGTCTTTCACCTCACCCCCTTGCAAATCAGGCCAGCAGTCTGAGCCCCAAGCCATACAGCAGTCTCTTATTCTTTTTGAGGACTCTGTCAGCAGGGTTTCCCAGGGCCATCCACCTAGCCCTGCCCCAGAAGTGGAAGAGATTGAGTGCAGCGATGCCCAACCACTTATTTCTCAAGATGAGTACATGCAAGGATCATCGCAGCACGTCTCCGATGATGACGAAACGCAGGTGCCAACTGCTGCGGCGTTCAGCATTGTGGAGACCGACAAGGAGGGCAGGGGTGAAGACTGGGTGGAAGATGATGTGGAGGACGATGAGGTCCTCGACCCCACATGGAATGAACGTCATGCAGGTGACCTGAGTAGTTTGGAGGAAGAGGCGGTGGTCGCACAGAGCCACCAGCACAGCAGAAGAGGGAGCAGGGTGCAGAAGCGGAGCGGCCGTGCCCTAGACACTACGCCCGCTACTGCCCAACGCAGCAAGGGAACGAGCGCACCAAAGTCAGCTCAAAGGAGTTCTCTAGCGTGGAAGTTCTTTAGAAAATGTGCTGATGACAGGACACGAGTGGTTTGCACCCTGTGCAATCAGAGCTTGAAGCGAGGCATAAACCTTCTCAACCTGAGCACAACCTGCATGATCAGGCATCTAAGTGCAAAGCACGAGCTGCAGTGGAGTACACACCTTCAAAACCAAGAAACGTCTCTGGCTCATCCTGCTTCCTCTTCTGCTGCAGTCTCGGCCGCTCCAGCCACATCTGTAGTGATACCGGCACCTGCCACCCCGCAAACAGACGATCTGTCAGCAACACCACCACCTGGGTCACCAACAACCATCTCCACAATGTCCCGTGGAAGCGTTCAGCTTTCCATCTCCCAAACACTTGAGAGGAAGAGGAAGTACCCCCCTACCCACCCGCGATCCCTGGCCCTGAATGCCAGCATTTCAAAATTATTGGCCTTTGAAATGCTGTCATTCCGTCTGGTGGAGACGCACAGTTTTAAAAACCTTATGTCGGTGGCTGTCCCACAGTACGTCGTGCCCAGCCGCCACTACTTTTCCAGGCAAGCCATCCCTTCCCTGCACAACCAAGTGGGGGAAAATATCAGGTGTGCACTGCGCAACGCCATCTGTGCCAAGGTCCACCTAACTACGGATACGTGGACCAGTAAGCACGGTCAGGGGCGTTATATCTCCCTAACGGCACACTGGGTAAATGCAGTGGCGGATGGGCCTGAGGCGGATAGCAATTTGGCGCATGTCCTTCCACCACCGAGGATTGCAGGGCGCTTCAGTTTGCCTCCTGTTCCTAACTCCTCCTACTCCGCTTCCTCATCCTCTACCGCCTCCTCATCCGGACAGCGTAACACCTTCACCACCAACTTCAGCACGGCCAGGGGTAAACGACAGCAGGCAGTTTTACAACTTGCCTGTTTGGGGGACAAACCACACACCGCGCAGGAGTTGTGGAGGAGCATGGAACAGCAGACAAATGAGTGGTTGCTGCCAGCGAGCCTCAAGCCCGGCCTGGTGGTGTGCGATAACGGGCGAAATCTCATAGCAGCTCTGGGCCTAGCCGGTTTGACGCACATCCCTTGCCTGGCGCATGTGCTGAATTTGGTGGTGCAGAGGTTCCTTAAAAACTACCCCGATATGTCAGAGCTGCTGCAGAAAGTGCGGGCCGTTTGTGCGCACTTTCGGCGTTCTCACCCTGCTGCTGCTCGCCTGGCAGCGCTGCAGCGTAACTTCGGCCTTCCCGCTCACCGCCTCATATGTGACGTGCCCACAAGGTGGAACTCCACCTTGCACATGCTGGAAAGACTGTGCGAGCAGCAGCAGGCCATAGTGGAGTTTCAGCTGCAGCACGCACGCGTGAGTCGCTCTGCGGAACAGCACCACTTCACCACCAATAACTGGGCCTCCATGCGAGACCTGTGTGCCTTGTTGCGCTGTTTTGAGTACTCCACCAACATGGCCAGTGGCAATGACGCCGTTCTCAGCTTAACTATCCCACTTCTATGCCTCCTTGAAAAAACAATTCGGGCGATGATGGAAGAGGATGTGGCACAGGATGAGGAGGAGGAGGAGGATGAAGAGGTAACATTTCCAAGGCTTTCAGGGCAGTCATTCGCAAGGGGCTCCGAGGGTGGGTTCCTGCACACGCAAACGCCAGGGACGCAATTGTCCAGCAGGGGCACAGTTCTGGAGGATGAGGAGGATGAGGAGGAGGAGGAGCTGGAGGAGGAGATGGAACCATGTTCACAGCAGGGTGGCACCCAGGCCAGCTCATGGCCATCACTGGTGCGTGGCTGGGGGGATACAGAGGACACGGACGATACACCTCCCACAGAGGACAGCCTTTCGTTGCCTCTGGGCAGCCTGGCACACATGAGCGATTACATGCTGCAGTGTCTCCACAACGACCGCCGAGTTGCCCACATTCTAACTTGTGCTGATTACTGGGTGGCCACGCTGCTGGATCCCCGTTACAAGGACAACGTACCGTCCTTAATTCACTCACTGGAGCGCGATCGCAAGATGCGCGAGTACAAGCGCACGCTGGTAGACGCCATGCTGCTGGCATTCCCATCTGACAGCGGGGCCACAGTGGAAGCACAAGGCAGAGGAGGAGGAGGAGGAGGTCGCCAACGCAACCAGGGCACCGCCAGCACCTCAGAAGGCAGGGTTAGCATGGCCGAAATGTGGAAAAGCTTTGTCAGCACGCCACAACAAACAGCAGCACCAGCAGCTCAGATGGAACGTCTTAGCAGGAGGCAGCATTTTACCAACATGGTGGAGCAGTATGTGTGCACACGCCTACATGTAGTGAATGACGGGTCTGCCCCCTTCAACTTCTGGGTCTCCAAATTGGGCACATGGCCTGAGCTTGCCCTTTACGCCTTGGAGGTGCTGGCGTGCCCTGCAGCCAGTGTATTATCTGAACGGGTATTTAGCACGGCTGGGGGCGTTATAACAGACAAGCGCAGCCGCCTGTCCAGAGACAATGTGGACAAGCTCACGTTCATTAAAATGAACCAGGCATGGATCCCACGGGACTTTTCCGTACCTTATGCAGAATAGCAATGGATACCGACCTTACCCACCCATTGTTCCATTTTTGCTCTTTCTCACTCTTTTGGGGTGTACCCTCATTTAAAATTTTTGAAAAGAAGCAGTGTTGGCTACCTCGTCCTCCTCCTCAGGGCCAGATTAATGTAGGGGCTATTGGAGCTGCAGCTCCAGGCCCCTACCTTTTATATAGGCCCCGGGTTGGCCATATTCACTGTTACCGCTCTTCTGTCACTTGTAAACACAGAAGTCTGGCTTCTATGCTCGCTTCCCCAGGCAGCACCCTCAGAACCTCCCCACACAGCGTGAAGGCCGGACAAGGAGGGACAGTTGGCGATGCATGGATGTGTTTATGGGCTTCAGAGACAGCATCCCATGTTGAATTAGGCATGCATGGCTGCACCCTTCCTCCTCTGGGTGCATGGCAAGGCACGGCCCTTAAGGCCCTTCAAAATCCTCAGCACCAAGCCCATGATGCTGTTAATCCGGCCCTGGTCCTCCTCCACCGCCGCTTCCACCTACACCGCCCATAGGTGTGCGCAGCCTATTGCATTAAGGTGTGCACCCCAAAGTTGAAATACACATGCATGTGTTTGCCAGCAGGGAGAGTAATGTATCGGGGCCATGTACCTGTAGGCAAGGAGAAATAGAGCAGAGCAGGTCCCAGGGAGATCTTTCCCATCTCCTCACTGGCAATGCTATGTGCCCTAGGTGATTAGGGTGTGCCCAGGCACACCCAGCACACCCTGTGCGCACGCCTATGTCACCGCCACATCCACCACCACCTCAACCTCCCTCCTACTCCATATGGGCCTCGTCCTTCAGAGATGAAGAAGAACATTGTTTTATTTTTCTGTTTTTTTTTGTTGTTTTAAGTTATTTCCCTATCCACATTTGTTTGCAGAGCACTTGCCATGCTCTTAATTACGTTTTGCTGCCATTTGCAGCACTCTAGCCCTTTCCTTTGGTGTTTTAGAGCCATTTTAGTGCCTTAAAGTTCGGGTCCCCATTGACTTCAATGGGGTTCGGTGTCCGGGAAAAGTTCGGTAAAAGTCCGGGACACGGACCCGGACTTTTTTTTAAAGTTCGGCCGAACCCGTCGAACACGGACATCTAGGTGTCCGCTCAACCCTAGTCAGGAACTTTTTTGGTTTCAAACACAATGGATCTTCTTGTATGCTCATTATGTGCATTTTTTACCTAGAGGTAGTTTCTGTTTCTTTGACAAAATTTATCTTTTATGGATTTTTTTTTACATGCGGCAAGAACTGCCATGTCTCTGAAAAGCAATCCACAGCCAGTTAAATGGCGGTTACTGTTTTTACCCTATAAAAATGCCAATGCCGCATAATTGCATGCATTGCAGGCTGTTGCAGGGCAGTACCAGCACAGCCCCATTATGTTGAATAGATGTAATTTGCCAGGTGGTAGTGTACGCTAAACACAACATGGGTTTTAATTCCTGCTGGAGCCGTACACCACACCCTTGTGAACTGCAGCTTAAGGGAAAGTTGTTAGGGGGGGGGGGGTCGCTAACAAACATGGCTCAACCACACGTTATTAACCCCCCCCCCAACACCCATGGCAAACATAAAATATATTTATACAATGTAAACAATTTATAAAGCTGTAAATTAGTAATGGACCGATGTCGTTTTTTTCCGTTGCCGATACCGATATTTTTGCCAATGCATATTGGTATCGGCCGATATGCGCCAATATTTTGAACATTTAAAGTTTTGCAAAATAAACACAAATTTTGGCACAAATCTGTTACTGAACATGTTAATGTTTATTTATTAACATTTTTAACAGTGCAGTCAGTTTAAATCACTCACTACTGCAGTCAGTGCAAATTAAACTGCTAGAAAAAAAAGCTAGCCAACAACAAACAGCTAGACAGTGGATTGGAGTAGTCAGTGGACTACTGCTGCAGTAGTACACTCACTCACTGCAATAATTTTAAATCACTACTGCACTACTGCAATGACTGCAGCGGTGATTTACAATTATTGCACCAGTGAGTGGCACACTACTGAAGCAGAAGTCCACTGGCACTGACTCCAATCCACTGTCTAGCTTTTTTTCTAGCAGTTTTGCACTGACTGCAGCGCAGTGGAGTCAGTGCAAAACTGCTAGAAACAAAGCTAGACAAAAGCTAGACAGTGGAATGGATTGGATTGGACAGTAGTACTATGCTACTACACTTTTCAATACTCCCAGTTAAGTAGAACAATATTATAGTGCAGAAAGCATAACATTTCAGCATGTTCACCAGTTAAACGGCTTCTTTTTTTTCCTAAATTGCTGCCACTTCACTAAAAACACGCTCACTTGGTACCGAGGAAGGAGGAGCAGAAAGGTATCTTCTAGCATGAGAAGCAAATCTTTTGTAGCGTGTCTCATTGTCTTTCCACCACTGAAGAGGATCACTTTTTCTGTCAATTACTGGTTCCTTCAAATAGAGATGAAGTTCATCATCCAGGCTCATTATTGCAAATTCAGAAGAATCCTCTGCACGAGGCCCCAATAAAACACTGAACATGGCATCTATTTGACCACAATTAATTTTCTCTTCTGTCGATTGTCTTTTTGGACATATGTCTCCTGCATCCTGCTCTTCCACATCAGAAACCTTCTCTTCTTGGCTTTTCTTTTCTTCAGGAACCTCCTGCACCTTCTGTTGAATATCTTCTGTCAGCCATTGTTTTGGCTTGGCCAATACATCATAAGAAGAGAAAGGATGGTTCCTGTATCGAGGATCCAAGAGACATGCAAGCACAACATTTTTATTCTCCTCATGCTTCTCAAACCGTTTGGCAAGGCTGTCCCTCATGGCCTGCCTACATGTTTTTAAGCCTGGTGTGTTGGGTCCTTCATTCTGTTGAAGAAGCATCTTCAGCACTCTCACACATGGGATGAAAGATGACACAGATGAGTCGTAATGACTCACCTCAAGTGTCACTTCTTCTATGGGTAGGAGGGTCTCAATGATATTGGCTACTATGTCCCACTGATCAGCAGTAGGACAAGAATGTCCTCCAAGTCCATATTCACCTGAATATATAGTGAGAGCTCGCTTCTGCTCCAGCATTCTTTGCAGCATGTGAAGCGTTGAGTTCCATCGTGTTGGAACAGCCTGAATCAAGTTGTTTTTGGGTAGGCCAAGATCTTCCTGAATGCACCTCAGTCGCTGCTTGGCAAGGATAGATTGGTGGAAATGGCCTGCGCACTTCTTCAGCATGGTAATTATGTCAAGCAAAGCTTTCTGGTTTGACAGACCATCATTTACCACAAGTTGGAGGGTGCGTGCCATGCAACTGAGGTCTGACACTTCAGCAAGTCTCATTCCTTTCACCATGTTCGCTCCGTGGTCTCGAAGCACAAGCATCACTCGGTCTTTAGTGATTCCCCATTCTTCTAGCATGCCTAGAAACATTTCTCTAATGTACTCCCCATTGTGGGATCCTTGCATCACTTTTGTATTCAACACCAAAGGCCTTCTTGTCCATCCGTTGTCAATGAAGTGGCATGTAAGACTCCTTAGTGATTCTGTTTGTCCTGACCAGCAGTCAGTTGTAAATGGAGAGTGAGTTGCCAGCATTCTCTGGTTGCAGCATAGCCTTTACTTTCTCAACTACCTTTTGGTGAATCTTTTCCAGAATTTCAGTTCAATAAAACGTGTCACTCTTCAGTGTGTACCTTGGCTCAACTATAGACATCAACCTCTTAAATCCAGAGTCAGACACTATTGTAAATGGCTGGTTATCAGTGACCATCATCTCTGTGATTACTCTGTCCAGCAGTTGGGATCTTCCATCCGATTTTAGCCACCTGTTTTTTTTCTGAAACATATCTGTTATTGTTGCCTGGGATAGTGATGTTTCACCTTGTGATTCATTTTGTTTTTTTTCTGTGCTGCATTATACAATTCAACATGATGAACTCTTAGATGGGCCCAAAGATTTGATGTATTTTTGTTTTTTGCAATTATTGATCCCATGCTTACATTGTTTTTGCATGTGTTGCGCAGTGCTGCTGCTTTTCCTGGAGATGGAGATGAGAAATAGACCCAGACCACACTTTTAATTTTTCTATCGGCATCCATCTCCATTGTAATGTGATGAAATTGAATATAATTTGAAAATAAAAATGGCTGGCTGGCACCCGGTGGTGATAAGTGGCTGGCACCCTTTGGTGGGTGGCTGGCTGGCTGGCACCCTTTGGTGGCTGGCTGGCACCCTGTGATGGGTCACTGGCTGGCACCCTTTTGTGGGTGGGTGGCTGGCTGGCATCCTGTAGTGGCTGGCTGGCTGGCTGGCACCCTTTGGTGGGTGTCTGGCTGGCTGGCTGGCACCCTGTGGTGGGTGGCTGGCACCCTTTGGGTGGATGGCTGGCACCCTGTGTGGTGGGTGGGTGGCTGGTACAGGCCCAGGGCCTGTGGCTGGCTAGTTGGTACAGGCAGGGCCTGTGGCTGGCTGGCTGGTACAGGCCTGTGGGTGTGTGCGGATGGCTGCCTGGCACCGGGCAGCTGTGGGTGGTGGCGGTGTTAAAGTGCACTGTGACTGGTCACTGTACTGTATGATTGAGAAGAATCACTCACTGTCCCAACTGTGCAGTGTGCAGAGATTCCAGTATGTGGCCACGGCGGCTGGAAAACACACTGTGCACACTGTGAGACTCCAAAACGAGGCTGAGGGAGGCGGCCTAAGAAGGCCGCATAAGCTGTCCCAGACTCCCAGTGCGCGGAGGCGTGTGGTGCAACATACGCAATGACATCACGACAATGTCGGTAACCGCCGGGGCCGATTCCGATATATCCGGGAAAGTGCATATTGGCCCTCGATATATCGGTGTTGCCAATAATCGGTCGATCTCTACTGTAAATGTGGTTCTCACCAAATTTTGACTGCAGGTGAATTAAATGCTGTCATGCGAAATACCTGCAACAAGAAGATTTACCTGCGTTCAATGTCTGGTGAATGTCATAGTCACAGCTTTGTACATATTCCCCCAATATTTCATCAAAGGATAATATAATAAAATAGACCCTCTTCTTGTTTTCCTGTTTTTTCATATATGTAAAAACAACCAATAATAACATCTTGCTATAATTGTCATGGTAAAGCTATAAACATGGCCTACAGTGGGAGTCTTTGATGCATAGTTGAGACTCTGTCACAGTTGTGACAGTTGTAGTGTTATTGCAGTTCCAGGTTGGCACCATCACTGTGCTACTTAGAGGGCGTGTAGACAAGTACAAGTTCAGGCAATGTTCCTAAGATAAATTATTGGCCAAATCCATGATATTCCTTTTTTTATGCTTGGTACTTGAAAGTTGATTCACCAACTGACTTTTATTCATACCTCTTGGGGACTTTAGCTTCAAGGTCTCTTTGATAGAATTCGACCTCTGCCTTCTGCTGCCTCAATTACCAGATCAAACAGGGAATTTCACATTTCTCTCCATCCACTGAATTTTCTTCTGTAACAGTAGTGAGACTGACTTATAATGACTAAAGTTATGCTGAGTTAGGAAATCAGATAAAGAGATGTAATCACTTGTCGCCAGTAAGATAAAAGAAGCTGGTGACTGAGCTCAATGATATCCACCTACAATTGTATTTTATAGCTAAACTCTAGGCAAACAGCTAAATGCATAGTTGAGATAGAAATTCATGCTAGAAGATGTGTAATTCTGTTTAACTAGTTTTGTGATCCAGACATCCTATACATATAAACATTTAAAAACACTTAATATTAATATCAAATGGATCTCTTTTTTACACTGCCCAAAAAATCTAAAGGAACACTTTTTAATCAGAGTATAACATCAAGTCAATTAAACTCCTGGGATATTGATCTGGTCAGTTAAGTAGCAGAGGGGGTTGTTAATCAGTTTCAGCTGCTTTGGTGTTAATGAAATTAGCAACAGGTGTACTAGATAGGCAACAATGAGACGACCTCCAAAACAGGAACGGATTTAAAGGTGGAGGCCACTGGCATTTTTTTCCCTACTCATCTTTTCTGACTGTTTTTCACTAGTTTTGCATTTGGTTAGGGCCAGTGTTGCTACTGGTAGCATGAAGTGATACCTGGACCCTATCTATTGAGGTTGTACAGGCAGTCCAACTCCTCCAGCATTGCACATCAATACGTGCCATTGCCAGAAGGTTTGCTGTGTCTCCCAGCAAAGTCTCAAGAGCATGGAGGAGATTCTAGGAGAGAAGCAGTTACTCTAGGAGAGCTAGACAGAGCCGTAGAAGGTCCTTAACCCATCAGCAGGACCGGTCTCTGCTCCTTTCTGCAAGGGGGAAGAGGATGGCCACTGCCAGAGCCCTACAAAATGACCTCCAGCAGGCCACTGGTTTGAATGTCTCTGACCAAGCAATCAGAAGCAGACTTCATGAGGGTGGCCTGAAAGCCCGACTTCCTCTAGTGGGCTCTGTGCTTGCTGCCCAACACCGTGGAGCTTGATTGGAATTTGCCATTGAACACCAGAATTGGCAGGTCCGCCACTGGCGCCCTGTGCTTTTCACAGATGAGAGCAGGTTTACCCTGAACACATGTGACATACATAAAATGGGTCTGGAGAAGCTGTGGAGAACGTTATGCTAAATGTAACATCGTTCAGCATGACTGGTTTGGTGGTGGCTCAGTGATGGTCTGTGGTAACAAATCCATGGAGGGACGCACAGATCTCTACAGACTAGAGCAGTGTTTCTCAACCTTTTTACCTTCGAGGAACCCCTGTCAAAAAGGCTGAGAGCTCGGGAAACCCCTGAAATAGTTTTTATATCTACAGCTCACGGAACATCAATGTGATCAGCGAGCTGTAGATATAACAAAAATATTCTTAGAAATAGCATTAAGCAAAAAAATAAATATTTAAAATTCCCTCCTTAATGTGAAACCTGTGCTTGCTTTTTTGCACAGATGCTCAAATCTTGGTTAAACCTAAGACAAGCAGTGTACAGGAGGTCAGCAGGGCAGAGCACAGGGGATTCAGGAGGGAACAGTACATGAGGGAGGGGAAGAGCACAGCACAGTACAGGGGGGGGGGGGGGAGAAGTGCACAGCACAGTACAGGGGGGCTAGGAGAGAACTGTATAGTAAGGGAGGGGGGAGCAGGAGGTAACTGTATAGTACAGGGGGGCCATGAGGGAACATTGCCGGGGGCCAGGAGGGAATAGTATGGGTGACCAGGAGAGAATAGTACAGGGGGTGAGGAGAAAACAGTACAGGGGGTCCAGGAGAGAACTGTATAGTACAGGGGGGCCAGTAGAAAATAGTACAGGGGGGGAGCAGGAAAAAATAGTATGGGGGGCAGGGGGGAACAGTACAGGGTGGTCAGGAGAGAATAGTACAGCGGGCCAGGAGAGAAAATTACAGGGGGGGGGGCAGGATGGAACAGTAAAGGGGGGCCAGGAGAGAATAGTATAAGAGGCGAGGAGAGAACAGTACAGGGGGCCAGAAGAGAATAGTACAGGGGGGCCAGGAAAGAAGAGTATGGGGAGGAGCAGGGGGAACAGTACAGGGTGGACAGGAGAGAACAGTACAGGGTGGCCAGGAGAGAACAGTACAAGGTGGCCATGAGAGAATAGTACAGGGGGACCAGAAGAGAATAGTAAATGGGGGCCAGGAGGGAACAGAACAGGGGGTCCAGGAGAGAATAGTGTAGGGGGCGAGGAGGAAACAGTACAAGGTGGCCATGAGTTTATAGTACAGGGGGACCAGGAGAAAATAGTGCTGCCGCTTCCCTGTCCCCAGCCTCTCCACCTCCCGCCGCTACCTGTCACCAAAAACTACTCCCCCCCACTCTCCTTTCCTATCCCCTCTATCCCCCTTCTTCCCCCTCTGCACTAATTACCTCCCCCCTCTGCAAACCCGATCCCCTGAAGCTACCTTTAAAAGCCGGCATCCTTCTTCTGCCACTCCCACCGGCTTCAGATGCTGCTGGGGCTTGGAGGGGATCCAAGCATGTCCCCCCTGCCCATCGGATCACCCCCCTGTACCGACCCCCACACCCCTGATCCATCCCTCCCTTCCTCTCCCACCGCCTGCAGCTGCTGACTGGCACTCTGTCCAGCGAGCTGTCAGCCTGAGAGCAGGGGGGCGGGAGGGTTCTAGTGAAGCTTGGGCTTGGGGGGGGCTTGGTAAACATGTGTTTACCAGCCCCCTTCCTGTAGTACAGTGAACCTAGGCAGTCACTACTGTTGGCTCCTGTGTCCACTGACAGCTGATTATAGTAAACCGAGAGTCTCTATACAGACCCTTTATTTTAGTGTATTTTTAGTGAAAATAGAGATATGATGAACATTTGCGCAATTATTGCGGGGCCCAGAAAATCAGTAGCACTTTTTTTATTCTACAGGTCATGTGCTTTCAGGAAATGTATGGTTTACGGGGTCTTTCCAAATTCTAAAAGCTGTAAATGAAAAATGGTAACCTCTGGAGTAAATTCAAAATATTTGTTATTTATTAACTCAATACAGGTTAAGCTTTTAGGGCTCTTTCACACGGGCGATCCGATCAGATCCGCCTGTCAGTTTTTTAGGCGGATCTGATCGGATCCTCCATGCAGCTCTATGGGGCAGCGGGTGTCAGCGGAGACAGCTCCGCTGACACCCGCTGCCATCCGCATCCGATCCTGTGCGTGAAATCTGGACGGACGGAAACCCTATTTTTCCATCCGTTCAGTAATCGGATCGGATCTGATAAGAGCGGACAAGCGGTCCGCTCTCATCCGATCCCCCATAGAGGGCAGCGGGTGCTGAGACACCTCCCTCTCCGCTCTGCAAGCGGAGACTGAGCTGTCATCCGCCGGCTCACCATTTCGCAAAAAAGCGCAATTTAAAATTTTCAAATAGTGGTTATTTATTAACTCAATACAGGTTATCTTTTATATTTAGAAGGAAGTTTGTAAAATGGGCAGTGTTTGTATCTGCTAATAATGATTTTAGTGTATTTTTGATGTTTTGATAAACATTTGTGCAAATATCATTGTGCCCTAAAAATCAGCAGCACCTTATATTCTACTGGTCATGTGCTTTCAGAACATATATGATTTGGGGGGTTTTTAACAAACTGAAAGCTGTAAGGGAAAAATAAAAAAGCAATGTAATAATTGCAAAAATGGCCTGTAGGAACACTACAGTACAGTAGTAGCCCAAGTGCAGGATATTTGTAGTTTTTCACCTGTTTTCAAGTTAAACAATAAGAAACACAAACAGCCATCAACATCACAACATGTCCAATGGCAAAAGAAGGCTATGCACAGCATATGTAAACCTTGCCAGTTTACACATGGTATTGTACAGGGTTTGGAGATGGAAGCAAACACTCACACACTCATACAAACACACACCTAAAACTGCTGCCCTCCCCCTTCCCATAACAAGACATAAACACCCATCAGCGGTAAAAAAAATCAATGGAGTATTGAAAGTTACCATGGGGGTTAACTAAATAATTGAGAAATAAAAATATGCACCCATTGAGAGGCAGAAAAATCAAGCCAGGGCTGTCATATTTTAGTAAACATTTTGGGGCAAGTTCTACCTTTGTAAATCAACTTTTACATAAGTAGAGCAGAGTTCCCCAATCAATAAACCTGCTGTACCGTAGTGAGGTAAGCATTTTTCCAACTCAATAAGGTGACCTTATAGGCATAAAAAAGTATCAGGCAAACCATAATGCGACTATGGGTCCGTGGAATCAAAGTATTAAGAATACCCAATAAATCCACCTCAGGGGTTTTAGGGACTGGAAGGTTTAGACTAGTTTCCATAAAAGTAAAAAAGTTGCTCAAACTAAAAGAACTATTATCCTGGTAGCTGAAAACATGAATATATTTTTGTCATAGACTGTAGTATATTTCCTTTAAATGTGCTACTAAATCTATTGAGAAATCCAAGTTAAATGTCTACCAGAACCTTAGGAGCCTTTTTGAAGTATGCTTAAAGTCCATATGCAGCCACTGGCTAATTTCATCGCCTTTCAACTTGAAAAAATTCTATGGACTTCCCCCAAAAGCCAGTATGAACTGAATTTTCAATGATTTCTGGTTTATGTTGCATGACGCCCAGAGCCTAGAGCTCCAGGGTAAGGCTTTCCTAGGAGGAGAAAAAAATGATATAGAAACCAGCACCTGACCCAGCTTTAATAACTAAGGTTTATGTATTTTCATAGAAATCCTAAATGTGATTACAACAATCCAAATGCAGGGTTACATGGTGGTTGTTTTTTTTTTTTGTTTTGTTTTTTACATTTTTGTTTTTTACATTTGCACATTTCACTGTAAATCTTTATGTCTGTGTCATAGTACATGTAGAATACACAAATCGGTTAATGCTGTTTGAATAACCGTTACCAAGATCAGTATCTGAATAGCTCAGAGAGTTGACCAATGGCACAGACAAAAATGTTTTAAGTTCCACGATAAAATGAAATATTACTTTTTAATTCTGTCTGCAAGCATGTGGAGTTGTACACTTGGCGCTATGATAGCTGTTTTAATTTTTTTTTTAACACAGTAGGTAAGAAGTATGATTTGTGATACTTCCCTTGCTATAGGCAATGAGAATTAATTGTGCATGCCAGCACAGTTTAGCTTTTTGCAAGACATAATAAATCAATTCCGCCTAAAGCACGAGTCATGCAGACAGCGTTTGAAAATTTTGCTGTTTAATTTTACTTAACCACCCAGCTATGTACTCATAACCAGAGAAAGACTCTATACCTCTGTTAAGTAGTTTAGTGACAGTAAACATCTAGCACTGGATAGTTTGAATTTTGGCAGCTCTGCCAATATTTGAAAGGCAGAGGAACAATTCTCTATTGCCTTCTATAGGAAAATCTGCCAACTTCTTTGTTGCATAATCACATTTATGCTAGTATAGCTTCTATTCAAAAATATTAAGATATGTATTATTTTACAGTTATTAGGCTGCAAACAAGCAAAATTTTGTATTTGGGTTTGTTTTTTTTTTTTTTAATAGAACAATCCTTCTATGTGCAGACAACATATTCCTAGTGAAAACCCATAAGTGATTTTGTGTATATATATATATATATATATATATATATATATATATATATATATTAACAATGGTTGCCACTGCACACCTATCAGAGATATAAAATGGGAAATGGGCTCGGGTGCACACCAAAGACTTTAGTGCATACAATTCAATAGAAAGAGCGGCACTCACAGGTCTTGAAAGGTGAGCGCGCAATGAAGAGTTTATCTCGACGTTTCCACAGGGCACAAGCTCTTCTGACCTGAGAAAGATGAGCTTGCGCCTCGTCAAAACGTCAAAATAAAATCTTCACTGTGCGATCACCTTTTAAGACCTGTGAGTGCCGCTCTTTATTTTAGACTATATATATATATATATATATATATATATATATATAGTACATACACATACAGTATATGCATACACAAAACTGGTCTACTAGGTAACTTATAAAGAAATACAATGAGATGTATACTACATTATAAGGTTTGGGAATATTGGAGACTTATAGGTCAGCATAATTATACTAACAATCTTTTTTTAATTAATGTGGTAATGAAATTAACTAGATCAGTTTATAATAGAGTTTTATGTAAGGGCCAGGTCATGCCTCACAAGGGCACAACATATTTACATGTAAGTTTACCGTGGACCTTGCAATTCATGCAAAGTCTGCATTTTAAATGTGCCCCCTCTCATCCTTGAGTAAAAGTTGAAAAAACAGCCTGTAGGGGAGAAAAATGACATATTATACTTACCTTTCCTCCGGCTTCTCTAGAGAAAGGGGTGACAAGATCCAAGAAATGGAGAGTACTCCAAGTCTCACAAGTAGACACTACAGCACAGTGCAGGAATTTCTTCTCAGCAGAATTTGGGCTACATTGCCCAGATCTCATCAGATGATGACATCACCCTCACCCGGTGCCGTTATGCCCCTACAGGTTTTTTTAAACTTTCACTCAGTGTTTCAGCAAGGGGGAATGGGGCACATTTCAAAAGCAGTACTGGCTTTTTAATTGCAAGGTCCACTTTAATTATTTGTGTGAGTTAGCTTTGGTAACATCTTCTTTTCTTTACCAGGTTTATTTTAAATATATAAAAAGATAATAAATATATACAGTTGATAATGTATATACAAGCATAGTTAGGTGCCCATAGTTACTAGTCCTCAGAATGGTCCAACACCTGGCTCACATTCTCAACACACTATTCAAAACACACGATTCATACATTTTCAGCACAGTTTGGTAAATTACTGATTCTGTCTATTTTACAAGCCAGGCTTATCTAAACTAGTATTAAACTAGACCTAAACAATTCAAATCTGTAAAGAAAAGCGCACACAACCTCGGGCAATAACGCTTTAATAAAGGACAAAAACACAGTACATAGGAATTGCACTCACACTTTTCCTTTAAGACAATCGCTTTACAGCATTCCAACAGGAGCTACTCGCTCCTCCCATCCCTCCAGATGGTGACTCTGCGGTCTCCTCATTCACGGCTGCCGCCGCTGTATTCCCGCTCTCCTTCACTTCCTGTGTTGCCTGGTCACCGTGGGCCGGTTCTAGTGCGCCTGCGCACTATACCAACGTAATCTACGGCGCCTCAGGAGAGCCTCAGCCAAAGCCGGAGCCACAAGTTGTACGGAGCTGCGAGGTGGGAGATTCAAGACACGGGTGCACTGCCTCTGCTGTTACTACGGACAACGCGTTTCGGAGGCGGAGCCTCCTTCCTCAGGTCCCACCTTGCTTCCTGCTAACGCCCCTCCCTATATACCCGGGATACCATCGGCCCTAATTATTTAATTGTGTATTCTTAAAGGAGCCAGTAACCAATAATCCTTATCCACCTTGGCTGGGACAGGAGAAGCAAGGGGCTATCCACTTTTAAAAAACATATATTAAAAAACATATATATTAAAAATACAGTTTAAGATACAATTTAAAATACAATTTAAAACAATACAATACCAGCGCAGATATTAACCAGAGCTATTATAGATACATGTTTGGATGTCACATTCCCTACATAGCAATGGTTGTCTCCTGCTAAAAATACATAAACGTATCCTAAACGTATATATGTATATAAGACTCTAAGCTACATCAGCATTTCCTAATACCAATAGTCGACGGATCATATTAATTCCACATTATCTCTCATCCATCTACCAGAATAATTTCATAAGTCAGGATAATACACATAATAAATATATAAAAATACTAGTCTCGTTAAAATTCAGTAAGATATGATTCAATTCCATATGGCACATATGCAAATATCAATTAGTATATGAGGATACTACTCCATATAGGCCAACCAAATATACTACACGGCAGTTGTTTATATTTCTCATATATATATATATATATATATATATATATATATATATATATATACATACATACATGAGAAATACATATACATATACCTACATATACCTATCGGTGGTGACACCCTGAGTATCCCCAAATATATATCTATACATATACACCTACTCTCATTCCCAGCTGCTCAGATATTGTTGTGTGGACACGAATGTGCATATGCCTCTGTGCACACTTCACAGACACATGGCCGGGCAGGGACTAGGTTCCCTACCCTTAGTAACCATGTGTATGTGCATGTGCTAGAACCCACTCTACCATGCCCACACCCCCGTGCTGATATGTCAAATGATCGTGTTGACTTCCAGCTCCTCATTGAGCCCACCCGGCGACATGGACCCAAGCATAAAGATTCAGAATGTTTCTTGCCTGCACAGGATCGAAAACCTTTCACCTTCTGGGAGAGTCATAGATATGGCTTCAATCCCAAATAGTTCCAGGCCTGCAGTATCCCCACCATGCGCTTTACAGAAGTGTCTTGGCACGCTGTGCTTGTCTTTTTTCTGCTCAATAAACCGGCGATGTTCGCCAAACCTGGTGCGCATTGCTCTAACTGTTCTACCAACATAAATTAAGCCACATGGGCACCTCAAGCCATAGACCACAAACTGTGTACCACAGCTAATGAATTGTTTGATATTATAGGAGCGCCCTGCAACTGATGTAAAGCTACTTTTGCCATGTTGCATAAATGCACAAGCCTTACATCTGCTCTGCTTGCATTTGTAGGAGCCTACCATATTAAAGAGAACTGGGATAGTGGATGCTCTATTATGGCATTTCATACTTTTTATTTTGCTTGGAGCAACCAGACTCTTTACATTGCTAGCCCGCCTAAACACCACTTAGGGTTTTTTAGGGAGCACTCTACCTAAGGCTGCATCCTGCTGCAGAATAGGCCAATGTTTCTGCAAGGCTCTCTTAATGGCCCAATGTTGGTTATTGAATTTTGTAATAAACATAACCTCTCGGGGAGCACCGTTCTCCACAGCTGCCTTGCTACTACAGCCTTCTATATAGCGATCTCTGGCTTTTTGTATATGCTGCACAGCATACCCTTTCTCCATAAATTTTTTCTCTAAAATTTTAGCTTGCAACAAATATTGCTCAGTATCTGTGCAATTTCTACGCAGCCTACAGAATTGACTGTAGGGTATGTTTTCTTTCCATTTCGGCAAATGGCAACTCCAATGTAAATAAGAGTTACCTGCTGTTTCCTTAAAGTGCGTTTTGGAGGTGATAGCCCCTTCTTCATTCCAGGTCAATTCTAGATCCAAAAATACAAGGGACTTCGCATCTAGTACATGCGTAAACCTAATGCCATACGGATTGGTGTTACAGTAGTTCACAAATTCTACTGCCCTGTCAGCTGTACCATCCCATATTACTATTACATCATCGATGTAACGCCCATAGTACACCAAATACTGTGCAAACGGGTTCTGCATCCAGATATGGAATTTTTCCCAAAACCCCATAAATAAGTTTGCATAGCATGGTGCAAAATGTGCACCCATCGCAGTGCCTGAAATCTGTCTATAGTGTTTTCCCTGGAACTCGAAATAGTTCCTTTCCAGTGCAAACTGCGTGCAAGCACTGATAAATCCAGACTGGTCTGGATTGAGGTACTCCGCACCCGACAGGAAGTGTTCTACAGCCTTTAGTCCACCCTCATGGGGTATCGAAGTATACAGGGAGTACACATCCAGGGATAGCCACAGATAGTTGGGTTCCCACCTATAATTCTGTAGTATCTCCAGCACCTGTGTGGAATCCCTAATGTATGCCGGGAGTGATGTAACTATCGGCTGTAGATGGAGATCCACATATTGGGAGAGTCTGCTGGTAATACTCTCCATGGCCGCTACAATTGGCCTACCAGGAGGACAAACTGGATTTTTGTGTATCTTTGGGGTATGATAGAAGTACGGGGTTTTAAAATAATTATTTAGAAAAAACAGTTTCTCCGATTTATTGATGATTTTACTGTTAAAGGCCTTATTATGTCCTTTATTAAAGCGTTATTGCCCGAGGTTGCGTGCGCTTTTCTTTACAGATTTGAATTGTTTTGATCCGCCCCCCCCCCCCCAGTGGAGTGAGAGAGGAGCAGCAGCAACCAGGACATTTCAGCTAATAAACATACAAAGGAGGTGAACACATGGACAGCGCCATGGGCTGGTGAAGTACTCCTCTTTGTACTTGTTGTATATCAGCATGTGCAGGATTTGTCCTTTTTGATTAAACTAGACCTAAAATATATTTAAGGCCAGACATTTCTTTTTGTTTATTTTGAGGGTTTTTTTGGGTGGGGGGGGGTCGCATCTGTATCCTATTATAAAAATTCCCTATCTCTTCCAGTCCTGTAGACTCAACAGGATATTCTTCCAATGTGAGGGGAATCCTCTTTAGACCTCTGTCACAGGAACAAATATCTCCATTGTAGGATTTCCCCCTATATTTCTGTTCTGATGAAAAGTCAAAATGTAATTTCCAGTGACATTGACGATCAAGACAGTTAGGACACAGAAAGCAAAAATGTAAGAGTGGTTCCAAATCCCACCCCAAAAAAAATTGCCTTTAGTTAAACATTCATTTTACTATCCTTTTCTAGTGGAGTTTGAAGCTTGTTTGTTGTTTGCTGTTATATTTGCAACATGCAAATAACATGATCTTTCCGAGTGTTAAACTTACTGGCCAGGAAGGAACATTCTGCATTATAAGCAGGCATAAGCTTCTGGTTCAGGTCGAACATGAATTTTGCCCGAACCCAGAATATTCGCAGTTCATCGAATGAAAGACCAAATTATAGCTGTATTTGGCCTGCCCAAAAATCTAGCTGGTGTTGATTTGCAAACAGATTTTTGAGCCGGTAAACTTGCCAAATTTCGACATCACCACCACTTTTTAGTCTTACAGATCCCCAGCCAGCTTCTGCTTGTAAACAAAACATCTGGGATTCTAGGTGACATTCTTGATCAAATATAGTAATAACAAACCCAAAGCTACATTACAGTTGGATGCTTTTTCCTTTATTCTCACCTGGTGATCTAGCCAGTAAGTTTGGTATTTTTCAACTTACTTTAGGAAACCTAGACAAAGTAGCAGTTAGTGTGTTAATACAAACCATTTAACACTGACATGGATGCTGGATGCTTACAA
The DNA here is from genome assembly GCF_965119305.1 of Pelophylax lessonae. NCBI lineage: Eukaryota > Metazoa > Chordata > Amphibia > Anura > Ranidae > Pelophylax > Pelophylax lessonae. Next base: position 391,298,203 of record NC_138769.1, on the reverse strand, counting down.
TATTCAGCTTATATTCATTTTTGGAAAACCTTTATCCCAAAAGGAAAAAAAAATTGCTTAAAAATGACTGCGTTATGGCCTTCTATTTCATTGTTTATTCATAATGGGCAAAATGCACATGGAGGACTAAAGGGTACAAAGATCAGAAGCTAGAAGGAGGTGACTTGGAAGCTTAAATCTAAGCTATTATGAACCCCCTTTTTAAGTTAAGAGGGTCATAGAGGTCGAGTGAGTGCACAATTTGATTGTGAGCACCAAGGGAGCATGGGATTTGTGTTTTGGTGAAGGAGATGTTTTGTAGTTTACCAGCATATATTGAGATTTGGATGAAGAAATACTGTTTTTTTTAAGAGACATTTAGCTGTAGTTATACAATTCATTTAAATATAAAGTACACGTTGAATGAACTTTGATTTCACTTTATTGTTTTTCTTTGGATACTTATCAGGTTAAGTGAATTTATCATTTATAACATATGTTTTTTACATGTTTCACTTTGAGTAAAGGATCATGGTATTTTTATACTGCATATAAGTTAAGTGCAGCACTTTATTGTGTTTGTCACAAAATAACTGTTATCCACTTAGATAGGGGAGTATATGGTTCACAGTACTAGCAGCCTCAAAGGAGTAGGGACACCATAACAGTAGCAAAAGTCTGCGATCTTTGTAGTTTTTCACCTTAGCTACAAAAGAGAAATAGTAGTTCTCACGCCTTGCCAGATAGCAGAGTTGTGTAAATCTCAGGACCGGATATGCAGAAATACAAATCCTTTCTCAAGTAAAACAGCTACTATATATATATATATATATATATATATATATATATATATATATATATATATATATATATATATTATCTGTGTATTTATCTGTTTGCCTAGATTTTATCCCTAAGGCTGGGTTTACACTGATGCAGTCTACTGCATTGCTTGTCATTTGTACAGGAATCGCACAGACATGGGAATTCAGTGCGGTGCAAATTGAGCTATACATTAGGTATATAAACAAAATATCTAAAATGATAATGAGTGTCAGTGCTATAACGAGACCAATAGCCACATATCAAACTATAATGAGGCTAGTCCATCTGCTAAGGATCCAGTCAAAGAAATTGTAAGTCCTTGAAAAAGCATGTCATTCAAACGCTATAATCAATATAGAGAGAAGATCTTCTTGTTATATAGGTTAAATGAAAAGCCACCAGTGCACTTCTTTTATATAAAGTCAACTCAAATAGTGCTCCCCTCCACTATGCCTATGCACTAACCAGATGTCTGGTGTATATAAACCTTGAGTCCTATTCAACAGGAACTGTTGTTATCGCACCCGGGATCGTTCCCACTTTCAGAACCTGGTGTACTTAACCCTTTCGCATCCACTGCTATTCAGGGGGAACAGGATAGCCAGCGGACCCACTCAGATCTTGCCCAGAGTTCAAAACAGGCTGCATGGAACGCTCACAAAATCAGAGCCAAAAAAGGTGCTAATATAGTGTAGTAATTATTGTAAAGGTTAAAACTACATGTACATGTAAAATGATAAAAAAACTCATATATGAAGATCGCTGTTCCTACAGCATAAGGACACGGCTGCCAAGACGCGTTTCATGTACATACACGTGTTCACCCGTGCCACATGTGCCTATCCATAGGCATTCCCCTGTTATAGACATTCCCTTGTGAACATGTGTGTGTACATGAAATGCGTCAGGGGCCTACACACTGGCATCTTGGGCACGATGTCCTTATGCTGTAGGAACGGCGGTCTTCAAAAACGCACTGGAATCGGATCGCATGAGCGTTCAAACCCGTGTTATCTGGTTCTATCTGATTCCATAGTTCACACTGTGTTCTGGGAACCGATTTGGGGGTGTCATTACTTTATATTGACACCCGCAGCGATTCACAGAGCACAGTGTGAACTGCGTATGATTCTGAAGCGGTTCGGGAAACACACAGGAATCGCTGTGGTTCCCGCACCGCATCTATGTGAACCCAGCCTTACACTCAGCCCTAACACCTAAGACTTAAACCTCAAGCCAAAGCCTAATTTATGTTAAAGCTCTCTCTCAACTTAATCAATTGTCCAAACACCTAATGCCTAATCATAATATTACAATAACTACAAAGCTAATACAAAATGATTGTGCTGTAATAAACCAATGTTACAATGCATCAACAACCGATTTGTTGTCTAGACCAAGTGCAACTGATATCTTTGAAACTATGAGGAAAAAGTACAGTATTCCATTGGTAGACAATGTTTTCCAGCTTTACCATTTTTGACACATATCCCTCTCTTACCTCTCAGTAAAAAAACAGAATTTTGGAATGGATTGTGGCCATGATTAGCAATGTTATGCCAAGAATAAAGCACAGAATAGACAACAAATGTTAAGTATGCCCCAATTCTCTTTTGAGTTAAACTCATGAGAGTAACATTTCAGTTTTCAGTAAATGATGGAGAGCAAAACTGTTTCCTTTTTTATATCCTAAAGTGACTGTAAAGTCTTGTTTGTTTGTTTGTTTTAAACAACAAACATGTTATACTTACCTGCTCTGTGCAGTTGGTTTTGCACAGAGCAGCCTGGATCCTCCTCTCCTCAGGTCCCTCTTCGGCTCTCTTGGCCCCTCCTTCAGCTTGCTATAGGGGCACCCGAGCCACGTCACAGCTCCCTGTGTCCATTCAGACACTGAGCCATGACCCGGCCCCGCCCCCTCTCTCTCCTGAATGGCTGAATGATTTTGATTGACAGCATCGGGAGCCAATCGCGCAGCGCTGCTGTCTCAGCCAATGAGGAGGGGAGTCCCAGGCAGCTTAAACACTCCTGCAACATCACTGGATAAAGACGGGCTCAGGTAGGTATTAGGGGGGCTGAGGGGGCTGCTGCACACAAAAGGTTTTTTTTATCTTAATGTATAGCATGAAAAAAAAAAAACTTTTGCCTTTACAATCCCTTTAAAGATTTGGTGTTGAATCCTCTTCCCTTACATTCCCACATATGCACACCCGTCAGAGTCATTAAAACTGTATCCCCCAAAACAACTTGTTTGTAATACTAAATGACTGCCAAAACATTTTCAAAATATGTTTTTCTATTTTTACAAGCAACTGTCTTTTAGTTTCTATTAAAAAATACCTTATGCTTAGCAATACAGTTTAAATATCACAAGTAACAGCTTTATCCTATTTTGGGCTTTACTGCATTTTCACAGCCTCTGGTTAAACAAAGGTGTTACGAGTTTGTTTCTTAAATATTATTCACTGACAATTAAAGCTGAATTTTTAGAGTGTTTCATATTGAATTTTCTAGCATTGCCTTGATATAATTTAAGAACAGTTTACATCTGAAGCCACTCAGTTACAGATGTTGTGGGTGAAAAGGTATTGTAACTATGTACAATGGAAACAATTAAAAAGTCTGCACAGAAATATAATTTCTAGTAAAACACAATTGTGTGAATATATCGACATTATAAACTTCATGTACAAGCACAAAATGTAAATGGTGCCCTTCTTTAGCCTTTTTCTTCTTTATAATTTTTTTTTCTTTTTTTTTCTGAACCCTTTTTATTTTTCGTCTTCCACTTTTTCCTTTTCCTGCTGTTTCATCATCTTTTTTCACATATCTTTCTATTTCCCTTTTTTCATAGATTGTAGATAAATTATTCAACCAGAACCACAAAAAAATTAACAAAAACAATGTGTTAAATCGTGTACATCATAATCCCCTTGTCCAGTTGTAAGAAGCTAATACATCACATTCTATTAATGGTTGCACATGAAGCCCATTCAAACTTTAAATGCTTTTGAAAAAATAAAAACCTTCCTAGCCTGTGTTTCTCACCTGCACCAGTCCATTTCCAAGGAAAATGTCACTAAACAGCATTCAACTCACTTACTGTGTACCCAGGGCATAAAGGATATACCTACCAAGGATGAATCATTGGGTCCCTTTCACAGTATAATGCTTGAGAAAATGGCCTTGATGCATTGACTGAAGTTGGACTTTAGGGACAAATGTCAACAGGCTACTGTTGGCATTAAATTGAGTTTCTTCTCATACAAGTCAATGTTGAAAGGAAGTCCAGTATGAAGCAGATTTACACAACTTAGACAAAGAATAAATAAAGGTAAGAAAGAAGTAACTGTATCTTAAATGCATCTCTAAGTGAACTATGAATGATCTTAGAAGTGCATCAAACTGATCTCAAATGCAAGCATGCTGCATTTGTCCATCAACACTAACTCAAAGTCTGTTGACCCAGGTTCCTAATATGTTATTAGACCACAGTCTAGTCTCCTTTACCCATAAAATGATTGCTTAGTGGAGTACCCCACTAGTTTAGTGATTTCTTGTCCACCAGCCAAAGCCATGTGAGATATCTGGTACCTTTGGGAATGGAGGAGCATGACAAACTCCCCTATTCTTTCACTGATGCAGTGCTCAATGCAGGGAAGCCAATTGTTAGGCCTGAACATGTTAAGTTTTCATGAACACACAGCCTACTTTGACTGCTGGCTGCGGGAACACACAAAATGCTGCAAAATCGTGCCAAATCACAGTTTTTGCCACGATTTGTGTTTTCCCTTGGCCGGCGATCAAAATGTTTCTATCCTGAAGGCGATTTTTCTGCATTCAGGAGTGGGAGGTTGAGGGAGGTTGAAGCTCCCATAACCGAATTGGAGTTAAGTTTAGGAGCTTTGGCAAAAAACGCCAAAAGCTCCTAAACTCAAGTTTAGAAGCTGTAGTGTACAGGAATCCGAATGTGGGGCAGAAGGAAGGACTATAGACTTGTGTAACCCTTGAGAAAGGTAAATTCTCAGGAGGTAAGTGTGGGAAGGCAAGTATTGGCCACAGAAGAGGTGGGCTATCAAGCAAAACTTCTACTTCTATTAGTGTGAAATGAGAACTGTAAGCTAGTGCAATACCATGCTTCTAGCAGGTTAAAAGTGAATGCTATCCTAATTCCTGCAAATTGCAACTTTTCTCTCTTTGGTAAAACAAGCAGTTCTATTACATTTGAAATTATTGCTAGAGATAACACTTTTAGTATACAATAATGACTGTTTAAGCTTCATGAATCATGCCCAATATACGAATACTTAAAATCTGTATTTGCATATAAGATATATTATACAAAATAAGATTGCTGCTATAACAAGTGCATTACAATCTCAGTGCACAAAGTGGAGAAAATACATTTAGATTTTCATTATATTCTCAATAATAAGTCATCTTTTTCAACCTCTTATGTTTGAATGCTAAACTAGTACACAGTAAATCTTATTTATAAAAAGCACATGTCAAAAGGCACGAGTGCCAGTTCTTCTCATATTACTCCGTTAGTCTCTATATCAAAAACTGCAATCAAGTAAAAAAGCTTACACATCGCATGATCAGCAAAACTGTGTTCACTTCAAGCAATCAATCAAATAAAATCAAAGTCAAATTCAGGGGGTGCTAAATTAAACTTTTATGATGGTATCCAACTCATTTCAGGGGTACATATACTTCCTTCATCGGGGCTTAAGAAGTGTACCGCTGTTCCAGTAGGCAGCTTTGGAAAATCAACAGAAAAGTTTTGTGGTGTCTCTACAGATCACCCCACAGGAACCAAACAGGAGAAAACTGCCACAAAGCAGGTCCAGCTTCTCCAACCTTACATCAGAGGTTACATTTACCTGAGCTGACTAGTTGTTAATGATGTATGTGGTCCTCCTAAAAAGACTTTGTCAATATTGGTCTAGTATGTAACCAGTAAGTTGCTTCTCTTTAGTCCCAGTTCACACTACCGCGACTTGTCAGGCGACTGGTCAGCCTGACAAGTCGCGGTTCATTCTGTGCTACGGGAACCATTCTAATAGGAGCGACTCAAGTCGCTCCGACTTAGAAAATAGTTCCTGTACTACTTCGGGGCGACATCGGAGCGACTTGCATTGACTTCCATTATGCGAAGTCCATGCAAGTCGCGCCGAAGTCGCGGTGCACGCACCTTCACAGGTTGCCCCCGAAGTTGGATCACCATAGTGTGAACCGACACTTACAGAGTTGATTTGTTATTAAAAGTAACATCATACTTCCAAAATGTCAGAAAACAAAGTCTCAGAAGGTTTTAATTGTGCATGTCTTTCTGGATTGTCAAGTAGTTTGTGTGTTGTTTTCATTATTTTGCAAAGTGTGGTATCAAACTATTTATTTTATTATATTGTTTAATTGTAACATTTCTAATACTTAAAGCATAACTCCACTTGTGTTGAGAAAAAAACATTCCCCTTTGGGTGATCTATGTACATTGCAAGGATTATAACAACCTTTGTTGCAGATTCCTAACTTTTGTTATTCTGAAGATATCCCGGTTTGTTCCTCTGTGCCTCTGTGCTCAGTAAGTCTAATGGGAGTGGTTTTATAATTATCAATCAGCTGTGGCAACTGCAGGACACTAATGAGGAAATCTGCTGAGTCTGCATCCCTTTAGACTTGTTTTTATTGGGAGTATCTCAGCAAAAATGACATTTGTGTTGCAGGGGATGCCTGAAATCTAAGTTGCGCTAAATAGTGAAAACATATATGATAATGTAAAAAAGTCCAGAAATAAAGTCCATATGAAGGCAAACAGCACGTCTGACGAAATTTTCTGTACAGGTACCGCTTACCAAAGGCTAATGATAAATAGGCCCAAAGATTCCAAGTGATCCACAGGAACCAGATCTCAGACGGACTCCGTATGTTGAATGGATCTCCTCAGTGTTGAGTGATCATGTGAAATGAAATGAAAAACGCCATAGCGTAAAACCACAAACAAATAAATGTAAACCTTTGAGAACATCATCTTTGATGAAACGCGTCAGGTCACTGCGTGCTGACGTCACCCATACGCTACAGTCCTACGAAGGAACGGGCGAGCAGAGCCGTCCGGCCGGCCGCTCCCTACATCTCTCCATTTGGCTTTTTTGATCTACATGTTTGTAAGTGTTTGCCCTTTGTTTTAATAAATTGTTTGTGGGTTTTACACTATGGTCTACCTCTCTTTCAATTCATGGCCATTACCACCTGTATGCTGAGCCTGTATCAGTGTTCCCATTGGAGGCGCCTGGTTTGGACTATCTAGATACCAGCATTTGGAGTTTTGCTCGCAGCGGAAGTGCTTAGGCGAATTAGGACCCTTTTCTGCCTTGCATCATTTTGGAGCTGGTAAGGGCATATGTATGTCAGCCCTCTTCGGTGACACGATTGGGATTTATGTGCTCTATTTACTTTTCTTTTGGTAAGCTGCAGTCCTATTGGGGGAGGTCCTCTACACTATTTGTTTCTGCAATATTTTTTTATTACTCTGGTAAGGAGTATATTCACAGGATTGGAGGTGTCTATGTTCTTTACTATCACTACTACAGCACCTTTCTGATATTCCCATCACTTGGGGTGTTACATTCATTTGTTTGTGGTTTTACGCTATGGCGTTTTTCATTTCATTTCACATGATCACTCAACACTGAGGAGATCCATTCAACATACGGAGTCCGTCTGAGATCTGGTTCCTGTGGATCACTTGGAATCTTTGGGCCTATTTATCATTAGCCTTTGGTAAGCGGTACCTGTACTGAAAATTTCGTCAGACGTGCTGTTTGCCTTCATATGGACTTTATTTCTGGACTTTTTTACATTATCATATATGTTTTCACTATTTAGCGCAACTTATATTTATATATTGTTTTTGAGGTGATAGTCACACTTGAAGTTGCTGCTTATAATCTCTTTGGTTTAGCGCAGTTGTTCACTTTTTTCGATGCCTGAAATCTGACTTGTATCTTAAGCAGACTTCTGGGAAAATTTGTGAGCCAATCACACAAGCAGGAAATTATGTTTCTGGGGTGTGGTCAGTACACATTCTGTGTACAGAACACCTCCAAGTAGCCATATTGCATTTTCAGAAAATCACATCAGTTGCAGATTGAAAAGGAAGGGTAATTTTTAATAACATTCAATTACAATATGACTTATACCGCAATTGTGTACACTATATATTTTTTTCTTTATTTGCTAATTTTTTCCTCCACGAAAGTGGAGTTACCCTTTAACATATCTACGCTACACACCAATCAATGGGTTTATTCTACTTTATTTCTACTCATGTACCATCTACTAAAAGGCTATATTGAGAATGTGTTCCCTTTAAGCCATCGCCAGGTAATTGCCAGAGAACTATATTTCTCTAGCAGCTCTGTAATTTTGTAGTAGGAGTATTGTGAATACTGTTGCTGGCTCTTGAACTTGATTCACAGACTAGAGAGTTGCCTGTAGGTTACTAAATCATGCAACGTAATTTTGTCCCCTGGCATTTGCTGTCATGAATATTTGGTCTTTTGGGAATATCTCCTGCCAATTTGCCTTTGCCCTGCTGGCCATTATGTACAGTGACTCTTCAACATCATGATACTGGTGAGAGTAAAACAAAATCATACCAGATACAATAACACATCTATGGATGACATGATAACAATATTATACAAAATTATAACATTTTGAATATATGACAGCAATGAAGCCGTAAGGTTTTATTTGAACCTACAGTATTTTGATAACCTTTTATTAGCTAGAGGTAAACTTTTTTTGTGTTGTTTTTTTCCCCAGAAATTTTAACTCAAAAGACCAATGAGATTCTATACAAATATTTGTAAAGTGACTAAACACGTTTATATTTCAAAGTCATGCATGGTGGTTGTCTAGCATGTTTGCATAGTAACACAAGAGGCGTAAAGCTTGGGACTTTTCTGGGGTTACTTAGAGTAAAGAGAAACTTTTTTTAAATAAACATATATTATATTAATACATTATTAGTAGTATTTATTATAAAAGCCAATCATAAACTTAGACAAAAAAATCATATCAAAACACATGTATAGTCCATTTGACATATATTGTATATTGCAAGTGGTTCAGGTGACTTCCACCAACAGAGTACCCACATCAACAGTACAGCTGTGGTCAAAAGTTTTGAGAATGACACAGATATTAATTTTCACAATGTCTGCTGCTTCAGTGTTTTTAGATCTTTTTGTCAGATGTTACTATGGTATACTGAAGTATAAAAACAAGCATTTCATAAGTGCCAAAGGCTTTTACTGTCAAATGCATTAGATTTATGCAAGGAGGCAATATATGCAGTGTTAACTCTTCTTTTTCAAGATCTCTGCAATTCCCCCTGGCATGCTGTCAATCTACATCTGGGCCACATCCTGACTGATGGCAACACATTCTTTCTTAATCAATGCTTGGAGTTTGTCAGAATTTGTGGGGGTTTTTTTGTTCAGTCGCCTCTTAAGGATTGACCACTAATTCTCAATGGGATTATGGTCTGTTGAGTTTCCTGGCCACGGACCCAAAATTTCGATGTTTTGTTCCCCAAGCCTTTTAGTTATTACTATTGCCGTATGGCAAGGTGCTCCATCATGCCGGAAAAGGCATTGTTCATCAAACTGTTCTTTGATGGTTGGGAGAATTTGCTCTCAGGGGATGTTTTTGTACCATTCTTTATTCATTGCTGTGTTCTTAGGCAAAATTGTGAGTGAGTCCACTCCCTGGCTGAGAAGCAACCCCACACATGAATGGTATCAGGATGCTTTACTGTTGGCGTGACACAGAACTGATGGTAGAGCTCACCTTTTCTTCTCCAGACAGGGTTTTTTTCCAGATGCCCCAAACAATTGGAAAAGTCATTTAGAGAAAATGACTTTACCCTAGTCTTCAGCAGTCAATCTCTGTAGATTTTGCAGAATATCAGTCTGTCCCTGATGTTTTCCTGAAGAGAAGTGGCTTCTTTGCTGCCCTTCTTGACACCAGGCCATCCTCCAAAAGTCTTTTGCCTGATTTTGCATGCAGGTGCACTTACACCTGCCTGCTGCCATTTCTGAGCAAGCTGTGCACTGGTGGTGCCCCAATCCCACAGCTGAATAAACTGTAAGAGAGGGTCCTGGTGCTTGCTGGATGTTCTTGGGCACCCTGAAGTCTTCTTCGCAAATGCATTGGAAATGTTTTTTATGAGAGTTCATTTTCGTGGCAAAGAGGAACTTTGCAATTAATTGCAATTCATCTGATCACTCTTCATAACATTCTGAAGTATGTGCAAATTGCCATCATACAAACTTAGGCAGCAGACTTTGTGAAAATTAAAATTTTTGTTGTACTCAAAACTTTTGGCCAAGACTGTATATTTCTTTGCAGAACCAAAATGATCCGCCTTGTGGGGTGTGGCTACAATTTTTCAAGAGTTTGCATAATACTCCATTCTTTTGTAATGTTGCAATATATAAAATTAAAAAAAGGGAAGTATAATTTGCCATCCTAAATCTTCAATTCACCATTCTCTTCATTCTCAGTTTATTACAAAATAATTACCTACACTAAAATAATAGAAAGTACCTGCACTTAGGGCCAGTTCACACCATAGAAACACAGTCTGGATGCATTCCAGATGCTTTTCTGCGCGTACGTTTTTGATGTGTTTTTGATGCATTTTTGATGCAGTCCTGTGCATTCCCTCCCCCCCCCCCCCGGCCCCTTTTTTTCTTATCATTAAATAAGGACGTGTGTTCCAGTGCGTTTGGTGCATTTAGGCATGTTCTGGTGCATTTTTTATGTATTTTACTGCGTTCCAGTACTGGAACTGACCACACTTGTGTGAACTATGCCATTGAAAACCATATAACCTACTATCTACGTGTTTTTGATGCAGAAAAAAAAACGCCCTGGACTGCATGTGGTGTGAACTGACCCTTAGTCCCAAGAACCATGTGTCTATAAAGTCCTAAAACACTTCGCTTCTTGTGGACCAGTTCATCCCTTATGAACCAGAGCAATTTTTTACATTTCTGCTATGAGCCTGTTTATTCTCTGGCAATTTTGTCAATACTTAAGATAACAACATAATACATACATTGTTTTTTTTTTTTTTTTTTTTTTTTAAGATAGACAAGGCATTATTTTCATGAATATTGTCCTGCAACAATGATTTTTTTTTTTTGCAATCCTTAGACAATTAAATGTAATGAAACTAAACAAAAGGCACTTTATTTGAGCAGTGTTAGTTTAAAAAAAATAGTGTTACTGCACATAAAAATGTTGCATTTTATTTTGTAATTTGTCTTGTTTAAAACAACACCACAATTATGATTCTGGTACAAAGCATTGCAAAGTTATTTACAAATGAAGTAAAGTAGGTTTTTACAATTTTGCAGTTTTTTAAATTTTTGCACTTTTTTTTAGTGTTTTTAGTATTTATTAGACCACAGTCCCCTTTACCCATAAAATGATTGCTTAATTGAGATTTCTCTTATTCCCACAGGGGCAGTTGGTTCTTTTGTCTATAGGTATATCTCCACAGGCATGAGTACCCCACTAGTTTAGGGATTCATTGTCCACCAGCCATAGCCATGTGAGATATCTGGTACTTTTGGGAATTTAGGAGCATAATAGCCTCCCCTATTCTTTCTATGATGCATGGCTCAATGCAGAGTAGCCAATTGCTAGGGCTGAACATTTTAAGGTTTTATGAACACACAACCTACTTTAACCGCCGGCTGTGGGGAAAAAAAATGCTGCAAAATCGTGCCAAATCACAGTTTTTGCTACGGTTTGTGTTTTCCCTTGGCCGGCGGTCAAAATTTTCTATCCTGAACGCGATTCTTCTGCATTCAGGAGTGGGAGTATGAAGCTCCCCTAACCACAGCAGCTTGTAAACTCTGGTAAAAGCCTATGCGTACATTGACACATAGGCTTTTATGGAGTTGAGTTTAGGAGCTTTGGCAAAAAACGGCAAAAGCTCCTAAACTCAAGTTTAGGGGCTGTAGTATACATGAAGTCTAATGTGGGGCAGAATCATCCCCAATATACGAATACTTAAAATCTGTATTTGCATATAAGATATATTTTACAAAACAAGATTACTGCTATAATGAGTGCATTACAATGCCAGTGCAAAAAAAATAAATAAATGACCAAACCAAAAAATACAATTAATGTCCAATGTATCAACAAGTCCCATTCAAATGATAATTGGTTAAAAAACAAAAGGTAAGTGAACAGGTGCTGGTGCCATTAGTAACAGATAAACACATGATCACTTCCATGTGATCCAGGTTACCGCACATGGATGTGCACTCATCACAAAGGATGGACCTTCTATAGCTTGATAGGTGGTGTTGTGCTTTTTTTGGTTGGGCCCACTGTGTATCTTGACACCAACCTGACCATTTACATGTACCAGAATGCGATTCCTTCCAATGCCATACACCACCTCTCAAAAAACAGTATCAGGGAAAAGGTTAATTGTGCAAAGCAGGTGACTTTTTTAAACTATATAAAACCTTACAATTACACCACATTTACATGTATATGTGCCTAAGCACTGGCAGTGCAGTGTTCCCCAGCCAATCACTGGAGCGCAAACCATCTTCTGATCTGGGGGCGGCGGCAGCCATGTTACTCATAAGCCCTGTTTGTACCTGATGTCGGTCCTTAGGTATATAATTTTTGCATAAAATGTACAGAAAGTTTAATTGCTAATAAATTATACAGTCTGTTGCTGCTCAGACGCTACGTCAGAATGAAATCACATGACTAGTTTTTGCTGTGCCCATGAAAATAGTACATGGTTCCCTTCCACCTGTTAAAGTCCAAGCTATCTTGGATAATGGTGAATGAACACCTATCTCGGATCTTGAATGATAAAATAGTTTTGTTTGACAAAACTTGGGACCCCATGATTAAATACCTGTCAGAAGCCTTATAAGATGGGATCATTTTGGAGTACTTTTCTTTTAGGATGCGGTGCACTGCTTTCTTTCCTGCCTTGTCTTCCTTCCCTCTATGGTTTATTTCCTTTTTCCCTTTTTGTCTTTTTTTTTTCTTCATTATTATTATCCTCTTTCTTTCTATTTTTGCCTCTGTATGGTCCCAATTGAGGTCTTCGCGACTAAGGAGAGTTGAGTTTGATCGTTGCATCAAGCAGATGTAGCAGGGGTGGTTGATAAGTCAGTATTTTTCTTTCTTTATGCTATCCTACATCCTTGGTTTAAGGAGAGAGAGAGACGGGTTACTCTAGCATTAAAAATTACATTATTTGAGCATCTTCTCCTACATTTTGATCGTCTTTAGAGAGATGAGAAGTGCCAGGATGGGATATTGCGTTCTCACACTGCTTGATGCCTATTTTCTTTTCTTATATAATTTTCTTTTTTGGTCTTTGATTTTATTTCATATTTCTGAAATGTAGATGATAATAAACCAGGTTTACTGACAAATTTGCACTTTTCTGTGTTGCATAGGATTTGCACTCTGGTTTATAAACAGCGGCTATTACTTGATACAGTGGCCAATGCTGGATTTGTATACCTTAAAAATGTTCTGAAAAAATATCATTGGAAAAGAAAAAAAATACATGCCGTTAGATGACAATTGAATTAGGACATTGTTACCCTGACACAGGATTAACCACCTCCCTACCAGTGCCATTTTAAAATGTTTACATTTTTCACGAACATTCTAATATCTAAATTTTTGTTTTTGCTGAAAATTACCTTAAACCTGCAAAAAAAAGTATATATTTTCTGTTTTTTATTTGTTTTATTACATTTTTTTTTTTACTTTTTTCATTACATTTTATTGCTATCACATGAGGGCTAACATGCCCCCCATATGTTAGCATGAGCCGGTGACAGGTCCTTCAGTGGACCCACCAATGTCTCCCATATCCTCCACTGCAGCTAATCAAGCACAGATCATGCTCGATTAGCTATATTAGCTGAAGAATGATAGCTGTGAACCTAGAAGTTAATGTAATACACATTGCTACTGGGTTCATTAGATGCAGGGGCTTTGGGAAACCACTATATACCCCCATTCCGGGCTCCCTGAAGGAACAGGAGAGACTGGGATCCAAGGCAGATGCCACTGGAGGAGGGGGTGGCACCTTTGGAGCCACCTGGATCACTTTTCATTTAAAGCCCTTTGCCAGCTGTAAAGAAAAATAGCAAGCTTACTGCTGCTTGTTTACCATACTGTTTTTAAGCTTACTTTTGTAGACATGGGCTTACATGGGTCACGCACCTCTGGGATAAATTGTAAACCAAAAGTGAACAATTGGTACTGGATGACTATGTTTAGCGGAATTTCTGTCTTCTACAGGTAATAGTATTTGTTTTATATTTTGGTGCATGTTTCTTCTGGTTTGCGTTGTGCACTAAATAGATGTGCAATCAGTGTATTTGTTTCAGCACAGAAATGGTTAACCAAATTATGTGTTGTACTGGGATATGTTGAACAGCACAATCAATGGCTCTTTAATTATTGACATTGCTTGGGCTGATCATAGATTACGCTTCCCAGCTGTAACTGAGTGCATGTTGTTTCATTTAATGTAACTAATTGTGTTAGTTCCCAGACTTGGCTAAGTAGATTCTCACAGAAAGAATCACTTGGGAGCTGAAAACTGTGGGCTGCTTGTAACTCATTTTCTTTCATTTGAATTATATGAGTAAAACCTTTTTTAAAGTTTTGCTAGGATACTCCTCTAAATCATTAGGCTATAAGAGCTAATTAAGTGTTTTTTGACTTTTAAAAATATTCTGGTATAATGAGGAAATGTTAAGAGTTTTTGAACCAGCTCACCCACTGGAAGTATGAAAACTAATTACATTGTGTCAGCGTTTCTGAAAATGGAACAGTTTTTGCCAATTTTAAGCAAGCTTCAAACAAAACACAAAAGTGTGTTACTGAAGTAGCAATAGCTTGATGTCCAAAAAATCTGTCTGTGTGTAACCCATGTTCGGTGTTAGCATTGGTCATTACAAAACAGATCCAGATGCTGTAATTTTGAATGTAATCTATGTCACTTCAAGTTTAAAAACGACCACAGAAATATAAGAATATAAACATTTTTTAAAAGTAACAATTAAAAAAAAGAAATACTATGATGTGACAAGGTAATTTTACTGTGGGTTTTGGAAAACTTAATTGAGCACTGCATGAGTATGAAAATCTCACTTGATGGGGAATTGCATGAGTATGAAAACCTCACTTGATGTGGAATTGCATGAGTAAGGGAATCTCGCTTTATGGGGAAGTGCAGGAGTATGGAAATCTCACTTGATGGGGAAGTACATGAGTATGGAAATCTCCTTTGATGGTGAAGTGCATGAATTTGAAAATCCCACCTAATAGGGAAGTTCATGAGTATGGAAATCTTACTTGATGGGGAAGAACATGAGTATGGAAATCTCGCCTAATGGGGAAGTGCATGAGTATGAAAATCTCACCTAATAGGGAAGTTTGTAAGTATGGAAATCTCACTTAAAGGGGAAGTGCATGAGTATGGAAATCTCACCTAATGGCGAAGTGCATGAGTATAGAAATCTACTTGATAGGGAAATGCATAGGTATGGAAATCTCACTTGATGAGGAGTGCATGAGTAAAGGCATCTCACCTGATGAGGAGTGCATGAGTATGGGAATATTACTTGATAGGGAAGTGCATTCGTGTGGAAATCTCACTTGATGAGGAAATGCATAAATTTGGAAATCTCACTTGATGGGGAAGTGCATGAATATGGAAATCTCACCAAATGGTGACAAGCATGACTATGGAAATCTCACTTGTCGGGGAAGGGCATGAGTATAGAAATCTCACTTGATGGGGAAGTGCATGAGTATGGAAATCTCATCTAATGAGGAAGTGCATGAGTATGGAAATCTCACTTGATGGGAAGTGCATGTATATGGAAATCTCACCAAATGGGGAAGTGCATGGGTATTGAAATCTCACTTGATGGGGAAGTGCATGAGTATGAAATCTTACCTAATGGGGAAGTGCATGAGTATTAAAATCTCACTTGATGGGGAAGTGCATGAGTATGGAAATCTCACTTAATGGGGAAGTGCATAAGTATGGAAATCTTCCTTGATGGGGAAGAAGATGAGTATGAATATTGAACTTGATGAGGAAGTACATAAGTATGAAAATCTTACTTGATGGGGAAGTGCATGAGTATGGAAATCTCACCTAATGGGGAAGCGCATGAGTATGGAAGTCTCACCTAATGGGGAAGCGCATGAGTATGGAAGTCTCACCTAATGGGGAAGCGCATGAGTATGGAAGTCTAACTTGATGGGAAAGTACATAAGTATGGAAATTTCACTTGATGGGGAAGTGCATAAGTATGAAAATCTCTCTTGATGAGGAAGTGCTTGAGTATGGAAATCTCACTTTATGTGGAAGTGCATGAGTATGGAAATCTCCCTTGATGGGCCAGTGCATGAGTATAGAAATCTTACTTGATGGACCAGTGCATGAGTATTTCAATCTCACTTAATTGTGCAGTGCATGAGTATGGAAATCTCACCTAATCACCAAATCTTTGAGCTGTAATGTTAGACATGCATAGGTTCACCCCTATCCCTATTACTATCCCTATCACATACATGAATTCACTGACTTTTAGGTGTCCTACACACGTTTCATTTCATATAAAAGCAAAATGTATGTAAGCATTTCAAAGCTTTTGTAAGCATTGAAAGCATTTTTTCAATCATGAAGCAGCTTTGTTGAAGCCTTTTTTAAACATTTTTTGTTCCAGTTCGGGGGTTGTAAATACAGATGTAATAAAAGTGTTGCCACATTACCCAAACTGCCAGCAGGTGTTTATGTAGCTTTAACAACTTTAAAGTAATGCTGGATTTTAAAGAAAGCCATTTGATGCCTGCTTGCAGTTTGTTTACAGCAAACCTGGGCCTTGCTAATGCAAGACAAAGCAACAGGTTTGCTTTAATGCCAGGTTACCCAGCAGCACATATAGACCTCTACTTCTCTCCCCGACTCCTTCCTCGGGAGCACAGAAAATTCCCAATTATTTGGGTACAGAGAAACATGTGGCTCTCTCATCTTCTTCTCCTGTGACAACTTTAGAGTGTACATGTGAGGTAGTGCCAGATCTTGTTGATGGTAAATCTGTGGCTGCTAGACTTGAGGAGGCCCCTGGAGTTGGTGCCTTCCAGCATGTGAAGATTGTGGAGGTCATTTAGGAGTGCTGTAGAGCTGTACATGCAAAGAAAGGCTTGAATATCTCAGACAAAGCAGAGCCTTCAAACACTGTTATCATTTTTGGACACACTGCAGTGCCCATGAGCCAAAATACCTCCAAATGCACTGGCTTTGCTTTATGTTATACATTAATAAGTTTTATGTGATATGGCTGGAACGTTGTGATTGGTCCATTTCTGTTACATTGAGTCAGTGAGAGACTGCATAGTTCTGAGTAAGCTCTGACTGAAGACCTCCTTACTGCTGGCAGCTGAATAGAGTGTTGGAGAGGAAAAGAGAGTATATGAACCTGTTGCTTTATCCAATTATGGGGGGAGAGTTTAGTATACTAGAGGGAGTTAAAATATCAGACGAATAATTAACTAGCACTGCCAATTAGGAAATACATGAAGTTGATAGCTGTATGGTACTGAATGGGAAGTGACAAAAATTGAGACAACTGCTGTAGTAATCAGTACAATGCCCTCTGACTACTGTGAGCATGAAGATCAATGCAGGCAAAAGAAGAATTCTGGCCTTTAAGACTGTCTTTACTATTATTTAAATGGAAATATCAATATTTCTCATAGCAAGCATGATGCCAGCAACAACAACTATAAAATCAATGAGCATACAGCAGATTTTTGTTGCAGCATTTGCGAAGAATTTCGTGACATACTGATGCTCCCATAATCATTGGGTTAATGAACATTGATGCCAGTATACTGAACATTGTAAGGTCTAATAAAAAGTTGGTCATTTAGGCTACTGATTATGGTTATAATTAGCATTTGCTTTACTGTAAAGAGACAGTAATGAAATAATAGACAGCTACTCCCTGTCATTAGTAAGAATGTGCATGTGAAATGCCAGCTATTAGCACCCAAATGAACCAAGTGCATTATGCAGGTATCTGTGTGGATCATTAACCACAGCACTTTCATTCATAAATGTCGCAGATGCTATGGAAATTTCCCATTAAGCTTGTGCCACATCTGTTCAAGAATTGTTGAAATTATGATTTAAAAAAGTAGATCTTAATGTACCCTGTATAACATCTTGGTTGTATTGTGTATGAATGTTTTGCATTTGTTTTAATCATGCAAAAGGAATGGTTGCGGCCGTATGGTGGCCCATTACTGTTGATTCATCTTGTTTATACAGAGCCAACACAGTCTACAGAGCTTTACAAAGTACACATAATCCCTCATATTAGTGCCAACCCAGTGGAAGTTACAAGTAATGTCTCTGCTACACTCAGTCATTGAAGCCCTCAAATTAGGACCATTTTACTAAAAACCATTTTGATTGTTATTAGATTTTAGCAGTACAGGGGCAAAATACAACATCTTACCCAGAAGCTTGAAACATAAACTTAATGAAGATAGTGATCCTATAAAAACCTTCCCACAAATTGCACACCAAACAGCTGGAATCCTCATGACAGAGGCTCAACATGAGTGCTGCACAGGGCCATGTTAACAATGGCTTACATGCACTTCAGCACTGGTCCCAAAAAAGACGCTTGCTCCCCTTAGAGGGTAAGTAGGTGACCCCCCTTGCTGGTGTACAAGTTTACTATGTAAAAAATAAAATGGACACAGTATTAAAAAAGTGGAAAAAAGGGGATGCATAAACTGCGCTAACCAATCAAGTGTATAAGCTGCTGACACAAACAACTGACAGAAAGGTTGATAGAACGGAAAATAAAATAAAAGTGCAGCGCTAATGGGTAAGGAACTGCAACAGTTCTCAATACAAACAAATAAAATTACATATGTGATCAGTAAATGTGAAAATCTGTTACTGAATACAATCAAAAAAGTCCATATAGAGTTCACAATGGTAATTGCAAGTGGAGTAATCCAAAACAGAGAGGTGAATCTTGATACTGATATCCCATCACCAACACCAAATAAAATTGTGCTCATCAGATGCTGTTGACCCTGAATACCATATAGCATGAGGGTCAAAAAGGCTGTTAGGATGGTATAGGATTCCTGAAACGATCTGCAACCACGGATGTCTCCCAGGTGTATATCCAGCAGGGTAGGTAGAAGGGATCACTCACAGAAATCCAGACCCATGTGGAAATAAACCAAAGGAAACAGACATAGTGTAAAACCCAAATAAAAAGTTTATTAAAAAAGGGGAATAACACTCAAACAATTTCCAATGGTAAAGGCAGAAACAAATGCAGGTCTGGCTAAACAGGCACGATCCTGATGCATTTCGTCCCACAGGACATTCTCAAAGGATTTGACCAGCCTGGTATTCAGGGTCAACAGCATCTGGTGAGCGCAATTTTATTTGGTGTTGGTGATGGGATATCAGTATCAAGATTCACCTCTCTGTTTTGGATTACTCCACTTGCACTTACCATTGTGAACTCTATATGGACTTTTTTGATTGTATTCAGTTACAGATTTTCACATTTACTGATCACATATGTAATTTTATTTGTTTGTATTGAGAACTGTTGCAGTTCCTTACCCATTAGCGCTGCACTTTTATTTTCTTCACAGTATTAAAAAGCATTCCTGACATTCTCAATTTAAATATCATTGGTTAAATGGCACTGGGGTCCCTATTGGGGGTTACAAAATAAAGAAAACCTCCAGCTGTGGAACCTGTAAAAAGGATGGAAAGAATCTCCATCTTAGCTGAGCAAATGGTAAAAAAAAAATCAATTGTGGACGGTGAATGTGCACTGGTTGTAACATCTGTTTTGTTCTATATATGGAGAATGATACTATAGCCAGTTTTCTCACTGAAAAACTTGTCTTAGCAAATATCAGCGATTATTTTTTCTCCTGGCAAGCATGTTGGCAAACGTGTTTTATGTGTAGGGCACACATTACCAGACATGTGTTGGCTAATCTGTTAAAATATGTTAATATGTCACAAATGCAGAATAAATTTACTTACAAAGTAAATCTGGAAAAAAAGCAATTTATGCTAACTTTCTCAATGTATGCATAGTTTTATTTGGGGTCGTTATGTTTCAAAAGGAGATTATGAATATAAAAAATGATTTAAACCTGTAACTTGTTCTTGTGCATTTCTATAAAACATAGTTGGTTTCAGACAGATGTCTAATAAGGTTTCTAATGAATATATGCCTCTCTGCTACTCAATTGATGCCAACACACTCATTGGTGTATGTGTTTTCCAGTTGTTTTGGGAGCTATACAGATGTTGATTAAACTTCTGCTAATTAAATATAGCAGATGTTGTGTATTATGTCAAGGCAAAAATAATTTGGTATGCATCTAAATCTGATTATAATATATGCATTGCTTAGTTAAGTTTATAACATTACTGAAGTTCTGTATGCAATTTAGTATGGACACAACGCTTTTGTAATAAACAACCTTTGCTTACTGTTGATGGACATTGTAACGTATATTACATGGCATTTAATACTGAAGGGAATATCAGCAGCACATCTGTTACAGGTGTCACCAATGATAAACTATTCATAGTTCCTTATTAAATATTATACCAAATGTTACTGTATTTGGAATGAATATAATAATAAAGTTAGAACTTAAGGCAAATGCTAAATACACAGCATAAAAAAAATATAGGAAAATATTTTTTCTCTATTAGGGTTTGTAATTCCCTAATTCTGTAGTTCTGCTAGTTTGTTGATCTAAGTATCCTTCTCAACAGCATAGAAAGGTTCCTGAGCAAAGAGGGAGAGGAGGGTTCGGCCACACAGCAGCTAGGAGATATTAGGCAAGGGGCAGTTTTAGCCTACTGCAAAGTGGATATCGATCCGGTCAGTTAAGTAGCAGAGGGGGTTGTTAATCAGTTTCAGCTGCTTTAGTGTTAATGAAATTAACAGATGCACTAGATGGGCAACAATGAGATAACCTCCAAAACAGGAATGGTTTTACAGGTGAAGGCCACTGACATTTTTTACCTAGTATTTTCTGACTGTTTTTCACTAGTTTTGCATTTGGCTAGGGTCAGTGTCACTACTGGTAGCATGAGGCAATACCTGGAACCTAAAAAGTTTGCACAGGCAGTCCAACTCTTCCAGAATGGCACATCAATGGGTGCCTTTACAGGAAGATTTGCTGTCTCTCCCAGCACAGTTTCAAGAGCATGGAGGAGATTCCAAGAGACAGGCAGCTACTCTAGAAAAGCTGGACAGGGCCGTAGAAGGTCCTTAACCCATCAGAATGACCGGTTTCTGTTCTTTTGTGCAAGGAGGAACAGGATGAGAACTGCCAGAGCCCTACAAAATTACCTCAAGCAGGCCACTGGTGTGAATGTCTCTGACCAAACAATCAGAAATAGACTTCATGAGGGTGGCCTGAGTGGCCGACATCCTTTAGTGGGCCCTGTGCTTACTGCCCAGCACTGTGGAGCTCGATTGGCATTTGCACACTGAATTGGCAGGTGCGGCACTGGCATCCTGTGCTTTTCACAGATGAGAGCAGGTTCACCCCGAGCATGTGTGACAGATGTGAAAGGGTCTGAAGAAGCCATCAATAATGTTATGCTACCAATAACATTGTTCAGCAATACTGGTGAGTTATTGATGGTCTGGGGAGGCATATCCATGGAGGGACACAGAGACTTCTACAGGCTAGACAATGGCACCCTGACTTTCCATTGGGTATCGGGATGAACTCCTTGGACCTATTGTCAGACCCTATGCTCATGCAGTGGGTCCTGGGTTCCTCCTGGTGCACGACAATGCCCAGCCTCATGTGGCAAGAGTATGCAGTCAGTTCCTGGAGGATGAAGGAATTGATACCAATGGCCTCCATGCTCGCCTGACCTAAATCCAATAGAACATCTCTGGGGCATTATGTTTAGGTCTACCTGACACTGCCAGGTTGCACCTCAGTCTGTTTAGGAGCGCAGTGATGCCCTTGTCCAGATCTGAGAGAAAATACCCCAGGACACCATTCATCATCTCATTAGGTGCATGCCCCAACGTTGTCAGGCATGCATACAAGAACATGGGTCCACACAAACTACTGAGTACCATTTTGAGTTGCTCCAATTAAATTTCAGCAAAATTGACTAGCCTGCTGCATCATTTTTTCACTTTGATTTTTGGGGTGTCTTTGAATTCAGCCCTCTGTAGGTTGACCATTTTCATTTCCATCAAAAGATGTGGCATCCTTTCCTTCCCAACACATTCCTCAGTCCATACCAGTATAGATATCCAGCATGATTTTTTTTCCCTTTGAGAGCTGATATGTTTTCAAAGTGTTCCTTTAATTTTTTTGAGCAGTGTACAAAATCAATGAATAAATCAAAAAAACATGTGAAAATTTTCATACATAATAAATACATTTGCCATACAATGATAAATTTGATGCGAAAGTTGAAAAAGTGCTATCAAGAATTATATTAAAAAAAAGAGCAAAGTGACTTCTGCAATAAATTTTTTCATGGGATTTCCAAAATGTATTAATCCAAATCCCATTATGAACATTATTGATGCACATTTTTCGTTATTTATTATGTATGAAATTTGTCACATAGATTGTGGATTTATTTATTTATTTTGTTTTTTATCAAACTTAATTTTTTCATGGATGTGGGTATTTAAAGAGGTAGCATACCTAATTATCGTATTTATCGGTGTATAACACGCGCCGGCGTATAACACGCGCCGGCGTATAACACGCACCTCAATATTAGGAGAGAAATTTCAGGAAAAAAGCTTACATTTAAAATAAACAGCTTTGAACATTTTTTTTTTTTTAATCAAATGACATCTCACCAGTGTCCAGCAATGCAGCTTCATCAGCAGTGTCCAGCAATGCAGCCTCATTGGCAGTGTCCAGCAATGCAGCCTCATCAGCAGCGTCCAGCAATGCAGCCTCCAGCAATGCAGCCTATCAGCAATGCAGCCTCATAAGCGGTGTCCAGCAATGCAGTCTCCAGCAATGCAGTCTCCAGCAATGCAGCCTCCAGCAATGCAGCCTCGCCAGCGCAGTCTCCACTAATGCAGCCTCGCAATAGCCATTGACACTATCAGTTTTTAAAAAGCCGGTAAGCAGCGCCGAGAGCAGAAGGGGACGGGCCGGGCCGGGCTGAGGAGAAGGGAGAACGAGCGATCGTTGTCATCGGAAGTCCCGCTTATGATAGACGTCACACGTCTTGGCAGAGGAGGCGGGACTTCCTATGACAGCTCGTCCTTCCTTCTCCTCGGCGCGGCCCGTCCCCTTCTGCTCTCGACGCTGCTTCCTGGCCTTTTTTTTAAATATCGGCGTATAACACACACTATTGCTTTTTCCTCCATTTTTAGGAGGAAAAGTGCGTGTTATACGCTGATAAATACGGTAGTTTTAGATATTATTTGTGTTGTTGGTGTATTCAAACACATTTTAAAGAGCATCTTTCATTGAGAATTACTATTTGCCTTTTTTTCAACATTTCTTTTTTTTTATTGTCGCTAAGCTCAGAGACATACTGGCAGATATGCATTGCCAACATCAGCTGCATACCTGCCGCCTTATCTGTAATACCTCTATGTGATGTAACTCAATGTTGGCCATGCTGCAGAGAGGCTGCACCAGCAGCAGTGTGCCATGAATAAATACTGTACTTGTACTAATATGGTACAAGGGCAGGGAGGAGGGGGACTTTCTGCTGCCTCAGGGCTAGCAGGAGCCTTGGCCTGCTGCCTCTATACCGGTGAGTCAAAGGCAGCAGGAGACTAAGAAGGATTCTGAGGTGGAGGGTTTGAGTACTGACAGTAAGGAGGAAAGGGGAGGAGAAAATGGAACAGGCTTCAAGAGACACATTTCACCCCTCCAAAAATCCATGGTTATATATACTGTGTGTGTGGGGTGAGATTATTGAGGACAGTATTGTCACTGGGACTGCTTTGGCAGTGGCCAAAATTTTCACAGTATGCGCTGGTAATTTTGGCTTGCCCTGCAGTCAGTGTGCTGTCTGAGGGGGCCTTCAGTGCAGTAGGGTGTTTTGTTGCAGTGAGGAGATCCCTCCTGTCCCCTGACAGTGTAGGCTAGCTGAATTTTGTTACAATTAACCAGTTTTGGATTATCATTGACTACAAAACCCCTGCTGCTGATGCTACAGATCAAATTGAGCTAATATTCTTGCCACCATAACCAGCTTCTACTAGCGCTCCTGGCCTATTCTGGTTCTTGGCATTGTAAAGGTGCTACACAGTGTTTCTTTAGAATTTAGGACACTGCAGTCTGATAGCATGAAGAAAACTGTTGTTCCACTGGCCATTTTATAGTTGAGGGCTTTAGGTTTGTTTTTTCCCCCACTCAGTTCAAATCTATTGCTGTTTTATAAGGCCCGAACTATCTGAAAATACCTTGCTGTATGGTATTTTTTTTTTTTTTCTTAAATTACCTCCATGACAGTACCCAGCTCCCTATACTTTTTGACTCTTGCTTATTAGCCCACAGATAGCTCAGAATTTTACAAAATAATTAATCTGTCAGAGAATTCAATGAGATTTGCCTCAACGTTCGAATTCACTGAACTTTGAACCGGATTCACCAACCCAGACACCCTACCTTTGAACTTTGGGGTTGGTGAATAATTCTAAGACTAACACGGACGACAAGGAAAGCAAATAAATGGATCATTTATCAAGCCAAAACTTTCATTTGAAGTCCAGATAACTAGACTGAAGCTGTGTTATTATAGACATATTATGAGCCACTCTATGAAAAAGTAAATTGTTCTTCAAAAGTTGAAGAGAGAGGAAAAAAAAAAAACAACCAGCAACAAGGTGAATGAATACAGTTACAGAATAAACTAACATGCCATTGGTAAGTTTTAAGAAAAAAGACAGAAGACAGCTAATTCCAAAAGCTGACATAGACTTGACAGGAAACTAAAATTAATAGAGAACACCCTTTCAAAAGCCCCAGACATACATACATCAGTTGATTAGAGTATCAACATTTGAATATCCAATTGCAGCATACAGTATAAAGCATGGTTATTACATCACATTACTGACTTCCATTACCAGGGGTGTCAAACTCAATTTCATCGCGGGCCGCATCAGCATTATGGTGTCCCTCAAAGGGCCGGTTATATGTGTAGGATGTCCAGAGCACCCCACGTCCCCTTACACCCTTACATGGGATGTCAAGAACCCCCCCACCATCAGAAGTCGAGAGTCACCCACCTTTCTTATATCACAATGCACCACCTTACTTTGTGCTGCTGCCAGGAAGATGCGGATGGATCTGGGAAGAAGTGCAGTGTCTGGAGAAGAACCAGAGGAGGGCTGGAGTCAGCTTCCAAAGTCTGCTGAATGCTGAGACCAGGGGAGGCAAAGGCAAGGTGGTGCTGTGGCTGCACAGAGAGTTCTGCCCTCCTCTCTGCTGCGGACAGCTGAGAAGAGGTGGTGGGCAAAGATGAGCCTTTATGCAGCTGCATAGAGGAGTGCAGGATATGGCAAAGGAGTTCTGTCTTCTCTGCTGCCGACTACAGAGACAAGGTGGGGGCAGAAACAAGGGGGGTGCCGAAGCTGTAGGAGAGGTGCGAGGGCCACATGAAATAGCCAGGGGGCCCGCATTCGGCCCACGGGCCTTGTGTTTGACACCTGTGCATTAGTCCATCAAATTGGTATACAAAAAAATAACTTTATCTCTGTATTTGCAGAACTATAATAACCTTGTAGGAAGGGGATTTGCGTGGTCATTAAAATAGGTAAATCATACCACAAAATTGATTTTCTGGTTTATGTGCCTTAGAATGTTCAATAGTTTTCTGTCAAATAATCCCTTTATGATCCTAACCATAGCTTAGATGTTTTAATAGCAGCAGGAGTCAGTAAGTGCATTGCATGAAATGTTCCCAGAAGTCAGGTTTAACTGAGACAGCAGCTCTTTTTTGAAAATTGTAAGGGAGAGATAGAGACAATTTATGACAGAAAGCCTGTTTATCATGCCTTTCTAAGACTAGCTCTCTTGCTGACCGTATATCAAAAGCACTGATAGTGTGTAGATGCTGATTAGTGGGAGGAAACTTTAGAAATGGTCTAAATATCATTAAAATAGTCTTAAGAATTGGCCTAATGTTTATTTGTGAATCATGTCACAGACATCAATCTATTCAGAATTTCAGAAAGTCATTTTCATCTGCTCATATCTCTGCGTTCAGGAGGTATATTTCAGATTATTGTCATCATGGATTTAGTATTGTAGCATTAGTGGCTGATGCGTATTGGCTTCACTACAGGGCTCAGATCTACTGCAGCTCTAAGGATTGCCAACACTATTGAAAATCCATCATAACAGCATACTTTGCGCTTCCTTATGGCCTCAACTAATGTAGAAAAAGCAGCAGGGCTAATTGCAAATAGTGCAAAAATGGTATGCAGTAAGCAGGAAAAGAAATAGACAACATCATCGCTATACACAGGATGGCACAGGTCAGGTCATAAAACTTTATAATACAGTATGTTTTATATGTTTTATTTAGCATTGTTTATATGTTTAGTATAAAAATGTTGCACTGGCTTGTTCACAAATTAATAACCATGCTATCAATATAATTACCAAAGCATGTGTTGCCATAAAGTGTATGCTAAAGTGAACATTTAAATATTACGATGATTAAATTATAGGTTCTCTCCTAAAATATTACTCTAGCTTTTGTTTGGGGATATCTCTGACGTTCAGATAGGTCTATATATCGGTGGGAGCAGAAAAAAGGGTGGTGATTAATATACTGGATAATAAGATAAAATACCAGTTCTAGCCTCTAACTCAGTGTTTCTCAAAGTTTTTTCAGTCAAAGCACCCTTTAAAATTATGGACAATCTCGAGGCACCCTCCAAAATTATGGACAGTTTTGAACCTATGGACCATCTTGAGGCACCCCATTCTAACATGTTAAAACTTTTCTATTAGTTGTACACAATGCAGCAACACCAACACACGTAGGACACCCAACATTAGAGGTGTAAACTAGTACAGTATTATTATTCCAAAGTTTCTCTTCCTCCATCACTCAGCTAATGTGACCTCAGAGCTGATGGAGCGAGGCAGAGGAGGGTCAAACAAAGATGCTTTGCAGGCGACTGACCTCCTTATCACATGATGATATTATTGGTCGTTATAATGCCCGCAGCTAGAAGGTCGTAATGGTGTACAAGGAGAACCTGTGGCTTTGTCTAACTAATAGGCAGGCTTCATCCACCCCCTGCCTGTATGCACTTTTTAGGCATTTTGCAAGGCACCCCTGAAGAAACCTCAAGGAACATCTGGTTGAAAAAGGCTGCTCTAACTTGTGCAGTACACCCTCCTTCATACTCTTACTATCCTATGATCAATGCCAACATTCTCCTTATACACCACAACTCTTTTTCCATTCTGAAGCGTCACATACAGTATACAGTACATCTCCAATATCACTCACCCTTCCTTTCACGCTTTTTCGTGGACAAGGAATGCTTTGGCCTGCCTCCCTCCTTTTCTAACTTTCTTCATTTTACAATTGAAACATACTTTATAATAATTTGATGTTTTTTATAAAACTGATGAAAATAAACTTTGACGTTTTTTTTTTTTTTTTTAGAAAAAACTACAAGTAGATTGTTGAAGTCATCTAAAATTATACTGAAGTCAGTCAAGTGTTTGAAGTTTTAGAAATTTTATGGGGAAAATAGAACAATAGGACACCCGTAATGCAGCAATTGTAATACCTAGGTTTAAATAACTCAAAAGAAATGTTTCTATAATATGTTTTTCCTTCATAAAACTCTCACAGTTGTATGTTCATTCATCGTATTTTGTATTTATTTATGCTGCTATACCTCTATCCATATGGAAAGACAAAAATAAAATAATAAAAAAAACTTGGACGTTCTTGTTGTTTTGGCAGAAAATTGTTTTTAATGTCATATCACATCAGTGTGCTAAAAATAACAGCCATGACAGGCTGTTTGCAAGTGTTTTACAACTCCATATGTCAATATCCCCATAAAGAATGAAGTGGAGGCCTGTATTAAAAAATATATAATCTTACCTTTGCTAACTGTGGTTAAAATAAACTTACAGTTAAAATTGAAATTCTAATTTCAAATATAAAATGGATATTGAAAATAAAAAGAGTTACCCTGATTCATTGCCTGTCCATTTAAGATTTCAATATAAGTTTCAAATTACAGAACAGCTTACAAAGGCTTTTACACAATCACCTACCATCCATCTGACAACACTCCTGCTGTCATTTATACCCCAAAGTACAGGGTATTACTCCAAACTCCAGTGTAATATTGTTAAATATAGCATCAGAAGAGTTAGTCATTTACCACCTACCTCCATGCAGCACTTGAACTTAAAGAGTTAATTTAGCTAAAATACAGCATCTCACAAACGTGAGTACACCTCTCACATTTTTGTAAATATTTTATGATATCTTTTCACGTGACAACACTGAAGAAATTACACTTTGCTACAATGTAAAGTATACAGCTTGTATAACAGTGTAAATTGTCTGTCCCCTCAAAATAACTCAACACGCAGCATTATTATCTAAACCGCTGCCAACAAAAGTGAGTACACCCCTAAGTGAAAATTTCGAAATTGGGCACAAAGTGTCAACATTTTGTGTGGTCACCATTATTTTTCAGCACTGCCTTAACCCTCTTGGGCATAGAGTTCACCAGAGCTTTACAGGTTTTCACTGGAGTCCTCTTCCACTCTTCCATGACAATGTCACAAAGCTGGTGAATGTTAGAGACCTTGGACTCCACCACCTTCTGTTTGAGGATGCCCCACAGATGCTCAATATGGTTTAGGCCTGGAGACATACTTGGCCAGCCCGTCACCTTTAACCTCAGCTTCTTTAGCAAGGCAGTGGTCATTATGGAGGTGTGTTTGGGGACGTTATCATGTTGAAATACTGCCCTGTAGGCCAGTCTCTGAGGGGAGGAGAGCATGCTCTTCTTCAGTATGTCACAGTACATGTTGGCATTCATGGTTCCCTCAATGAACTGTAGCTCCCCAGTGCCCGCAGCTCCTATGCAGCCCCAGACCATGACACTCCCACCACCATGCTTGACTGTAGGCAAGACACACTTGTATTTATACTCCTCACCTAGTTGTCTTTATACTCTTCACCTTCACACGCTTGACACCATCTGAACCAAATAAGTTTATCTTGGTCTCATCAGACCACAGGACATGGTTCCAGTATTCCATGTCCTTAGTCTGCTTGTTTTCAGCAAACTGTTTGCGGCTTTCTTGTGCATCATCTTTAAAAGAGGCTTCCTTCTGGGACGACAGCCATGCAGACCAATTTGATGCAGTGTGCGGTGTGTGGTCTGAGCACTGACAGGCTGACCCTCCACCACTTCATCCTCTGCAGCAATGCTTGCAGCACTCGTACATCTATTTCCCAAAGACAACCTCTGGATATGATGCTGAGCAGAAGCACTCAACTTAAATGGTCGACCATGGCGAGGCCTGTTCTGAGTGGAACCTGTCCTGTTAAACCACTATATGGTCTTGGCCACCATGCTGCAGCTCAAATTTAGAGTCTTGGCAATCTTCTTAAAACCTAGGCCATCTTTATGTAGAGCAACTATTCTTTTTTTCAGATTCTCAGAGAGTTCTTTGGCATGAGGTGCCATGTTGAACTTCCAGTGACCAATATGAGAGAATAAGAACGATAACACCAGATTTGCCACACCTGCTCCCCATTCACACCTGAGACCTTGTAACACTAATGAGTCACATGACACTGGGGAGGGAAGATGGCTAATTTGGCCCAATATGGACATTTTCACTTGGGGTGTACTCACTTTTGTTGCCAGTGGTTTAGACATTAATGGCTGTGTGTTGAGTTATTTTAATAGGGACAGCAAATGTACACTGTTATACAAGCTGTACACTCACTACTTTACATTGTAGCAAAGTGTAATTTCTTCAGTGTTGTCACATGAAAAGATACAATAAAATATTTAAAAAGATGTGAGAGGTGTACTCACTTTTGTGAGATACTGAATTTAAGTTTAGGTAATGTTTAGAACACCTGTACATTTGTTATGCTATACATACTCCTAAATGTTTTCCATTGCCAAAAATAAGTTCTAATTTACTTCACCATACTACGGCCTGGAAAAACACTGTCCACTTAGTCACCAGTAGTTGAGTTTATTTGATTTATTTGGTTTATTTGAAAAATAATCCCTAATATAACTCATGAGATTTTGCATTATAGTCAAATGGTTTACCCAGTGATCTAGTATTACACAATCAGGCCTTGTTCACTCACTAAAACCAGCAATACTTACTGGTTAAGCATGAGTATTTACCACACATTTTATATTTTTAGGTTAGGTTGGGTTGGTAACCTTAAGCTCCTGCAAACAATTAAAACCAAGTTAACTATGTGGGCTAAGCTTTCACTATTCATAGCTGACAGAATCTAATTAAAATGATTCTCTTACCTAAATGCCTTTATATTATGTCGCATTTGCCAGTCCCAGTGCCTAAATCTCTCTTTAAAACCCTAGATTATTTACCACATTTATCTAGGGCAACAATAGACTTAAGCTAAAATTATCTGTTCTGCAAAGACCGAAGGCAGAAGCAAGTATGGCACTTCCTAACTTATACTTATACTACCTTGCTGGCCAACCTAGACACCTAATTGACTGGGTTGTTCCTCGTACATCACTGGTAGGGGAATCTTATTCAGCACACGTATTAAAGCTTGACCACCTTTTGATAGCACCTGTAGCACTTCTCCCTGGGAGAATCATACCGATACTAACCCTGGCTTGTGCTGTGTGAAGGGAGGCTAAACGTATAGACGAGTTTAAAGATAATCATTTGGACCTTCCGTTGTGGCGGAATTCAATCTTCCTGCATTTAGGACAATATTTAGACCACCACTTTTTGGAAAGCAAGGGTTTACTTACTCTTGCTGAAGTGTATGAGAATAACGTTATACACTCATTTGCAGAACTGCAGGGTATATGGGAGTTAGCACGCACTGCCTTTTATAGAGGGGACTTCGCCCACGTCATTTGTCAATGCCCGGTAATTGCCGAGTATTGGCGAAAGGTTGTAAATGTTCTGTCCACAATATTGTCCACACCAGTGCACTTAACTCCAGAGGTGTGTCTTCTAGGTATCCTTGATGAGGAGCTTTGGCCCAGATATATGAGAATATTTCTGAGAGAAACACCCTTTATCGCCCGTAAATCCATAGCACATAGTTAGATCCAGCCTACTCCTCCTTCAGTGCACCACAGGAAACAATTAGTCTACTAAATTTTTCCCTATGATAAATACTATTCGAGAAGAAATAATGTCCAAAAAATATAACAAAATTTAGGATATCTGGAGCTCTTCCACACTGACTGTATAGAATTATATGCTACCCTACTGTGATTTTAATGCCTGGACTTGGTAACTGCCATTGTTTAAGTTATAGCCACTGTAGGACTGTGTATGCACACATTGATCTCAAATGTTGATATGTCTGACCTATTTACTGTTGTTTGGTCTTTTTATTTGTGAGACAAGCTGTTTTCAATATTTTGCTTTGCTGTGAACGGCATTTATACCATTTGCAATAAAAAGAGTTAAAATGGAACATATTCCCAATGGTATTATTAGGAGTACACGTCACACCAGTTTTTGTAATACTTCATGCTGTTCGGGAACTTTGGTAATACATTTTTGAAAAAGCATGTAGGAATGTGTCCTATGATAGATGTAGGATATATAATGGCTGGTGATGTTCCATAAACTAGAAGCAAACATTAACATGAACTCATTCTTTACTATAAAAAGTAAATATTTCTTATGAAAGATGCATGAATGTGTAAATTTACAGTGGCCTAAGTAATAATGTATTTTAGTTCTCCGCCTGATACCTGTGATTAATACTGGGCTATAATAATACAATGTTATGTTTTTTAAAACTTATACTAAAAGGGATAAAGCAAAGTCCATTAGAAAAGTGAAAGTTCACAAGCAAGGTGAAGCTGTGTTCAGTTCCATCATCCATTAATTTATCCTGCACATAATTGGATGATTGTAAACATAGCTTCACCTTTTTCACCTTAAAGTGATTGTAAAGGCAGAAGGTCTTTTTTATCTTAATGCATTCTATGCATTAAGATAAAAAAACTTCTGTGTGCAGCAGTCCCCCTCAGCCCCCCTAAAACTTGCATGAGCCCCATCTCAGTCCAGCGATGTTGCACGAGAGACTCAGCCATTCAGGACTCTCTCCCCTGATTGGCTGAGACACAGCATCAAAATCAGTTAGCCAATGAAGAGAGTGAGGGGGCAGAGCCAAACCGGGGCTTTGTGTCTGAATGGATACATAGAAGTGTGGCTCGGCTTGGGTGCCCCCATAGCAAGCTGCTTGCTGCGGGGGGCACTCGACAGGAAGGAGGGGCCAGGAACGCCGGCAAGGGACCCGAGAAAAGGAGGATCCAGGCTGCTCTGTACAAAACCACTGCAAAGAACAGGTAAGTATAACATGTTTATTATTTTTAAATAAAAAATAAAAACAACAAGACTTTACAGTCATTTTGATGTAAAGCTTTTACAAAACATTAATTTATCTATGTCAACAGTTTCTTCTCCTTTAGTAAAGTAGCCCAGCTGAATCTATAATAGCGGTTGAAAAGCCAATATACACTGCAAAAAAAATAAATAAAGGAACACTTTGAAAACACATCATAGCTGAATTCAAAGACACCCTGAAAATCAAAATGAAAAAAAAAAAGGTTGCAGCAGACTAGTCCTTTTGCTGAAATTTAATTGCAGCAACTCAAAATGGTACTCTGTAGTTTGTATGGCCCCCACGTGCTTGTATGTATGCCTGATAATGTCAGATCATGTTCCCTAATGAGACAATGGATGGTGTCCTGGGGTATTTCCTCCCAAATCTGGACCAGGGCATCACTGAGCTCCTGAACAGACTGAGGTGCAACCTGGCTGCGTCCGATGGACTGAAACATGATTTCCCAGAGGTGTCCTGTTGTATTTAGGTCAGGCGAGTGTGGGGACCATTCAATAGTATCAATTACTTCATCCTCGAGGAAATGGCTGCATACTCTCGCCACATGAGGCTGGGCATTGGGCATTGTCTTGCACCAGCAAGAACCCAGAACCCACTGCACCAGCATAGGGTCTGACAATTAGTCCAAAGATTTCATCCCGATACCTAATAGCAGTCAGGGTGCCATTGTCTGACCTGTAGAGGTCTGTGCGTCCCTTTATTGATATGCCTCCCCAGACCATCCCTGACCTACCACAAAACCGGTCATGCTGAATGATGTTTCAGGCAGCCTAACATTCTCCACGGCTTCTGCAGGCCCTTTTTCAAATATCACATGTGCTCAGGGGGAACCTGCTCTCATCTGTAAAAAGCACGGGCGCCAGTGGAGGACCTGCCAATTCTGGTGATCAATGGAAAATTCCAGTCGAGATACACGGTGCACAGGGCCCACTAGAGGACGTCGGGCCCTCAGGCCACCCTTGTGAAGTCTGTTTCTGATTGTTTGGTCAGAGACAATCAAACCAGTGGCCCGCTGGAGGTCATTTTGTAGGGCCCTGGCACTGCTCATACTCTTCCTCCTTGTACAAAGGAGCAGATACCGGTCCTGCTTGATGGGTTAAGGACCTTCCACGGGCCTGTGTAGCTCTCCTAGAGTAACTGCCTCTCTCCTGAAAGCTCCTCGATGCCCTTGAGACTGTGCTGGGAGACACAGCAAACATTCTGGCAATGGCACGTATTGATGTGCCATCCTGGAGGAGTTGGACTGCCTGTGCAACCTCTATAGGGTCCAGGTATCGCCTCATGCTACCAGTAGTGACACTGACCCTAGCCAAATGCAAAACTAGTGAAAAACAGTCAGAAAAGATAAGTAGGAAAAAAAATGTCCATGGCCTTCACCTGCAAATCCATTCCGGTTTTGGAGGTCGTCTCATTGTTGTCCATCTAGTGCACCTGTTGTTAATTTCATTAACACCAAAGCAGCTGAAACTGATTAACAACCCCCTCTGCTACTTAACTGACCATATCAATAGCCCAGGAGTTTAATTGACTTGATGCTATTCTCTGATTATAAAGTGTTCCTTTAATTTTTTCGAACAGTGTAGTTTTATTTAGCCCCATTAATTATTTTTATATTTAACCACTTGCCGACCAGCCGCCGTACATATACTCTGGCAAGTTGCCGTGAAACTACATACCCGTACGTCGCTTCGTGCGCTCGACGGGGCGCGCGTGTCCATTCGCCAGAGAGGAAGCTGATCTGTGGGGCCGGTGGCCGCGATTGCCGCCGGGCACCTGCAACCACTCCCCCTGGAGACTGAATGGTGGTCAGCCATTGTAAACACGGCAGAGCGCTGTACTGTCAGCAATGAACACAGAGATCCTGTGTTCCTCCTATTTAGGAACACAAGTCCCTGTGTTCATTTCATAAGTCAATCCCCCACAAAGTTAGAAAGCACCCCCTAGGGACACATTTAACTCTTTAATCACCCCTGGTGTTAACCCCCTTCCCTTCCAGTGTCATTAGTAAAACAGTGCATATTTTTAGCACTGATTACTGTAGTAATGTCGCTGGTCCCCCAAAAGTGTCAAAAATGTCAGTTAGGTGTTCGATCTGTCCGCCGCAATTTCACAGTCCCGCTAAAAATCGCTGATCGCCGCCATTACTAGTAAAAAAAAAATAGATAAACAAAAATTTAATAAATCTTTCCCCTAGTTTGTAGACGCAATAACTTTTGCGAAAACCAATCGATATACTCTTATTGGGATTTTTTTTACCAAAAATATGTAGCAGAATACAAATTGGCCTAAAATTATGAAAACATTAGATTTTTTTTTTTTTATTGGGAATGTTATATAGCAGAAAGTGAAAAATATATATATTTTTTTCAAATTTGTGGCTCTTTTATTGTTCATAGCGCAAAAAATAAAAATCACACAAGTGATCAAATAACACCAAATAAAGGTCTATATGTGGGAAAAAAGGGACATCAATTTTATTTGGGTACAGTGTCGCACAACTGCGCAATTGTCAGTTAAAGTAACACAGTGCCGAATCGCAAAAAATGGCCTAGTCATTAAAAGGGAAAACCTTCCGGTCCAGAAGTGGTTAAACAAAACCTAATTTGTGAAAGATTTGATTCTTTATCCAAGTATAAAATTACACTACTATGTTAATGTTGGTGTACCTATTTACATACTGCCTTTTAATAGATATCATTTATCTTTGTGAAGGATTAGCTATTCTTTCGCAACGACAATTTGCAAGCACAAAATGATTTTGAACTCAGCAGGTGGCGGCTCTAATAGTTCGCCAATTTGTAAAAAAGGACACTGATGAGTACACTTTTTATAGGAATAAAGATTTAGAACATTTATATATAGAAAATTATATATATTAAGGACCTCAGCAAAGGATGGTAACAACTAAACTTCCCAAAATGTTCTAGGGTAATTTCTACAGTTAACTGGAACCTAATAATACAGTATTGTACATCATGCTTGAACCAGGAGCATAGGGAAAGAAATGGTAAATCTCTATAAATGTTGTGTGATTACCATAACTGCTGAAATCATCTGCATAAAAATTATTGAAAATATGTTGTGTGACAATGAACTTATACCATAATTGTTCAGCAGACACTGCTGAACTAACTGATAGCTCTGATCAATGGCTTATAATCCACTGATCAGAGCAATTTACCTAAAATATGACTCCCCCTGCCGCTGCTGCTCTGCCACTATGTCTCCTGCCCTTCCACTCACCTATGCTGACATCTAAAGTGCCCCCCACCCTCACTCTAACTCTCTCTTGCCCTGCCTTATCCTCCCTGCTCTGATCCCACCCCCCAAGCACCGATCCTCCCCCCTCGCAAACTCCGATCCCTCTGTGGCTGTCCTGCAGCTATCAAATTCTCTCCTCTCATCGGCTTTGTGTTTTTCAGGGCAGTCACAGAGGGATTGACTTGCATAAAGAGATATCCCGGGTTCTGCTCCAACCCCCCCCCCCAGTGCCCCCCCTTCTCTAATGTCCAGGTGCCGCCTGCCCTGCAGCTGCTAGCCAGCTCTCCCCCTCTCGCTGGCTTTCCCTGAGCTGGCTTTCCATTTCCATAGAGCAATCGTTTTTTTTAGGTACACCCCCCCCGCTGCTCCAACCTCCCCTCCAGTGCTTCTTCACCTCCCCAATGTCTGGGCGACCCTCCATGCTCCTAGCTGGCTCTTCCACCTTCCCTCCCAGCCGCTAACAGATTGCAGTTAGCATGGAGGGGGGTGTTGCGCATGGTTGGGGGGGGGGGTTGCGGGGGGGGCTGGTAAAACATGTGTTTTACCAATCCCCTTCCTTTCCTGAAAGAATGCAGTCACGATCATTATAGATGGCTCCTGCATTCATTGCAGATCACTCCTGCATTCATTGCAGCTTGCTCCTTTGTTTACTATGTGTCAGTTTGTGAATGAAATTATGTCTTTTGTCCCTTTCTCTGTTTTAAAAAAGAGACATTAGAGTTCTGTTTAGACCCCTGATGTCTCTCCAAAGTGGCTGCGAATCCAGTGTGGGTTCCTGCATCGCACCTAACCGGCAGTTCACACTGCCCTCTGCAAACCGCTGAGGGTGTCAATATAAAGTTAATGACACCCCCAGATCGGTTCACAAATCGCAGTGTGAACTGTAAATTCGGACATAAATTGTATCACATAAGTGTGAATACTCATGCGATCCGATTCTGGTGCAGACAAAAAAAAGGGTCCTGCATGAGTTTGCTACGAATGCGATGCGAATTCAGCCATAGAGTTTGTATGGCTGAATTAGCATCGCACAGACTTTGCATGTGATCTGCACAGCAATGTGGTGCGAATCAAATGCAATGTCTGGCATCGCACCAGTGTGAAC
Source organism: Pelophylax lessonae (assembly GCF_965119305.1). Taxonomy (NCBI): domain Eukaryota; kingdom Metazoa; phylum Chordata; class Amphibia; order Anura; family Ranidae; genus Pelophylax; species Pelophylax lessonae. The sequence continues at coordinate 391,261,241 of NC_138769.1, read as the reverse complement.
CAACCCTTAGACATGTGTCTAAATCTCCTATGCCTCTGAAACCCAATCAACATTTGGATCAAGCTTCAGAGGCTACTGACAGGCGTTGAGGAAGCAATGTGACGGCTCCTCACCACCAGTTTAACCCAATTTTATCAACAAATGCATCAAAACGCATGCATTGCATAGCTTCCCCTTGACATGAATGTGTAGTGTTCTGCGGAAGACATCGCTACAAGTTGGGTTAAGTTTGCCACAGGCGCAAGGCATTGCAGCATCAGCACCCTAAACACTGCCTATTTAGGCTTAAAGCAGAGCTCCACCCAAAAGGGGAAGCTCCACTTGTTTGCCCCCTCCCCCTCTCCCACTTCCAGGTTATCCACTCCCACAGGCAAGATCCCTGCTGCAATCTACAAAGCTGTTTGGCCCCTATTCCTTCCCCCTGTAGCCTTCTGAGACACAGAAGAATGCAGGACCATTCACAAAGCGCAGCGTGACTCGCTCATGCGCAATACGATACTGGCTATGAAGCCGGAAGGCTTTACTGCCAGTTTCCCTTAGAGATGCTGACATCACTGGATCCCAGGACAGGTAAGTGTCCTTGTAAGAAAAGTCAGCAGCTACAGTATTTGTAGCTGCAGACTTTTAATTTTTTGTGGGGAGACTGGAACTCCTCTTTAGGGGAGGGGGGTGTATGACAAGTGTCAAAAATGAAGCTCAGCCGCACATTTTTGCCACCCCCAACCGCAAAGGCTTGTTCACATGGGGCATACTACAGTGAGGCCATGTGTAGCTGCAGAGGGATGCACAGGTGTTCCGTGCATCCCATGCAGGCAGTCCCATTGATGTCAACAGCGGCTGAAAAGGAATGCACAGGTGTTTTGTGCATTCCTGTGTAGGCAGTCCTATTCATATCAATTGGGACGCAGTTGCTGTATCGAAACAGTCATTGCTCCCAACTTGACATCCATGTGGGTGTATGTCCCTGAACTCACCCTATCTGCATTTGGGGCCATGCACCTACACCCGCATGGATGTTAAATCTGTCTTTGCAGCCCCTGCGTCCCAGTTGACATGAATAGGACTACCTGCACAGGGATGCACAGAATACCTGTGCATCCACCTGCTTGTAAACACAGCCCTCCATGGGCATATGATGCAGCACACTCCATTGAATGAGACCTTAGTAGGAATTTAGCAGGAACTTTGTAAGTTATGTTGTGGTTTTATGTGCAAATAAGGATTTTTGTTAGCGTTTTTTCAGTGAAAATAGCGATCTGATAAACATTAAGGCAAGTATTGTGGGGTTAAAAAAAACAGCAGCACCTTCTTTTTGTTCTACTGGCCATGTGCTTTCAGAAAGTATATGGTTTGGGGGTCTTTTTCAAAATCTGAAAGCTGTAAGTGAAAAATGAAAACCTCCAAAATTTTAGAGACATTTTTGCTCACGTTTGATTTTTGCCATTTCGTAAACAGGCGCAATTTAAAATTGACAAATATTTGTTATTTATTGACTCAATACAGGTTAAGCTTTTATATTTAGTTAGAAATTAGCAGAAACATTGTAAAATTTGAAGTGTTGGTATCTGCTAATTATGTTTTTTGTATAATTTTTGTGAAAATATTGTTTTATTAAACATTTGCGCAAATATCACAGGGCCTTAGGAATCAGTAGCACCTTATTTGTATTCTTCAGGTCATGTGCTTTCAGAAATATATGGTTGGGGGGTCTTCCACAAATTCTGAAAGCTGTAAGGGAAAAATTAAAACTTTCAGATTTTTTGAGTAATTTGGATATTTTCCTTTTTTAGGTACGTTCAATTTTCAATTTAAAAGTTACAAATATTTGTTATTTAATAACTCAATACAGGTTAAGCTTTGTTATTTAGTAGGGATTTAGCAGGAATTTTGTAAAATTATCTGTGTTTTTACCTGTCAATAATGGTTTTAAAGTATTTTTAGCGAAAATTTTGATTTGATATTTACACAAATATTGCAGGGATTTAAAAATCAGTAGCACCTTCTTTTTACTCTACAGGTAATGTGCTTTCAGAAAATATATGGTTTGGGGGGTCTTTTATAAATCCTTAAAGCTGTAAGGAAAAATGAAAACCTTTAGATTTTTAGAAATCATTTTTTCATTTTTGCATGGGTTCGATTTTCACCATTTTACAAAAAGGCACAATGTAAAAATTACAAATATTTGTTATTTATTAACTCCATACAGGTTAAGCTTTTATATTTAGTAGGGATTTAGCAGAAATTTTCTAAAATTAGCTGTGTTTTTATCTGCTAATAGTGGTTTTAGTGTTGTAGTGTTTTAGTATTGATTTGATAAACATTTGCGCAAATATCATAGGGCCTTAAAAATCTATAGCACCTTTTTTTTATTCTACAGGTCATGTGCTTTCAGAATATATATAGTTTGGGGGGTCTTTCACAAATTCCTAAAGTTGTAAGGGAAAAATGAAAACCTTCAGATCTTTAGAGAAGTTTTGATTTTCACCATTTCGCAAAAAGGCACAATTTAAAAGTTACAAATATTTGATATTTATTAACTAAGTACAGGTTAAGCTTTTACATTTAGTAGGAATTTTGTGAAATTTGCTGTGTTTTTATGTGCCAATAATGATTTTAGTGCTTTTTTTGCAAAAATATTGTTTTCATAAACATTTGCTCAAATATCGTGGGGCCTTAAAAATCAGAAAATATATGGTTTGGGGAGTGTTTAACAAACTCTGAAAGCTATAAGTGAAAAATAAAAAGGCAATGGAAAAATTGCAAAAATAATCTGGCCAGCTGAGTTTAAAAGTGGACCGCAGGGTCTGGCAGCGAAAGGGTTAAGGATTTTGTAAAAATACAATTATTGTATTTTATCTGTTTTGGGGTATGTTATGTGTCTAAAAAGTCCTAATCTTTATGTTAGTTGAGCTGTCTTTTATATGGGGGGTTGTTGAAACTGATATTGTACATACAGTATATTGCACATATGGGTCACTCTTTGCTGTTAGCTCGATTATTCAGGTGTCTGAATAAGTGCCCATTCTGGTATGATAGGGGTTTTTTTTTATAAGCGGTTCCAAAATGAGACTTAAACAAGTCACACATACTGTAAGTAATTTAATGTACAATAAACCCAGAAACTTTTTTTTTTTTACTTTCCAATCTTGTCTTTAAGTAAATCTGTGCTCAGACTATGCAAACTGAAGTATTTACATGTTCTGAACAAGGGGTTAAAGCACTTTAAATCAAGTCCTTGTTCACCTCTGTAGCTATAGGCATTGTAAAGAAATTCACTACGAAGGCTCAGCACAGAGGCATTGAAATCTTAGCTTTCTTTCTAAAAATTTACACCACAAATATGTCATGCCGCCAGCCATCTAATGTAAACACACAGCAGGTAGTTTCTAAGCTTTGAGAAACTTACTGAAAGCCAAATTAGAGTCTTTGATTTGATCTTTCAAGAACTTGGGTAATGAATGACTTCGCAATAAAAGCTAGAGAGGTTAGGGATGGCTTATTTTATATCTCATTTACTGCTTGTTAGCATGTAAATACTTTAATGAAAATGGTTTTGTTCCAGGTATACATGGGGTTTAAACTAAAGTGTTCCAATTTATAAAATATTTATTAGCGTATATTTTATGTGATAAACCTTTTCTTAGTGCTATCTTTTGCAGCTCTGTTTTAGTTGTCACTAGCAAATGTGCTGATGACCTACAAATACGAATACCTATGCAGTGTGAAGTCTAAAGGAGATTGCACTTACATTCTAAGTGTTGTATGACTTATTATCTTAAAGAGGTTGTAAATCTCAGAAAAAAAATAAAAAAAATAAAAACCTGAAAGACAAAGACTTAATGATGAGTATGCATCTTATACTAGCTCATTATGAAAAACTTTCCTTAGAACGAAGCCCCCGCAACGCCGCTGCTCCTTGGTGACACGACTGACATGTTAAGTCATCTTCCTTCCAGGTTTGCGTCCTCTGGCCATCTGATCGTCTGGAGCCACGATGATGTTACTCCTGTGCATGTGCACGGGAGCTGCCATTCACTGCACAGCACTCTGAAGGAATGGCATGGGTGGCCGTTCCTTCAGAGCGCATTCCCCAGTGATGTCACTGGCTGCATGAAAAAGTAAATATCTCCTAAACGTTTACAGTACCTATAGGTAAGTCTTATCATAGGATTTCCTATAGGTACAAGTTATAGAGGAAGCTTTACTTCCTCTTTAAGTTTGGGCCCACAACTTATAGTATCTTCTTTAATATGATTTGCTTACATTTTAATTTTTGAAAAATTTAACCCAGTCTTAGTAGTTTGTGCAAACAGTCTGGTGAGCTTAACCCATGTGGGAAATAGGTGTTTCAGTATTGCTAAAAAGGTAACTCCACTTTTGTGGGGGAAAGAAAATAGCAAATAAAGAAAAAATATATAGCATATTCAATTATGACACAAGGCATTTTGTAATTGAATGTTATTAAAAATGACCTTTGCTTTGCAATCTTCAGCTCTGTAATTGTCTGAAAATGCAATGCAATATGGCTACCTGGAGGTGTTCTGCACACAGAATGTGTACTGACCACACCCCAGAAACATCATTTCCTGCTTGTGTGATTGGCTCATCAATTTTCCCAGATGTCTGGTCAGATTTCTGGAATCCCCTGCAACAAAAATGTTATTTTTGGTGAGATACTCCCAATAGTAACACGTCCAAAGGGATGCAGACCCCGCAGCTTTCCTCATTAGTGTCCTGCAGCTGCTACAGATGATTGATAATTATGAAATCTCTCTCATTAGATCCACTTTCCCACATGGACACAAACACACAGTGGTTTCTTCAGAATAACAAAAGGTAGGAATCTACAACAAAGTTTGTTAAAATCCTTGCAATGTACATAGATCACCCAGAGGGGAATGTTTTTTTTTCTCAACAAAAGTGGGGTTACGCTTTAAGTAACTCTACCTGTGCAGTCTTGGAAAAAGAAGGAGGTACAAGGGGTAAGTAAAGAATATGGGTCACTGCACTGAATATAAATTAAGTATAAAGCTTTGCATGTAATAGTGGTATCAAACATTGTGTTTAATTTCTTAGCCTGTGGCACTGTCTGTAATACAGAGGCATGTTCTACTAAAGCAACTGCATGTAGTAGAGAGGTATAAGGCACTGCCTGTAACAGTGGTATGGGACACTGCATGTAGTAAATAAGCTAAAGGAAATGTATGAGAGGTACTGGTTGTAATAGGCAAGAGGTGGAAGGAGTGAAGCATTGTATATGCAGTGGAGGCATGAGACACTGCATGTAACAATGTCTGTGAAGCACTGCATGTAAGAAAGGCATATGACACCATGTGCTACAGAGATATGAGGCACTATGTGTTATACAGGTATGATTTGATACAGAGGCAATGTGTGTAGTAAATAGGCACAAGGTGCTGCATGCAACATGGATCCAAGATGCACTGTGCAGAAAAGAGTTGAATAAGGCCTGTATGTTAAAGAGGAACCCAGAATCATGTGTATAACAGAGAGAAACAGGGCACTGCATGTAACAGAAAGGTATTTTTTGTTACAGAAGGCATGCGGCACCATATTTATTTGGAACGGATGAATGCCCTATTTTTTATCCATCAAAAAAAAACGGATCGGACGAAAAATGGATGTAAACGGACAAATGGTCTGTTTTTCATCCATTTTTGCATTAGTAGTGGATGTTAAAAAAACGGATGAAAAAACTGATGAAAAAACGGATAAAAAAAAAAAACTGATACATTTTGACTTGACTGAACTGATAACCTGAATGGACCGTATGTGTGAAAGGGGCCTAAGACTGGATTTGAATCTGTTCCCATAATCTGATACTAATAGAATAGCTGCTATTTTTGGCAAAACAAATTGAGAACATCACTCTTTTACATGAATGTTTTTTTTTTTAACACATCGCTGAGATATTTGTTGACATTCATCACACACCTGGCAGTCACACGCACTATATTTTTAATTCTTAGATTGTAAGCTCTAACGAGCAGGGCCCTCTGATTCCTACTGTAATAAAGTGTATTGTATTTATACTGCCTACCCTCAAGTTGTAAAGTGCTGCGTAAACTGTCAGCACTATATAAATCCTATATAATAATAATACAATAAGGATGTACCTAGTGGATATGAAAGTCTATGAATGGTGAGTTAGGCTCCATGTACACGGGACGCTGGAAATGGCCGTTTAGGAGCAGTTGGGCGTTTTTTTCAGAAGCCCCTGAACCCATCTACATTTTATCTTATCTGTCCATGTACACCAGGTCGTTTACAGTCATTTGCAGGCAGTTGCGTTTAGGGACTGTTTTTAGAACGCAATTATTTGCGTTCGAACGTGTGTTTCCCGGCGTTTCAAACGCACAAACGCGTCCGAACGTGTCTGAACGCGTCCGAACGCGTCTGAACGCGATGACCCGCGTTTAGCGTTCACGTTTTTCCATTTTAAAGGGGAATAATTTTTATGACCTCTAGGAACGCTTCTAATCGCAAACGCCCGCAAACGCTGCTAAACGCCCGCTAAACGCGGGTACAAACGCGACTGAACGGACGTTTCAAACGTCCTAAAAATTCCAGCATTCAAAGGGACTTTTAACAACGTCCCGTGTACATGGAGCCTTAACGTCACTTGTACAGTAAGCTACTATATCAGTTTAAAATACTACTGGAGAGCTGTCCATAGTGCTGAAACATTATGTATAGTTTCAGCACTTGGATAGTTACAATTAAAGTGTGAGTCTAGTTAATTTTTTTTTTTTTTTTAAAGTCTTATTCATAAAGTACATGCCACAGACATAAGATTAATTCACCATGGCTTATAAGCGTGTACCTTCAGGTGACTGGACACGGGTGAAGCAGGGCGTCCCCTATAACCCTACCCCATTCTGTGTGTCCTCAGGTTTGTGCTAGTGTCTGAAGGTGATCCATCACAGAGAACATCCCTTAGCTTAACTAGTTTATTATTTGTCTTTATTATTTTCCTTTGTTTTGTTAACTTTTGACTCTTTATTTAAACACACACTGTCTTCCAATGCCAGCTTAGAAGCCCTGTATCTGGATTGGTCAACAACAGTAAAACCTCAGACATCAGTGGGGACAGCCTGTAATATTGCTCAGGGCACTGGATCCTGCATGGGTGCTCACCTTGGCACTTGGTGCAATGTGTTAAGTTAGCCGCAAAGTGCTATACAGGTCATGGTCCATCACTCTAAAACCCAGTTTCCTGAAGACACCTTTGGGGGTATACCCACTGTGAAGGGGGCAAAGCCTGGACTTTATATACAGTCTAGCAATATGGACAGGTAAGTCGAGTCTCAGGCGGATGACCAGGTGTTATAACTAAGCAGTATGGCCATAATGATAAGGCAAGAAACATAATGCACTAGAGAGTAGTTACATAAAGTTAAATTGGTCAGTTCAAAGATATCATTCATACAAACACTGGTCACACTCTTTAACGCCACTTCAATCTAGAGCCTTTATAAGGTACTAGGGCGCTTACTCCTTCCCTTCACCTTGAGGACTTCTTACAGAATAGTCTGTACCTGGATTACAACATACTCCTAATGAACATACTTACCCTATACACCACAACCTTTTCTGTGAATACCCCACAGAGAAATACCCTCACTTGTAGCTATGGCAGAGACCAGTCAAAAAGGAGTCAATGCAAAATCACAGGCACACATTTGCACTGCTGAAGGCCCCCACAACACTCATATTGATGATGAATCCTTTGGAACTGAGCAAAACAGGCTCTAACACCAGTTTCAGCATCCAAATCTAGCTTTTTTTTCAGGCACACAACAAGCGGCCTATTTGACTAAAGCAGAATTCTCTGTATCTACAGTATGTCAGCGCACTTTCAGTGTCACATACAACACCATCTTTGCTCCTCTTCCTCTTTCTGTTGGGGTACCCCAAGCCTCCGTCCTTGGGCCCTCCTGTTCTCTCTCTATACTTCTTCCCAGGGCCAGTTGATAACCTCCCATAGCTTCCAATACCACCTCTATGCTAACAACACCCAGATCTATATCTCCACTCCTCAACCATCCCCTTCAATCTCCTTACGTATCACAAACTTACTGAGCAACATATCAGTATAGATTTCACACCACGTCATCAAACTCAATCTTTCTAAAACTAAGCTTGTAATATTTCCTCCTCATGGATCCCCTCCCAATGACTTTTACATTGAGATCAACAGCACAACCATTGGTCCCTTCACACACGCCAAGGTGCTCGGTGTAATACTGGACTCTGACCTCTCCTTCAGCCTCCACATCTAATCACTAGCTAAATCTTGCCGCCTTAACCTCCATAACATTTCCAGAATTTGCCCCTTCCTGACTAACGAAACCAAAAAACATCTTATTCACTCCTTGGTTTTTTTTCCGCCTTGACTACTGCAAATCTCTCCCCACTGGCCTACCTTTACAGAGGCTATCCCCTCTTCAGTCTATTATAAATGCTGCTGCTAGACTAATACATAATTAATCAATCCGTGACTGCTGCTCCTCTCTGCCAATCCCTTCACTATCCTCCCCTACCCCACTGTATAAAATTCAAAATATTAACCACAACATTCAAGGGCATCCACAACATCGCCCCCAGCTGCATCAACAACCTCATCTATGGATATCACCCAAATTGTCCTCTCCGCTCCTCCCAAGACCTCCTGCTCTCTAGCTGCACTGTTACTTCCTCCCACGCTCGCCTCCAGGACTTCTCCAGAGCCTCTCCCATCCTCTGGAACTCCATGCCCCAGTATGTCCAGTCAGCCCATACCATGCCCGCCGTTAGGCGATCCATAAAAACTCACTTCTTCAGGGAAGTCTACCCCATCTCCACCTAAGGACTGTACCCCGGTCACCTGATTGCATCATATTATCTCCATAGCTATTACCTTTTGTACCCCCTCCCCCTCCCTTTAGACTGTAAGCTCCATGAGCAGGGTCCTCCTCCTACTGTATTGAATTTTACTGTCCACCCTCTACAGTGTAAAGCGCTACTCAAACTCTTGACTCTATAAATCCTGTGCAACAATAATAATAGTTTCCTACAAATGTCACACCTCTTTCCCCACTTCTATTTCTAAGCCAGAGTTGGATCCCGATATGCCAGTCCTAGAGGATGTGGATATCGAAGGTAATAAACAGGATATTGAGGCAGTATTGGAGGAAGATCTTTCTCCCCCAGATTGTCACTGTATTGAAGAGGGAACTTCACACAACATGTTTACTAATGTTGAAAAGCTCATTGCCTCTGTCTGCAAAGCCTTGTCATTTTTTGACTCTCCTCCATCTCGCCATGCTCCTTTGGGTACAATGAGACCTGCAAAATCCTGAAAAACATTTCTTGTTCATAAAAAGATAGAATGGCAGTCTATAACGATTGGGTACCCCAAGATAATATTTGCACTCCCCCCAAAGTCTTTACTGATCTCTTTCCAAAGAGAAAATAATTCATAAAGTAGTCAGCTATTCCTGTAGTTGATCCCACTGTCTTAAACATCTCTGGGGTTTCCTATTGTAGATGTTCCTTTTTTCAAAGATTCTGCAGATAGAAAAATTGAGACTCTTCTAAAGGTTTTTTTAATCTTGCCCTGCCCTGATACCAACTCTTGCTGCAAATTTAGTATGTCAAACTGCAGCTAACTGGATTAGGACAAGGAATAACCAACATAACCCTGTATTTCAGGATCGTGCTGTGTCAGAGAAATGGCAGCAGTTGCTTTCTTCTTTGCTTTTCTGTGTAGATGTCCTAGAACATGGCATGAGACACTTTTTTTAAAATGGCTCTAATCTCCATTCACATGTGTAGAATCTTATGGGTAAAAGCTTGGACGGCTAAAGATGCAAAAGGCACCACACACATATGCATTTCCAAGGAAGATGTCTGTTTGGCCAAGCACTTGACCAATTCATCAAAGTTACAGGTAGGAAGGTTTTCTTCCTCAGAAGCCCTTACCTCCTCTAAATGCAGAGCACCTGTCCCCTTAAACCAGGTTTCAACTTCAAAGCCTAAGTTTAGCCATTTTTTTCAGTGCATAGCATACCAAAGCCACTAAGCCTTCCTCTTCACAATGAAGGAGCACACCTTGTTCCTAAGAGTGGGGGGGACATCTGTTACAGTTTTCCTTATTTAACAGTAAAAAAGGAATAAACTAACAGAACAAAACATGTAAAAAACATATGTGACATATGACCAATTCATTTAACATGATACGTATCCCATGAAAAAACATAAAGTAAAATCAAAGTCCATCCAATGATCTTTATAATTAAAGAGAACCATCAGTCTCCCCACAAAAAATTAAAAGTAAGCAGCTACAAATACTGCAGCTGCTGACTTTTAATATAAGATCACTTACTTGTCCAGGGGTCCAGCGCTGTCCTCACCCAAGCCTGTTCTTTATTGAACTTTGGGTCCCTACCGCCAGCATCTTCACAGCTGCATTCCTACTGTGCATGCATGAGCTGCGCTTTGCAAATGGTCCTGCAGTCTTCTGTGGCCTGTGATGTGTCCCAGAAGGCTGCGGAGCAAAAGGGGAGGTAGCTTCTGCTCGGATCGCCGCAGCTATCTGGGCAGCAGTGGAAGCAGGTACCTGTCAAAACCAGGAACCTGCCCCCCCCCCCCCAAAAAAAAGTACCAAATGGTAAAGAGGAGGAGGGGAGGAGGCAAAGGAGCAGAGCTTCTTCTTTTGGATGAAGTTCTGCTTTAAATATATTATATAAACACAAATAAATGTCTCTAAAAAAAATCCATTGTTTCTTCATTCAAATCTCATAGTACATAGTGCTCCAGAAAACCATGCGTAGTGGATTACAAAACACCTTCTTACCAAAACACAAATTCTGTGCTTTCTTGGTGCTCATACTGAAATTGTGCACTTACCAGACCTCCATTACCCTCTTAACTTGAAAAAGGGATCCACAATAGGTTAGATTTACGCTGTCCTTCCAGGCAGCCTTCCAGCTTCTGACCCTTGCACCCTTTAGTCCTCCAAATGCATTTTGGCCATCATGAATAAACAGTAAAATAGAAAGCCGTAGTGCAGTAATTTTTATTGCAATAATTAAAATAAAAACACTTCCAACTGCGCACTCACATTAAAAACACATGCCAGCATTTAATATGATTACTATACCACAGGGGTACAAGATTGCCACCACTAACCCAACTTCCCATTTACGTCCTGCGTGCGTTCCACAGACTGAAAGTTATGTCAGCAGAAATTATGTCGCAATGAATACCCCCACCCAACATGTTTCGACCAATTATTGTCAGCAATAGATGTTCAGCATGTGCCCTCTCTCAATATACTGTATATACTCCTTTCCTAAAAAAAGAGAAGTATGAGTTTGTTTGTTTTTTAAAAATCATACTTACCTAGGTGGATGCAGCATCGATGTGATAATGCATCTGTTACCTGCCGTCTCTAAGGGTGAGAACTGAGCAATCAAACACCGCTGATTGCTCAGTTCTCACCGCCGCTTTGAGCAGAGAGCTTTGCCTGTCAATCACTGGCTCTCTGCTCTTCCCCCCCACCCATGCGAACTGGAGCACTGGGCTGTGGTGGGGGCAGGGGCGTGAGCGGCTGGCTCAGGCTCTTAGCAACTCGCTGAGAGGCTGAACCAGGTATCATTCCAGGCTCCTGGGTGGATTGTGTCCATATGGTCACGATCTTTCCCCAGCCAGGACCAGCTCTGTGCACGGGCATACCTAGAGCATTTGGCACCCTGGGCGGATCCTACATCTGGCACCCCCCCTCCATCTGGCACACCCCCTCCCCATCTGGCACCCCAGACGATGTCAAGTGACTTCACGTGTATCACCTCCACACACTGCGGTCCAGAACCAAAAGAGTCCTCCTTCCTCTGCTCCCCGGAGTGTAGGATTGTCATCGGGCGGCGGCGCCATACAGAAATACATGTAACTGGCAGGCACACTTACTATGTGTACTGTCAGGTGCCAGCCCAGACACCCCCAGTAAATAAGCATCGCCTTCCTGACACCCCTAAGCATGCCTGGGCTGGGACAAAAAATAGGCCTGGGCATTTTAGACAGAGCAGCCCATTTTTTGCTTTTTGTATTTTTAAACCAAATTACAAATAATGACAACTACCGATTTTTTTAAGTCTTTTAGTTATATTTAGCCTGCTTCAGTCGCTGTAATCTACAACTACATGTACATATATAGGACCTGACTTCTCTTGCAAAGGATTTGAATTTGTATCCATCTTTCTCTACTGCTGTTAAGCAACACAGCATGGTCACCTCAATTTTCCCAGCTTATGACTTGACAATGAAACAGCAGCAACAGCCTGGTCAGGTAAACTCTCTCCTACTGTCAGCTTGTCCCCTTCCAGTCTGGGCCATTTTTTTAGTAAATGCCCTAAATAATAAAATGGTGGGGTTGCATATTTTTATGTCACACAATATTTGATCAGCATTTTTTTAAATGCAACTTTTTGGGCAAAATACCCTTAAAACACAAGATAATATCCAGTTGTTTGGTAAAATATTAAAGATGATGTGCCAAGTAAATAGATACCGAGCATGTCTCACTTTAAAATTGTGTCCACCCCGTTACCAGTTCAGAGTTACACAGGAGGTCTGGTGCTAAAACTATTGCTCTCGCTGTGACGTTCACAGCGATACCTCATATGGGCTGTGACAGGTCTTCTTAATAGAGAGATGGGGGGTCTATTAGACCCCCATCTCTCCTCTGGCTTTCAATGCAGCCGATCAGACACAGATCGGTTTGATCGGTTGCTTTACTGGCTATTAACGGCTAGTAGTTAAATGCAGGACACCTTGTTGGGTCCAAGAACTGTGTCTCTCTCACAATGTGAGTGATACTGAACAGAGGATAACAGAAGGTAACGTGAAGGCAATGTCTGATCTCTGATGCCTTAATTTTACCTTCTGTTATCCTCTGTATCACTCACATTGTTAGAGAGAGACAGTGACCAAAGCATCCTCTCATCTCTGCAAAATGTGACAAATGTGTGGTGAAAGCAGCACTAACTTTGTTTGCAGTCCATGGTGTCTGCGCCTGCAGTGACACCTGTCCCAACATGCAGCAAAGGGGTCTCCTCTCCAGCTGCTCCCTTTCACAGTCAGCTGACCTCTAGTCTCCGCCCCCAGCCCCGACGGCCATACAGTGAATTGAATGGGCGGCCGGCAGTGACACCTATCCAAACATGCGGCAAAGGAGTCTCCTCTCCAGCTCCTCCTCTTCATGGTCAGCTGACCTCTAGTCTCTGCCTCCCATCCCCGACTGCCACCCAGTGAATTGAACAGCCGGCCAGGTGGCTGCCGAGAGACTTGGCAAACAGCGCAGGTTCAAGGAGCAGCCCAGCTGCTTTGGACATGTGGCCTGATACCCCCAATGTATGGCCCCTGGGGCGGACCACCCCCCCATTGGTACATCACTGGCTCTGTGACATCCACTGTCGGCTGAAAACGGGTCATAGGAGTGCAGAGCGAACTGCACTCTTGTGATCCACATGAGAAGTACAGCCAATGAGCTTTGGCTATATTTCTCCTTTAAGTTTGTACTTGCTGTTCCCACAATGTTAATATTCTCTGGTGTCATCCTGTTTCCATGTAATATTATTGCACCCTATCTTTCTAAAATTACAGAAACCACTGTCCCTATGCCCTCTAGTGTTTTCACCCTAATTAATCCTTTATGTTTTTAAATTTATACTTATTGTATACTTATCACATTAAATCAATTGATCATTTATCACATATGTTTTTTACATGTTTCACTTTGATTATAAGAGTATGGTATGTATTTATACAGTATATAAGGGAAGTACAGCACTGTTATTTACTTAGATAAGGGGGTCTATGGTTCACAATACTAGTAGTCTCCAAGGAGCCAAGGTGCCAGATGCTGACTTATAGAGACCCTGGGTGCAAATAGGCAACCACCCCCCTCCTGGCACACCTGTTTTAGGAATTCTTCTAGTGATCCTGCAACAATCTGTCTGCACTACCAGCTATATATAGCAAATACTAGTCTAACAAATCTTGTGTAGTAATAAAACTCTTGGCTATCATTAAATGTACCACATGTCAGCATTTATATAGTACTTGGTTTAGCATGGCTAGTTAACAATCTGTCTGGCAGTAATCTGGCTTACATAAGCAGGTAAAGAATCTAGCTTCACTTGTATAACATTTGTGTTTAGGTATTCTTGCCATAGCCAATTTAAGAAATAATCTCTATCGTGAATGCAGGTTCATAACACACCGCTGCACCCAACATGCACTAAAAGGCTCAGATGTGTAGTATTCATATGGAATTCAGCAGGGCGGTCTCTTTTCACATATCTCAGGGTGAGTGGTTAAAAAGCAACCCAAGACCCTGTTTCCCTCTCTATTGTTTCAGCCAAGGTATTCAGTAAAGAACTGGTGTAGATTTGGAGCAGAAGCACAGTGCACCTCCTGTCAGTCAAGAGACTATGCAGAACGCTTAGTAACAGAAGGGTTGCTCCTCAGCTGCCATAATCAGGGGTGTGACTGAGATGAAATTGGGGTCAAGTTTCACACATTACCAAAAAGGCAAGACAGAAACATAAGCTGCATATAAGGCATGCCATCTACAGTGGTGTCTATCAGAATAGAAAAAGCCAACCTGCACTGCAGTCTGTAGAGCATTGCAACAACAGTGCATTATTTGTGGGTGCAATGCACAGGTTCCTGCAGAAACTTTCACTGTCCCAAGGTCCATACAGAACAAGACCTACTGTTATGGGGCTGGAAGAAGTAATCAATGGACTACAAGTGATATCACTGTACATGTGCTCCAATGAGGTTCTTGGCTCACTTTACTACAGTGGCAGATAGAGCTTGTAGCCTTCTATTCACAGATCCTCAATAAAAAAAGGTCTGTGAATGGATGATGTGACTGTAAGAGCAGAGTCCTGTACAGCTGTGCCAAATCCAAAAGAATATAGAATGCTACAGAGAGACGAACTCTACTATTTGAACTTATAAACATGGCCACAAAGGTGGACTATGCCTTTTTCCCTTCTATACTTTGGATATGATTTTTATTTTTGATTGTGTTACTCAAAGCTTTTTTATGTAGCAATGCATTTCCTTTTGATCAAAGGCAACATCTGTAAATGCATAACACCCTTTACTGTGTCACACTGACTGGAAGGCACACATAGAAATATATGTGACCACTGACCTGTCAGATTGTTGTGCTGATGCTATCAACATCAGCCTTGCAAAGGACAGTCACATACAATAATGACAAAGCAGCTTGCTCGGCTCACAGAATGTTTAATCCTTTTCCCTTTATCTTCATAATCAAATATGTCAGTTGTGCCTCCAGTAGCCAGATTAATTTATGCCCACTTTAATATCTTTAATTACTCTTGTAAATCTCATTTTCCCAGGAGAAAATACAGAATTAACAAAATGAATAATAGTACTGTCTAGATAGTTCCAAATAATGTATTTCACAGTGCTTTTAACACCTGTTGTACTTTATGTCCAAGTATAAAGACTTTGATTTGGTAAAGGAAAACATGTTACCAACCTCATGTGCAGAAACCTATGGAGATTTTCCAAAGAATATGGACCTTTTTCAATAATTAAGACATAGATTTGACTTTAGTATGAAGAGACTGTATTAATGACAAAGGTAATTTTCCTAATAGTAGCATTGTGTTTAGATTAGAAGTCTAATGGGGATCCCCATTAGAAGTCTTCTCAGACGAGCGCATAGGGCACGGCGTGCTGACGTCACTGCGCTGCCCAAGAGGACGGGCTATATGAGAGCCGGCCGGCTTCCTTGAACTTGTAGCGTTTTATCATTCATCGAAATGTGAGTGTAATCTTTTAATTTGTTTAATAAACTGGCTTTGCGGTATTACACTATTGAGTTCATTGTCTCCTATATGATGCCACCGGAGTGTCTACTTGAGACCAGTGTCAGGATCAGTATAATCCCTCTTCTCTTGGCCATATTCATATGGGCTCACTGAAGCAAGGAATATCCTACGTTAAGTGATGCTTTGAGGAGACTATTTGCACAGGCTGTTTTATACCAGTATCTGTTAGGCAGATATGCATGTCATATTTGTTGGAGCACCGTGGTGACAGCAGGCATTGGCTCGCTATTTTTCATCCACTCCACTTACTCCTATCAATTTTGGATTCTTTGGGTCTCATATTATATGTTTCTATCATCATATGGACATTAATTTTATTTGTTATATTCATTTATTCATTTCTATATTATATTCATGTGTTTGTGATGCAATATATTGACATTTTAGGTGTCATTCACATACTATTTTTGTCTATTGTATCATCTCTCCTGAGATTGATTTATTATTTATTTTCAATCATATAGATGTTGTTCACATTAGCGCAGCTTTCTTTCTTTATATTCCTTGTAATGTACTATGCATGAAGTGAATCTTTGATTGTTGAACTATGTGCATGAAACTGTCGTAATATTGTTATGTAGTCACTCTCTGGTGATGAGTGTCACCCTGTGTGGACTTTCTGGAATGTTGTTTTTTCCTTGTTTGGTTTATTGACTTCTCAATAAACCTTTACCCTGATTTAAAAAAAAAAAAAGATTACATGCTGAATGCTTGCTGAAGTTATACTCAATTAGGCTTGGTTTACACTGGCCCAACTTGAGATCCATCCTGTGAGGCCCCAAGTCGCATGGCATGTGAAATCCCATGTTGGTCAATGAGAGTTGTCTTAATTAGCATTACTGACGTTGTTCCAACTTTAGAAAAGGTTATTTTACTACTTCAAGGCAACTTCTATCCGACTTGTGCCCATAGTCTTTAAAGTGTTACTAAACCCGACTTGTGCGCATAGTCTTTAAAGTGTTACTAAACCCAGGACCCTACTCAATATATATGCTCTCCCAAAGTACACAGAACAGAGCGGCCATGAGAGTGGAGGGCAATATCTTTTGGTGAGTGGCCATTTCACTGGGATTGGTGGCACTGATCGGTGGCAGAGTGTGCGGTGTTTCATTGATCTTCTCACGGGGATATCGCTAACTGCTCTGACCTTTTTTACTCACATCTATGAACTAATTGAAGCAATCCATTACTTTGGACATTATTCAGAGACTGCTTTTTAGTATGAGGTGCGCTGCTGATTTCTGACTTTATCGATTTATGTTGGTTATCTTTGTTTGCATGAGTAATATAAACTGCTAAATACCTTTTTTCATCAGCAGTTAGAGCAGTCCTGTGACTTGTATCACTGTCTTGTTAAAGCTTGTAGGAAGAGTTTTTATTTTTCCCTGACCCTCTGTCTGGACAGTGCTCATTGCTCTGTGCTGATCACATGCCCTCTCTCATGGAAAAAAAAACAGCTCTAGCAATACACACCAAACTGAGCATGTGCACCTTGTTGCCTAATGCTCTGTTCTATCAGGAAATGGTCTAGAGTCAGTGGAAGAAGAGGAGGATAAGATAGACAGGATCACACAGCCTGTATACACAATGCAGAGGATTAACCCCTTAGGTTCCACAGTGAGTATAACAAGCATGCTTTACTGCATATACAGACTGTTGTGGGTTTAGTAACACTTTAATGAAAGTTGCCTCCATGTAAGATCCTCATCGATATTGATGTGATGGGGATCGGACATTACAGGAAGATTATATAGATAAGGAAATCACTGCGCTATCACAATAGAAAACAGCTGCTAGCACAACAACTGACAAAACTGTCCTTGTAAAACATAATAAAAAGTGCATCACTTAAATGTGAAATGCAATCAAAAAGCTAGTGCATATCAATAATAAAAATCTATATAAAATAGTGCATCCCAGAAATCCTTGGAAACCAAAACATGAAGCTCTAATAACGATCCGCATGGAAAAAATATGTATGCGCTCACCAGAAAGTATGGACCCAAATGCTGTATAGCAAATGAGTCAACCAAGCATGATAATCCTCATGGGATTTGAAGGTCCACTTGTAAGGGATGGTGAATCCGAGGATATCGATATGTTCCTGAACTGAGGTGGAGTGAGGTAGATAAAAGCACTTAAATCTGGATCAGTAAATAGCATCAACAGGTAGTAGCATGGACAGAACTCAACCCAATGCGTTTTATCTGCGTAGACATCATCTGGGGTAATACCATCCCCTACAGGTGGACCTTCACATCCCATGAGGATTATCAGTCTTGGTTGACTCATTTGCCATACAGCATTTGGGTCCATACTTTCTGGTGAGCGCATATATATTTTTTCCATGCTGGTGTTTGGTCTTTTTTTTTCACTAATCACCTCAGATGATCGTTCTTACAGCTTCATGTCCTGGTTTCCAAGGATTTCTGGGATTCACTATTTAATATAGACTTTTATTATTCACATGCACTATCTTTTTGATTACAGGAAGATTACCCAGGCATTCCCTGTGGTGTAGCCCCTCCCTTGCTTCAAATTTGCATCAAAGTAGTACTCAAGTCACATCAAGTCACCAGGAAGTGGCCTGGCAAAGTCACACTGTAACTCACACGACTTGAAGATCACAGTAGTTTGAACTGAGCCTCATCCAAAGCCAAAGCATGTAGCCATGCTTTTCAACCCTTGCTTTAAAAGCAACCTAAGGGTATATTTAAACAAAGCCATCCTAATTGAATCCTTTAAATCCCTTACTAAACCTCTGCAAAGGCTACAACCTCTTGTGGAGAATCAAACTCATGGGTAATATAGATGCCTAACTATAAAAGTGAGACAAGACTAGGCTAATGCTTTCAAAACTACATATCTGCAGCCAGACATACTGAAATGCTGTAATATACCAGCATAAATTAGGAGTTTCAAATGATTGTCTCTGATTTCAAATGATATGTAAGGTATCACAGCACAATCTGCTACTGTATAATTTAATTTAAGCATCACATTTTGTAATATGTTTTATCTTCATATATCAATAGGCCATGTTCTTGGTTTGTACTTGTTGAAATTGAAAAAGGCATAACTGCAGTACTGAGAAAGGTCCAAAAAACAACATGAAAAGCAATTGTAATCCAAACAAAATAGATACAACCATATATTGAGACTGCTGCAAACAGACAGTAATCGTGTTCAGACAATTATATTAAACTATTAGTATTTGTCAAAATTATTGTTGGACGCTGCCTTTTTCTCTTACGTCCTCCGACAGTCGCCGCCTCTTCATATTCGTCACAATGGGGTATTAGACTTTGCTCCGAAGGAGTAGCTAGGCAACAGAATATGTTAACATTAAAGCTTTTAACATATCCCACCCTCAAGGGGTGGTCCCCTCAGTCAATACCCTCCTACTTCCTGCAACCATATCTCAGTTTCAATGTCTAGCTTGTCAGGAGTAGCTGGTTCTCTCTGTGCTGGGGCTTTTTGCCCCAGCCTTTTTCTTCTTTTTTGATTTTTTGTTTGAGTTTTTTCTCTCTCTTTACTTAGCTGTTCTTTTTGTCAGCATTAGTTAGTTCTTCTGATGAAGAGGATCATGCGGGCTGGGTCTCGGGCTGATCCCCCTGGTCGCAGGTCGTGGGTCAGTGGCTTCCCAGCCTGCCATCGAGCGTTCAGCCAGGTAACGCTCCTGGCGCAGTGAACGACCCATCCCTGTTCGGTGCAGGGATGATTGGTGAGGTGGCTACCTCACTGGACGCTGTGCGGTTTCTTAACCCCCATTTTGTGCGTCCTGAATGTGACTCTCCCTGCCTCATGTGCAGCGGCTTGTTCGCCTGTGCGGGTCCCCCACGCCATTGAGAGGTAAGTGTATCTATGTGGGGACCTGTCTGTCGGGGGGGGGTGTCAGTCTGGGACTGTGTAACCTGCCTCTGTTCACACTGTTTGTCTCCCTATCACTCTGCTGCATGCTGTGGGCTGCAAGGGGGGGGGGGGGGGGGGGAGCTGTGTGACACTGTCTGTGCCAGCCTGTTGTTCAGTGTGAAGAGCTGTGTGCTGTGGGGCATGTTTTCTGTCATGTTGGGGCACGATACAGCGATCGCTGCGGTGATCTGCCATGTTTTTTTGCATGGATAGTGTTATCTGCATAACTGTATTGTAGGAGTGGCGGTTTCGGCGCCAAACGGCGCCATTTTGCCTGCGCTCGCTCCGGCCGCATGTTCTACATGTAGGCGGCCATTTTCTTGTAGCCTTCACATAGGCTTTAATAGAGCGCCCTGGTTTCATCACTTCCTCTTCTCCTGGGTGCACCGATCGAGGCAGCAGCAGCGGCAGGGATCTCCTCAGGTTTTATCCTTCTGTTCTTCCTATATCCATTGCCTGTGTTCAGTTTATTGTCCCTGTGGGGGTCTCATTGTGCTTGTGTGAGGTGCGGTGGGCTGCGCTCGCCGCGCTTGTTAAAGGGGCAGTTAACCCTTTATTCTCCGGCATATTATATTGGGGCAGTGGATTCTCAGGAGGGCAAATTTCCTGCCACCTTGGTGGAAAGCCAGGGGTCTGCTGTTTCCCCCCCAGGGGGGGATTTGGCCGCTATAGTGGCTGGCCTTGCTGCTCAGGTGCAGATGCTGGTGGCTTCTCAATCTACTAAACGGCCCAGAGTTTCTATTTCCTCTGATTCTGAGGGTGAAGGTGATGGGGCTGTTATGGCGGGGGTCTCCTTATCAGGGTCCCGTTCCTCCCTGGATCTCATGGGGTCCGAGGTGGAGGCTGAAGTTGAAGGGGTTGATAATTCTCCCCCTGGCTCGCCTGAAGAGCTTGCAATCATGGATGAACTGATTGCTTCCATAAAACAAACGCTGCGTTTGCAGGATGAAGTGTGTCCTCTCGCTGCCTTGGCGGCTTATGGGACGCAGAGAAAACGCAGGACACCGCAGGTTTTTCCCTGCACTGATGATTTTCAGCGCGCTGTTAAGGAACAATGGCGCCACTTACGCAAACCTTTTGCTGTACCTAGTAGGTTCAAGCTGCGTTATCCTTTTTCGCCTTCCACTGATGAACGGTGGTGTGTGCCACCCCCGGTGGATCACGCAATTGCGGTTTTAAACAAATCCACTGCGATTCCTGCAGAGGATTCCCCGGTGTTCCGTGATGCCACGGATAGGAGAATGGAGTCTCTTGCCCGTCATACTTATTCTGTTGCGGGTTCAATGCTAAAGGCTCTGTTTGCCTCTCTTATGGCAGCCCAGGCTGTCGCAAGTTGGACGCAGATGCTTAGGCGCGTCCTAGTGGCTGATTCGGCCTCGCCGACGACACTGGCTATGGTGGATCAAATCCATCAGGGTGTCATGTATCTGTGTGATGCGGACTTGGACCTAGTCCCGTTGGCTGCACGTGTACACAGTGTGGCGGTGTTGTCTCGCCGCCTGGTTTGGTTGAAGTGTTGGTCGGTGGACCAGTCTTCGCGTAAAACCTTAGCCAATCTGCCTTATGATGGGTCCCGCCTTTTTGGGGAGTCCTTGGATGCTTTGATAAAGGGGATCACCGGAGGTAAGAGCACTCTCTTGCCCCATTTCCCCAAGGCTAAGGGGGCTCCTGGGAAGAAGCATGCTAATTTTCGGCCTTCTCAGGGGTCCTTTCGTGCCTTTCGGTCGCACTACAAGGGCAAACCGTTCAAGGGTCAAGGCTCTCAAAAGAAGCCCTGGTCTGGGAAACAGAAGTCCGGTCAGTCCGGACCCGCTGCCCATAACAGTGCGGCCTGAAGGGGCGCCCTCACCCAGTTCTGGGGTGGGGGGACGCTTGCTCGGTTTTCTTCAACCCTGGTTGGTCCGCGTGCGGGACCGGTGGGTTCAGGAAATCGTTCGATCTGGTTACAAGATCGAGTTTCTCTCTCGGCCGGAGAGCAGATTCTTTCCCTCAAATCTTCAACTGTCTCCGGAGCGTTTACGGGATCTGCACCTAGCGGTGCAGGACCTGAGGGCTCAGGGAGTGGTGGTTCCGGTGCCTTATCGGGACAGATTTCGGGGGTTTTATTCCAATCTGTTCACCATGCCCAGGAAGGAGGGCAAGGTTCGTCCAATTCTGGACTTGAAGGCTCTGAACCGCTTTGTGCGGGTTCGCAAGTTCTGCATGGAATCCCTGCGGTCGGTGGTGGCTGCCCTGGTTCCGGGGGAATTCATGGCCTCCATCGATTTGAAGGATGCGTACCTTCATATCCCGATCTTCGAGGGTCACCAGAGGTGCCTTCGATTCGCCATTGCGGAGGATCATTACCAGTTCGTGGCGTTACCTTTTGGTCTCGCCTCGGCTCCACGGGTTTTCACCAAGGTGCTTGCACCGGTTCTGGCCTTGTTGAGAGCCCAGGGCATCTCTGTCCTGGGGTATCTGGACGACATTCTGGTTCGGTCTGCGTCCAGCCAGGGTCTGGAAAAGGACCTGTCTGTCACGATGCAAACTCTACAGGAGTTTGGTTGGACGATAAATCGTCGACGCTGAGTCCGTCGGTTCGTCTTCCCTACCTGGGAATGATCCTGGACTCGGTCCAGGCGAAGGTCTTCCTGCCGGAAGACAAACTCAGGACTCTTCAGGAGGAAGTCAGGTCCCTCAGGGACGTTCCACACTCGTCTCTGCGGGCGTGCATGAGATGTCTGGGATTGATGGTCTCGGCCTTCAAAGCGATTCCCTTCGCCCAGTTTCACACGCGGGGTCTCCAGGCGGAGATCCTGTCCAGGTGGGACGGGCGACCTCACTCTCTGGATCTTCAGATCTCGTTGAGCCATTGCACCAGAAGGGATCTTCTGTGGTGGCTCCAGTCCCCGATGGTATGGGGGGGCAAGTCCTTTCGTCCTGTCTCGTGGACGGTGATCACCATGGATGCCAGCCTGTCGGGCTGGGGTGGTGTTCTGGGCGTTCTGTCCGCCCAGGGAACTTGGTCGGAGGGGGAGTCCTCCCTTCCGATCAACATTCTGGAGTTGCGGGCAATAAACCTCTGCCTTCGTCGTTGGACGGACCGGCTGCAGGGCTGTCCGGTTCGGGTGCAGACGGACAATGCCACGGCGGTGGCCTACATCAACCACCAAGGGGGCACCAGGAGTGCCCGAGCGGCTCGGGAAGTGGCCGACATTCTGTCTTGGGCCGAGACTCATGTCCCGGCGATAACGGCAGTTCACATTCCGGGGGTGGAGAACTGGCAGGCGGACTATCTGAGTCGCCAGATCCTGGATCAGGGGGAATGGTCTCTCCACCCGGCTGTCTTCCAGATGTTGTGCGCGAAGTGGGGTCTTCCAGATGTGGACCTGTTCGCGTCTCGTCTCAACAACAAGGTGAGAAGGTTCGTGGCAAGGACGCGCGACCCTCGGGCAGACGCGTCGGACGCGTTAGTGGTCCCGTGGCATCAGTACCAGCTGATGTATGCGTTTCCACCGATTCAGTTGCTATCCAGGTTCCTTAGCAGGTTGCACTCGGAACGCAGCACGGTGATTCTTGTGGCACCGGACTGGCCTCGCCGGTCCTGGTACGCAGACCTCGTGAATCTGGCGGTCAACGCCCCGTGGCGTCTACCTCTTCGAGACGATCTCCTGTCTCAGGGGCCGATATACCATCCTGCTTTACAGTCGCTGGCTTTGACGGCCTGGCTGTTGAGACCGAGGTCCTGAAGGAGAGGGGTCTCTCCCCTGAGGTCATTCATACATTGGTCAACGCGAGGAAGTCTTCCTCGGGGAAGGTTTACTACCGAACCTGGAAGGCCTATTTTGCCTGGTGTGAGTCCAGGGGGTTTTCACCCCGCACGTACTCGGTTTCTCGAGTGTTGTCCTTCCTTCAGGCAGGTGTCGATCAGCGTTTGGCGCTGGCTACGATCAAGGGTCAGGTGTCTGCGCTGGCCGTTCTTTTTCAACGTCCCGTGGCTTCCAACTCTTTGGTTGGCACTTTTGTTCAGGGAGTGCGGCATCTGGTACCTCCTAGGAGGGATCCTCTGCCCCCTTGGGACTTGAATCTCGTTCTATCTGTGTTACAACGTGCTCCTTTTGAACAGATCACGGAGATCTCGTTGTCTATGTTGTCCAAAAAGGTCGCCTTTTTGGTTGCGATCACTTCGGCTCGCAGAGTGTCGGAGCTGGCGGCTTTGTCCTGCAAGTCTCTGTATCTGGTTATTCACTTGGATAAGGTGGTCTTGCGACCTAATCCTTCTTTTCTTCTGAAGCGAGTTTCGGAATTCCATCTCAATGAGGATATTGTCTTGCCTTCGCTGTGCGCGAAGCCTAAACATCCGAAAGAGGTGAGGCTGCATTCTTTGGATGTTGTTCGGGCGATTAGGGTTTACCTTAAATCGACTGAGTCTTTTCGAAAGACGGATTCTTTGTTTGTTCTTCCAGAGGGTCCTCGGAAGGGCATGGCGGCGTCGGCCTCTACCATCGCTAAATGGATCAGGCAGACCATTGAACAGGCATATGCCTTGCAGGGGAAAGTTCCCCCTATGCCTGTGAAGGTGCACTCTACTAGATCTCTGAGTACGTCTTGGGCCTGTGGTCATGGGGCTTCTGTAGCCCAGGTGTGTAAGGCGGCGACCTGGTCGACCGTACACACTTTCACAAAATTCTACAAGGTAGATGTTCAGGCATCGGCGGATGCTTCCTTTGGCGCAAGGTTTGGCAGTTCCCTAGGGTCCCTTGTTGGGACCCCTGGCTGTTGGGATACGTTTTTATCCCCTGGTTCTTTGTTTTTCCTGGGTTGTTGCTCCTGTTGAGCAAGTTTTTTTCCTGTTGCCCAGCTGGTTTCCTTCCTTTGGTAAGGTTCCTTTCTTTGATGTGGAGACTGCGTTGCCTTACGGCGCGGATGCGTTTCCCACCCCTCATGTTTGCACTGCTTTGGGACGTCCCCATTGTGACGAATATGAAGAGGCGGCGACTGTCGGAGGACGTAAGAGAAAACGGAATTTTTGTAAAATCTTACCTGTAAAATTCCTTTCTCTGAGTCCTCCGACAGTCGCCGCCCCCGCCCCTCTTTTGGGGTTTGGTTGTATACTCTACTGCTATTCCACTGAAACTGAGATATGGTTGCAGGAAGTAGGAGGGTATTGACTGAGGGGACCACCCCTTGAGGGTGGGATATGTTAAAAGCTTTAATGTTAACATATTCTGTTGCCTAGCTACTCCTTCGGAGCAAAGTCTAATACCCCATTGTGACGAATATGAAGAGGCGGCGACTGTCGGAGGACTCAGAGAAAGGAATTTTACAGGTAAGATTTTACAAAAATTCCGTTTTTTGTGCTTAGTTCTTAGGACTTCACCCTTAGACTATAGTGTATCCCTAACACTAACAGCAGCAGAAGTATGAAAGAAAATTTCAGCAAGATCAACAGATATTTTCAGAAATTTCTGAAAATTTTCTTAGCTTGAAACAAGAAAACTAATGCAACCAGCACATATAAGGAAGGCTGTACGCTAATTATCATGTACTGTATGCGTTGCATCACTCCAACTGGGGAGTATTTCTTGTCAGTCCAGTGAAGTGATTGAAGGTGAATTGGGCCTCTCCACCTTCATTGTAGTTGAGATATCTGCCTATCTGTGATTGGTGTTAGCCTACAGATGCTGCAATCACTTCCTAATACTTCCTTGTATGGGAAAAGTTAGTTGCTAACTATGAAATAACTGTGACATAAGGTAATGGGCTTCTTTCCCTGACATCATTACAGCAACACTGAGCCAGAAGCAGAAGTAATAATTTTCAGGGGCATTTTGAAAACACATCAGGATATGAGAGTAGAATGGCTAAAGCTCTAGGTATCTGTTATGGACATAAGTCTTGAGGTCACAAGTAAGAATTCCAATATTTCTTCCTGGGCTTTGTCATGCTGAATGATCTAGAATAAGTTATGGGTTACTTAAATAGTATTCCCTTCATTGTCAATTTCTCTTTTTTAGCATTGAAAGCTAGGTACATGCTACAAGTTTCCTTAAGTGGGTTGAATGCACTAGATCAGGCTGTTTCAACCATGGTTCCATACCACCTGTGGGTTCCTCCAGAGTTTTCTAGAGATTCCTTCCAGTGAGAGATTGCCAACTGATCTCTTCCTGCATAGTTCAGGAATCAAGATCACATGACAAAGCCAATCATCTTTTTAGCTGCCTGTAAGGGGGACATTCTTCTTATTTACTCCCAAAGTAAGGGTATTTTACTTACTGAGCTCCAATGTAATAGGGCATTCTTCTTCAAGAACACCAAGGTCACTGCCTACCAAAGGAAGGAGTCATTCTTTCTAGCAACCCCCCATATTCTTGGGTATTCTTCCCACTGAGTCCACATGTATGAGGACTCTACTTTACTAACCACCAATGTAAAGCAACACTTCATTTCTACAATGCCATATAAAGTAGGGTGGTGTTTAAAATGCTCTGATCTAGGTGTAAAATTTGGTAAATATGCCATTCTTTTATGAATTATTTTTCTAAACTTTACTCATCAAGCTAATGTACAGTGTGCTGAAGATATAATCATTTTCATTTGAATTACAGTTCCCTGAGACTTGAAAACTTTTTTTTTTTTATATTTTTATATTTATTTGGTCACTCCATGCTTCTTTTAGCACAACGAATGTCAAAATAGGTTGTACAAAACAGGTGTACATGACTTATATCCACAATATAAACAGTTTTAAATTAATTTTGAAGGTGGTGCTGGGGAGGAAGCGTGGGAAATAAAGTGAGCAAAATAAGGGGGGAGCATATCTATATCTAGTAGGAACATTAGCGATAGGTAATAGTCTCTTCTCTGCATCTCCTTCTATGTCCTAGAAAGAAAGGTAAGAACTGAACAAAGTATTTAGGGAGAGTATTAAGGTGTACAGTCACGTCCATAAATATTGGGACATCGACACAATTCTAATCTTTTTGGCTGTATACACCACCACAATGGATTTGAAACCATGTGCTTTAACTGCAGACTTTCAGCTTTAATTTGAGGGTATTTACATCCAAATCAGGTAAACGGTGTAGTAATTACAACAGTTTGTATATGTGCCTCCCACTTTTTAAGGGACCAAAAGTAATGGGACAATTGGCTGCTCAGCTGTTCCATGGCCCGGTGTGTGTTATTCCCTCATTATTCCATTTATAAGGAGCAAATAAAAGGTCCAGAGTTAATTTCAAGTGTGCTATTTGCATTTGGAATCTGTTGCTTTCAACTCTCAATATGAGATCCAAAGAGCTGTCACTATCAGTGAAGCAAGCCATCATTAGGCTGAAAAAACAAAACAAACCCATCAGAGAGATAGTAAAAACATTGGGTGTGGCCAAGTCAACTGTTTGGAACATCCTTAAAAAGAAATAACGCACCAGTGAGCAACACCAAAAGACCCGGAAGACCACGAAAAACAACTGTGGTGGATGACCGAAGAATTCTTTCCCTGGTGAAGAAAACACCCTTTACAACAGTTGGCCAGATCAAGAACACTCTCCAGGAGGTGGGTGTATGTGTGTCAAAGTCAACAATCAAGAGAAGACTTCACCAGAGTGAATACAGAGGGTTCACCACAAGATGTAAACCATTGGTGAGCCTCAAAAACAGGAAGGCCAGATTAGAGTTTGCCAAACAACATCTAAAAGAGGCTTCACAGTTCTGGAACAACATCTTATAGACAGATGAGACCAAGATCAACATGTACCAGAGTAATGGGAAGAGAAGAGTATGGAGAAGGAAAGGAACTGCTCATGATCCAAAGCATACCACCTCATCAGTGAAGCATGGTGGCGGTAGTGTCATGGCATGGGCATGTATGGCTGCCAATGGAACTGGTTCTCTTGTATTTATTGATGATGTGACTGCTGACAAAAGCAGCAGGATGAATTCTGAAGTGTTTCGGGCAATATTATCTGCTCATATTCAGCCAAATGCTTCAGAACTCATTGGACGGCGCTTCACAGTGCAGATGGACAATGACCCGAAGCATACTGCGAAAGCAACCAAAGAGTTTTTTAAGGGAAAGAAGTGGAATGTTATGCAATGGCCAAGTCAATCACCTGACCTGAATCCGATTTCACTTGCTGAAGACAAAACTGAAGGGAAAATGCCCCAAGAACAAGCAGGAACTGAAGACAGTTGCAGTAGAAGCCTGGCAGAGCATCACCAGGGATGAAACCCAGCATCTGGTGATGTCTATGCGTTCCAGACTTCAGGCTGTAATTGACTGCAAAGGATTTGCAACCAAGTATTTAAAAGTCAAAGTTTGATTTATGATTGTTAATCTGTCCCATTACGTTTGGTCCCTTAAAAAGTGGGAGGTACATATACAAACTGTTGTAATTCCTACACCGTTCACCTGATTTGGATGTAAATACCCTCAAATTGATATTTCTGTTTTGTTTCATTTCAAATCCATTGTGGTGGTGTATAGAGCCAAAAAGATTAGAATTGTGTCGATGTCACAATATTTATGGACCTGACTGTACATCCAATAAAGCTAATGGAATGCAGATCTTGGTCCATCAGCTTCTTCCCTGGCCACAAAGGGCCAGGGAAAGTGACACCAGAAACTGGAAGTGATGTTTTATATGTCACTTCTGAGTTCATTCTATCTAGGGGAGATCAGCAAATGGTCCAGGGTCTATAGGTGGGACAGCAGAGTCCAGGAAGCAAGGGGGGAGTAGGAATTGCATTTTCCTGAGGTTTCCCTAAAAACCCACATCAGGCCCCTAATCCAGTATGCACCCATGTAAGTGAATGAGATGGTGACATCAGTGGTAGGTAAGGACTAAGCACCTGCTGCTTCCTTAGCCACCATTGACAGCCGGAAGCTTTCAAATTTGTCCACTCTGAATGCCCTAGTATTCAGGGTGAACGCTTAGCTCATCCCTGTTTGAGAGGTCCACATTTTTCCACAGTTCTGCTAGGGGGTAAGGCATGGAGGTTTCCAGTTTACTAACACAATATAGGAGATAGTTTGTTAAGACCACGACTTTGTGGTTGTCCCAGAGAATTTTTAGACCCATGATGTCTTAGTAGGTAGGCTCTACTATGATGTAAGAGTGGTTCAGGGATCAGAATGAAAATCAGGGGTGACATCCCTGTCTTGTATCATTTGTCAGGGAAAATATGGAGTTGACAGGTAGTGCATGAAGGCGGTTGGCCATGTAATTTTGTAAATAGTTTTAGGCTGAGGTTTAGTAAAAATAATGGGCGACACAATATATTGCATCTTTCCCCTATGTGGGGCTTAAAGAAATATGTGCTCGGAGTTTGTCTGTAGGAAGGGTATAGCCTTTAAGATTAAGTTATAGGCCCACATGAATCTAGGAGTTAGGATGTGTGGAAAGGTAGTTTTGTAGAGATAGGCCACCTGGCACTGGGGCTTTGCCTAAATGCATTATATTGAGTGCTTCCGTTAGCTCTGCTGTTGTTATAGGTAGTGGCATACTAAGTTGGGTGTGACGCACACTGGGTGTAGACTCAAAGGGGGGGGGGGCTACCGGCACTTGTCATTCATTTTTTATGTTGCACTGCACTGCATTAGGAGAGGTTGTAGAGACCCTAATAAAAGTCTCTAAAACATTCAACTGTTTCCTTTGTTTTCTGTACGATGTGTGGAATATAGGAACAAGGACATTCCGCTTTGAGGGAACTATCAAGTGCTCTACTGGGTTTACCAATGAATTCATAGTAGAATCTTTTGGAATATAAGAGTTAGGTTTTAACCTTTTCTAAGAGTTCTAGTGTAAGAGAAAATGTAACGGGTGCATAGTCTGGGAAGATCATGTTTTCAATAGTAGAGGTCATAACTAAAGGAAGGGCTGAGTGTTGAACCAGCAGATTATTCTGGTGTGAATAGGTATCATTTATGGAGGAGAAGAATGTGTGGTCATGGGTATAGCTGTGCATCAGTCCCCATACGTCTACTTTGAAAAGTATTTCAAGGATTCCTTGTAAAAGGATTGTGAAAGGCTGCACTGGAAAATTAGCTAACACCTGACATCCAACACACTTTTAGGTATGTCAGATGCTTGAGTACCTAGCTGTGTTCTGTGGTTCCTCTTACTTGCCACTACATCACCACTGAATGTAGTGGCCAGTACAAAGAATAAAAGAATGCAGCAGAGGAGTGTGAAATGTGGAGGTTTTTTGGGTGCCTTTGCTCTTGAACAGAGCATAGATTTAATGAATGGGCAATGGGAAACATAGAAATAAAGTTTCTTTTTTAAAAGAGCTTTTTTTTTCTAAGAAGGAGACTAAGATGTTGATTTAAACTTGAGGGTGCAAAATCTAGTGCAGCTTTGCATGGTAGCCAATCAGCTTCTAACTTCAACTTGTTTAATTAAAGTGGTTTTAAAGGCAGAAGGTTTTTTTATTTTAATGCATTCTATACATTAACCACTTCCCGCCCGCCCTATTACAAATTGACGGCGGGAATGTGGTTGTGTTATCCTGACCGGACGTCATATGACGGCGGCAGGATAACACAGCTCTGGGCGCCCCCCGGGGGCGCGCAGAGCGGCGATCGGTGATGCGAGGTGTCAGTCTGACACCCTGCATCTCCGATCTCGGTAAAGAGCCTCTGACGGAGGCTCTTTACCATGTGATCAGCCGTGTCCAATCACGGCTGGTCACATAGTAAATAAGAACAGCCGTTGATTGGCTTTCCTTAGTTCGTGCCTGACAGGCACGAGCAAAGGAGCGCCGATCGGCGGCTCCCCTGACAGGGGGGGGTCGGCACTGGTAATCAGATCATTGATTACCAGTGCAGACCCTCGGGGGGGATGCCACTAGATCCACCAGGGATGCCCACTATGACCCCAGGGATGCCCACTATGACCCCAGGGATGCCCACTATGGCCACCAGGGATGGCAATCAGGGCTCAGGGAGCCCCCCATTGCCCTCCCCATCAGTGATGCCCACCAGTGTCCTCCCTATCAGTGCTGCCCACAAGTGCCCATCATTGCTATCCTTTAGTGTCGCCCACCAGTGCCCATTATTGCCCACCAGTGCCGCCTATCAGTGCCCATCAGTGCCGCCCGTCAGTGCCACCCATCAGTGCCCACCAGTGCCGCCTATCAGTGCCCATTAGTGCCCGTCAGTGCCACCTACCAGTGCCCATCAGTGCCACCTATCAGTGTCCATCAATGCCGCCTATCAGTGCCCAGCAGTGCCGCCTATCAGTGCCCACCAATGCTGCATATCTGTGCTACCTATCAGTGCCACATATCAGTGCCTATCAGTGCCGCATATCAGTGCTGCCTATCAGTGCCGCCTATCAGTGCCACCCCATCAGTGCCACCCCATCAGTGCCTCCTCATCAGTGCCTGTCAGTGCAGTCTCATCAGTGCTCATCAGTGCAGGAAAAAACTTATTTATTTACAAAATTGTATAACAAACAAAAAAACTTTTTTTTTTCAAACTTTTCGGTCTTTTTTTATTTGTTTAGCAAAAAGTAAAAATCGCACAGGTGATCAAATACCACCAAAAGAAAGCTCTATTTGTGGGGGGGAAATGACATAAATTTGGTGTAGGTACAGTGTTGCATGACCGCGCAATTGTCATTCAAATTGCAACAGCGCTAAAAGGGGAAAATTGGCCTGGGCAGGAAGGGAGGGAAGTGCCCTGTATTAAAGTGGTTAAAATAACAAACATGTTTGGTGTGGCAGGCCGCAGCTCCATGTCTGAATGGACACAGGGAGCTGTGACTCGGCTCAGGTGCCCCCATAGCAAGCTGCTTACTGTGAGGGCACTCAACAGGAGGGAGTGGCCAGGAACCCGAGGAGGATCTGGGCTGCTCTGTGCAAAACCAACTGCATAGAGGAGGTAAGTATAACATGTTTGTTATTTTTAACAAAAAAAAACAAACGAGGCTTTAGTATCACTTTATGCTTTGACAAAAAAAACCTGGAAGCTGATTGGTTTCTATTGGCAGAGCTGCACCTGATTTTGCACTCTCCATTTTTAGTAAACCAACCTCTAGGTGTTTGCTAAAAGCTTGCATGTCAAAATATATTTAGTAATCAGTTGGCTAATACAGTACAACACTGGTTAGCACTGATATTAAGGTGTTCCACATCACTTCAAATAAAGTAGTTCTAATCCTATTCTATTTACTCCTCTAAGCTGTTATGCTTTCAGATACACCTATCTATGCATTAGATGTTTGATATCTTTAAAACTGTTTATCAAAAAAATGCTTAGGGCATTCACTGTTGTGGTGACAAGAAATCTTAAACAAATCTTAAATTATAATGAAGTTGAATAGTATATTTCAATATAAGTACTGCACAAAACAGGCAATGCTAGTAACTCTGCTTTTTTATTGCAGCAAAGAGAAAGGAATAACCTAGTAAACACATCACCTTCTAGACCCCATGAAGATAAGTGGTTTGTTTATCCCAAGAAAACATAAAATCCTGTGGTGAAAACAATATAGTGTCTTGTGCTCTATTTGAGGTCATTATAGGTTAATTTTTCAACAAAGACTCAGAGAACAATAAGGCTTCATCTGTGTTTTGTTGATGTTACAAGTAGCTCTTGTACAGATTGCAGAATAAATGCCATTTTAAAACCAAAAGGAGCCACTTATAGTTTTTAAATTGAGCTCTGGTGTGCTTCTTTTGATTTTATATTTTTTTTTATCAAAATATATTATTAGAAAAAAATATGTTTAAATCTAGCCCAAAACTGTTCTTTTAGTTTTGGGTAGGCGTCAACTGAGCGAATTACACTTCAGCTTTCTATATTTCTTGAACAAACCAGAAGTTAAACTTTTTGCCCTGAATACAGGAACCCAGTTGTCTAATATAGCTATTAGCTGTGGAACCCACTATATTGCTTTTTGATTTAGTTCGTATAACCAGATACCACTAAACTAAAATACCAGTATTGAAAGTTTTTTTATTATGTAAATCTGTATCCATAGTGCATGGAAGAAATGTTACCAAGTTTTCAATGCATATTTTGCCTACATGCATTTAGACAAAGAATACTATATTCCATTCCACTCATATACATATTTAACCGCCATTGTTTTTTGTTATCTATAGACTACCTAGTAAATATTTAAAGTGAGTCACTGAAATAAAAAAGCTCCTCTAAGGGTACATACTGTATACACCACTCCAGTGTGGTGCATTTTAATAGTACCCCAATAGATCTTCAACACATATGTATTGCAGCACACCACAATGCATAGTAATGCACTACCATGTATTGTGGTGCACTGCTTTGGAAATAATGGAAATAAAATAGTGAGGAAAGCCTGTCCTAGATTCCCGATGGATGGTGCACATAGCAGGCCTGTCAGTTGCTCCCTTGGTGTCCTTGCAGCTTAGAGGGCTTGCACTTCCTGTTTGGATGGTTACTATGGTGATACGTTTTAGGTTCTAAACAGTATATATTCGTTTTAAGTCAACATTATATCTATAATGTAACTTACTTTTATTTATTTTTTATCCTAAATTCTTTTTATTTGCTTTTAATATGCATTGTATAAAACAAATAAACATTCATAACAAAAGTTAGCACCTGCGACTAATATAGTACGATCCTGGCTGGTTTAA
The DNA here is from genome assembly GCF_965119305.1 of Pelophylax lessonae. Lineage (NCBI taxonomy): Eukaryota > Metazoa > Chordata > Amphibia > Anura > Ranidae > Pelophylax > Pelophylax lessonae. Next base: position 391,227,786 of record NC_138769.1, on the reverse strand, counting down.
AAAACAAAAGGGTGGCTAATATTACAAAAGAAGAAAATAAAAAGGGCAGTCCCTGGGATATCCTTATAGATCCGGAGCAAAGCCAGTAAAGTCCACATCCACTGAAGACATCAAAGAATTCCAAAAGAGATGAACACAAGTGGAAACGGGATGAGTGGAGTCCAGGGTCCAGAGATGTAATAAACAGACAGCATTCCTCCGAATTCTTTTCTTTTGTGTGCGTAAACTTATAGCAAGGAGGTGGATACATACCGAAAGGTTGACACTGGCAATGTGGATGAGGGTGGTAAATGCTGATATTTCTATGTATCGTATGGCATATGAGGTGCAGGATCCCCCAAGAAGTTCAGGAAGATCTGGTATAGATCTACTGATACTTTGGAGGGAGAGGTGAATGTGTGAGAAACGAACAATAGCCCTGAGAGGAAGGGAGTATGCTTAAAGGATCTGGGTAGAGATTGTGGTATTGCACACTAGGCGGAATATAAGGGGGTGGGTTTCCTCCCCTGGACTATTCCTACATCTTTTAAAACTCTTTTGTTTCAAGATGGAAGATGAGGTTCTGTTTTGAAGATTCAGCACACTGTTATTGGTTATTATTACAAGAGATGGTCACTCCTTTTTTGGGACTAAAAGTGTTATAACAATTTCATTTGAAAAAAAAAGAAAAGGGAAATATAGGTATCCTCTCTGGGATCCGTGAGAGAATGGTGTTAACCATGGTGGTATTAGGTGACTATTGGATGGAAATTTGCTATACCATGGATAATGATTAAGACTGCTGTTTTTGTGTATGCCTTTTGATACCTTTCCGATTGAGATATGTACTATCTATTCTGACACTGTTTGTGAAATTGTGTTGAATAATAAAACTTAAAAAAAAAAAAAACAGTATAAAGGGACAAATGTATAATAAGACATATAAATATTATATATATATATATATATATATATATATATATATATATATATATATATCATATGGTTAGTCAAATATAGTGGAAACATAGCTTGTCCACCCTCTCCAAACTTTATTAAACGTAGATGTTGTTCTTCTAATATAATATGTAGCTACAGTATGTAAAAGGGTAATGCTGCATTGACTAAAGCCTTTCAGGCCTGAAAGGCTGGTGCTGTGGTTTTTTTCCAAGATAGGATAATATATTTTCTAGCAAGAAAGAGCAACAGGGTAAATAAAGTATGGATAGCAATAGTAGAAGCTTGTGCATCCATCAGACTCAAGAGGACCAAGAGAAGGGGTAATAGATAAATAGATATAGGGATTAGGGATTGATTACAGGCTATAACATCCCTCCAGTACAGTTGCATAGCAGGGCATTCCCAAAATATGTATATGATTTTTTCATGTAATCGCCAACAGCTCCAACACACCGAAGACTGATCTCTAAATCTCTAAATATTTTAGGAAGTTTAGCGGGGGACAGGTATACTCTGTGTAAGAATTTTTTATTGATTTAGTCAACCCTAGCTGGTACCAGCTTTGGAGGGCTTGCAAAAGTTCTTCTTAGTCATCATCATCTAAATTTGGAACATTAACCACACATGCTTCTCAACAGGACTGTAAGACCCTACTGGTTTCTGGAAACAACTGCTTGTAAATAATAGTGGATAAAATAAGATCATCATTCTGCAGTAGAGATTCAGGTGTACTTCATTGGATGAGCAACTGGTATGTACCAAACAGGGCATGGAAAGCATGTCAAAATAATATATAAGGAAAAAAATGAGAATTAGGTAGCTGGCGCAAATTTTTCAAATCCTCAAATGACATCGAACTTCCCTCTTTCACTGCATCCTGAAGAAGTTTCACCACATATTTGGTCTATATGTAAGGATCAAAATAGTTGAAACGAGGTAAGCAAGGGTTCTTCCATAGTGGCGTGTTACAAAATATGGAAGTAGGGCCACTCGGATCTAACCCATAACTAATTTTCCAAGCTCTCTAAGCATGAGAGTAGTGGGAGTCATTGGCTCCTGCTGCTGTCAGTCAAATTCTGTGATAAGGGAGCGGGGCTGAGCCTTGCTGTGTGTGTCTATGGACACACACAACCTGGCTCGGAATTAAGCCTGCATGAATGCCCCACTTTCTATGGGTGCACTCAGAGAAGAGCAGGAGCCATCTGAAGGTATACCCAACAAACCCTGTGGCAACGCCTATGCCAGGCATTCAATTTATGCTTAAGCAATAAAAGCAGAGGGTCATCATTTAGAGAAATAAGATGTAATAGAGAGTTGGTAAACACAATAAAGATGAATTTAATCTAACCCACTGAAAAGGAGTTATAGAAGGGTTAGGAGAAGGGCACGTGTCATTCAATGGTAAGATTTGTTCTAATTGACATATAGACCCGAAAAGGAAACAAAATTATTTGAAACGTTCAGGGCTTCCTGTAAAGTGTAGTCATGGTTGTCAAGGAAACAGACTAGATCGTAGGCATATAGTGCTGTCTTCTCCTCCAAACTGCCTGCTGATATGCGTTTAACCCCAGGATACATATGCATTGACAAAGCTCCAGGCTCCATCATAAGAGCAATTGCCCCAGAGACAGAGGGCAGCCCTGTTCGATTCACCTATGCCTCGTTTCCACTGAGCGGAACGGTTCGGATCGGTTCGGTACGGTACGCTATTTTAGGTGTTTCCATTATGAAAGTGGCCCATACAACCGAACCAAACCGCACCATTCCTGGTCCTGCTTCAGATGTAGGGCCATAGGAAATGGTACGGTACGGTTAGGGCGGAGCTACTGGCGTCACACGATAGATTCCACTGATTGGCGGACAGGAAAACTTCAATGCTCACGTCAAATGAAAGAGCAAAACAAACACCTCATTTGGTGTAAACCCTGCATGGTCCCTGGTGGCCCGACTTGCAGTGGAAACGCTCACCTGAATAGACCGGACCATTCTAACCCTCCCAAACTGTACCGACCCGAACCGTTCCGCTCAGTGGAAACAAGGCACTAGAGACCGGAAAGAATTAGGACAAGGTTCCTCCAGTTTTAATGGCAGCTACAGGTCAATTGTACAGAATATCAATCCATTTTAGAAACCTTAGCCCAAATCACATCTCTTGAAGTGCCAGTCGCATACAGGTCCAACTAACTAAATCAAAGACCATTTCTAAATTCTAAAATCGAAAAAAAAAACCTTTATGTAAAATCTCTCTTGCTAGATGAGTGTGGGTAAAAACCCTTCTTATGCTTGATTTATGTCAGTGGCTTTGTGTGGCATAAAGGCTGTTTGGTCCGAGGAAATCAGTAAATTGAGTACAGCAGCGAGCCTTGTAGCTAGCATCTTAGTAAGGATTTTAAGATCCATATTCAAGAGCGCAGTGGGTCTATAAGATACACAGAGTAGTGAATCCTTATCAGGTTTGTTGAGAAGGACAATGTGAGCCTTATAAAAGGACGGTGGTAAGTAACCTTGGTTCAAACACTCCACATAAAGATGCAGTAGTCTTGCAGTAAATTCTTTAACATACTTTTCAAACCCCTCAGATGGCAGCCCACCCGGCAAGGGAACTTATGTGTTGGGAAAAAACCCACAGAGACCATAAATTCTTTATCAGTGAAGGAGACTTTTAAAGGAGCATTACAAGAGTTAGATAGCTGTCACGTACCTTGTAGCAGAGCCTAACGTTCAGAGGGAGACCTCTTGTACAGCTTTGGCTCAGGCACCACTGGAGTTGCAACAGTGGATGCGAGAGCGCAGTGGGGTAAGAATACCTGCGCTGGTCTTCCTTTGGCATTTTGAGTTGACCCATGTCAAATGCATGAATATAAAGTACTATAAATGGTTACAAATACCTGGAGAATTCCTTATTTTCAGTAGTTAAAAGTGTATCTTCAGAGGATTGAATAAAAAGGAAAAACAGTTTGAGCTGTCAGAAGCTTCCCATATTTGTCTCCCTTCTCAAACAAGTCCTCTTTTGTCAGAAAAAATGGGTAGGATTGTGGTATTATAACAGGAGATCTCTACTGGCATGCTTGGGTGCCAGGAAAGTAAATCACATTGGAGGCTGAAAGGTCTTCCCATGCTATCTATTGAATGGTTTGGATGTGGAGGCAGTCTCATCTATATCTTACAATATGCATGTCATTGTAATGCATTTGTAAGTATATCACTTGTTTTTATCTATGGAATAAAATTGTTTTGGAGTAATACACTAGGCCGGTGCACCCTCTCTTTGGTATCAGCTGTCTGGGCCTCCACATAGAGTTTTGCACAGGCTTGTTTCCTTATCCTGTAAGTCTTTAACACAGTTATTATGATTGATCCTAGCAGTTTTAATAACATAAACTGTATATATTTGCCTGTTGCATTTGCCTCAAAAGAATCCAAGGTAATCTGAGGGGGTAAACAAGCCCTCATGAGTCCAAACTATTTCAAAATGGGTTGCCACCATAAAGGCTACTGTGTGCTCCTCCACTGAACCAGAATTACACATTGCAGCTGACAGAGTAAGAACAATCAGAAGTGGTATATGGTCTGACAGACCTCCAGCAAGGTATGTGGTTTTAATTACCATAGACAAAAGGGGAGCATTAGCAAACTTAAATTATATTCTGGAAGATAAAGCAAAAACGTGAGATAGAGTAGATACAAATTGTGCCTATCCACTGTATTTTTTCGGTGGCCAGAGCTCAGTGAGGAGAACAGTATCTGCCCAAAGTTTTAATTCAAAACTTTGAAATCTAGTTGAATTAGTAGTCTCCTGCAAGTAATCCTAAAATATTATAAAAGTCCTCAGCGAAAACTTTGAGGTGCATATAGGGTGCCAATTTTTCTAAAACAGTATACAGTATTTGACCCCGAAAGGTGTGGGGGGTAAACATTGATTAAAGCAAGCAAATGAGTATTAGGGTCTATAATAACAGCCACATACCTGTCCTGGCGCAAAGATCAATTTTTTGCGTAAAAAAGTGGAAACTCCTCATGTGTAGGAGTTCTCTTCAAGGTGCATTCTCTTCAAGGTGAGAACCTTGTTACTGTTACCAAGAAATAGAAGAAGTGCATTTCCTGTAAGAAAACTACTTGAGGGTAGTGGGATTTCAAGAACTGAAAAACGAACCTGTAACTTACTTTAAGACAAATAAAAAATAGTACCTTAAATTCTTCTGTACTATCATCAAAGGTCCTGGCCCATAGTCCAAGTATGGCAAGAGAGCTCACCCACCCCCCACCCCAAAGGTGTGAAAATATCAACATTCACAAACCTTTGTAATTACATAGAACTAGATGCTCTTCTCATATACAGTAATAGTGCTTGGGTGGCAAAACAGGATGTCTGAGTTTTACATGGGGGCTCCAGCAACATATCTAAGTAGCAGATTGGCAATCTAAAAGTGGATTTGAGGGTTCCTTTTTCACAAATACAGTTTTAGTTTGCTGTCTTAAACAAGTTATATGTTATATGAATTTTGAGCAAACTAATTATCTCTTGGCTTTTTCCTTGTACTTGCAGATAAAATATCCTTATTTTATACCTATATTTATAGTATCATAAGCAATATATATGCAGCTCATAAAATGCATATTCATTTTTTTATGGAGGCTAAGTACAGCCAGGAGTGGCATGGAAACTAGACAAAATGCAAGAAATATTTTATCATTAGCCTCCATTGTATGACATGGATCCGATGTGAAAATATGCAGTTATACCTTTTCTTTTTTTTTTAGAGCTACCAGTTTAATTTATCTCCTGGTAGCCAGGTAAAGTAGCATAATTTGAAGCGCTACTCTAGCCAAATCTTTTTCCTTTCTCATCCATCAAGGGACACAGGAAGTCTTATCCTGTCAAAATATACTGCCTCCCACGGGAGGATTAGACACTGAAAAAAAATAGTAGGCCAGCCCAGGATAACCCTTCATATTCCCAGCATGCCTCAGTCTTTCTTAAATCAAGGTTTCTGCAACATCACTGCTGAGCTGATCTCTATATGCAGCTGAATTGTCCTTTCCTCAGCTTCACTTTGGAGTACCAGACTGGATGTTGCAGGGCTAGCATGGAATGTGACTTTCGAGCACTGGGTCCCACATTGTGGCACTTATTACAACTTAGTGTATTGCTAAAAATGTGTTGCAGGGCACTTTCCAGGTCAAAGGATGGGGCACTGCTTCAACAGTTGGCCCGGTCCTTGAAGGCTCACTTTGGTCAGGCTGATGTTTGGATGCTAATAACTCAATAGAATGTCGTGCTTGAGTGCTCCACGCTGTCTTTCCCGAAAATTCAGCATTGAGGAAGCACCTTTTCACTGCACTCTGGCTTGCAGGAGCTACGTGGCTCTTCAGTCCTTCATCTGTTCCTACTATCTGTTTGCAGTGACCTGGTCACCTTCGGCCACCAGAGTCTACACTTGCTACCCAGAAGTTGCATTTGTGAATACCTGAGGCTTTGGCTCATACCTTGAGCTACAATGCCTCCACCTTGTGGTACAACACGCCTGATTCTAGACACATGGAGAAAAGCCTAGCAGTATCAGGTGCCTCAAGGTCACACTCCACTAACTCTTCTAATGCTGGCTGCATTGTTTGCTCCCAGTGGTTCCTAAAACTGAAGACCTGTAATTTTGCCCTCTGCAATTGGTGACTTTGACCGCAGAGACCATAAGCACATTTCTGTTACTTCCCCTACAGAGTTCAACTGCCCAGACTCTGTCTGATGCAGAGTCTCTCGAATCCTTGATGGGTGAGGCTGTCTCAGAGGAGTTGCAGGCCTCTGCCATTACTCCCAAACTGAATGCGACCATTTCAGCTCAAATTAATGTGATACATAACACTTTAGTGGGATTAGCCCATAGCCTCTTTGACTAACTAGGTTAAGGCTTTTAGAAAGGATCTTTTTACAAAGGCAGTCAATCCCTTGGTCATAGAGCATTTGGAATTCATGCCTTTAACCCTGTCCTACAGCGTAGATGGGTTTTTGGAAGTGTCCCACCTAATCTTTTCTATGAGTCTCCTGTCAGTGACTATAAGGAAGACTAGCTAAAATGTTTGGCTGCAGAGCCTGCATGCAAGAAGTATTTGCTCCACATGACCTTCAGTAGACAATGCCTCTTCAGAGCTTCCCTGTACACCCTTATCAAGAAGGCCACCAGGGACAAGAGTAGTTCCTCTACCTCAGCAATGAAAGTCTACAGCACAGTCTGTGAAAGCTCAACCCTTGTTGGAAGCTAAGAAAAGTCCTTTTTTGTTAATCCAAGAAAAGTCCTTTTTTGTTAATCCACAGCCTCAAACTCCAAGTCCAAACCTTAGCCTGGCACTATCCATAAATCTTGGACTTCTAAAGCCCCATACCCTCAGACAAGTCTTCTTTAGTATGGGGAATATCTTCACTGTGTGAGGGGATGTATGTTAGCCTTTTAATGACACATAAACAGCTTGCATCTCATATGCTTGATAACCGGAGAAAGTTTCCAGGGGATATAAGCCTAAATTTGCTTATATCCTCCTTCCCAGTTCATTACTTCTAACCTGTCTGTTTCACTGCACAGGTTAGAAGATCTACATGCAACCATGCTGGTCTTTTGGATCAGGGTGTTTACTGCCCTAGTCACTGTGACAGAACAGTGGTAGGGGTTTTAGTTTAGCAAGATCAGAGCCCAAATCAAAAGAAGACATCCATCCCCATCTCAAGCCTTAAAGGTCTTCATTTAGGCCCAAAAATGCGTTAATGAATCTATGAAGTCCATCCTAACCCCTACCCCCCCCCCCCCCTTCATTAGGGGGGCTTTCTGGCCTTTGTGGCCTCATACTTCCATGTCTCAATTTTTCCAGTACATCAGCAATTCCTACACTTTGCTGTGGGTCCTTTGCACTTCCAGTTTCTGGCCCTACCAATCGGGATTGCTTCTGCCCCTCACCCTCAGGTGTTTTTTCAAGGTATTGGTCTCTGTGCTAGCCTTACTGCACTTTCAGGACATTAGCATTGTTGGATATTTTAAACAACCTCATGCTAAGGGAACAATTGAACCTTTAGAACTTAGTCCTGTAACTGACTCATTGCTTGGAATATCTGGAGTTAGTCCTAGTCACAGCTCAAGCCAGGGTTTTTCTTACCAAGGAGAAATGTCAAACTCTCTGCTCTCAGGTGTAGACTTTTTTGTCCAGGCTTTGCCTGGCTCTTCACTTCACATGAGAATTTTAGAGCAAATGTTTGCCTTTTTGATGCACTCCCACTTCCTCGGTTTCACTTTAGACCCCTACAAAACAACATCCTGCCATGATGGGACAAGTCAGTCCAATCGTTGTCTAGCACAGAAAATTAGGTTGTCAATGTTTTCGTGGCTTAGGAATCCTGCTCTAGACTCTGATAAGTCCATAGAGGCATACCCCAACCATCAGGGAAGATCCAGAAGTCTCCCCATGACAAGAGGGGTAGAGCTGGCTTTGTCCTGGGCAGAACTTCAGGTTCCTTGGTCCTGTAGGTGTTCCAGGACCTGTGTCACAGGTTAAGGATGTCAGATATTGATCTCTTGGCCTCCAGATTCAACAATACACTAGACAGGGTTGGCTTCAGAAACAGGGATTCTCTAACAGAAGCAGTAAAAGCCCTGATGGCTCCATGGGATTAGTATACTTTGAACTGCGCCTTTCCTCCCCCAAAACTCCTTCCTGTCTGCTTTGAAGGAATAGGATGGAGGACATTCATAGTTTTGAACTTACCCAGAAAGATGTGGTTCTCCGGCTTGATAACACTTCAGGCAGACGCTCCGTGGGCTCTTAGGGATCTCCTAGATCTATGGTCTCATGGACTTATTTACCACTCTGCTTCACGGTCACTGACTGTAATGGCATTGCTGCAGAAGCCCAAGTTCTGAGAGACAGGGTAATCTCGGAATTGGTTATTCGCATGATGGTTAAATCTAGGAAATTTTCTTGCATGGTCAGTCACTGTACATGGAAGGCATACTTCACTTGTATGAGGTGGAAGGCTTTAATCTCAGGAAGCTTCTGTGGGCAAAATTATTTCCTTTATACAGATGGGCCTGGACCAGCATTTTGTCCTTAGCGCCTTCAAGGCTCAGGTCTCTGCACTCATTATCTTGTTCCAAAAACCGCTAACTTCTCATTTCTTGTGCTGTGTGTCTCCCATGTAGCTCACCCAGTTCGCTCCCCCGCGACTCTGTGGAATATGAATTTGCTTCTTTAAGCACTTTAAAAACTACTTTTTGAACCAATTAGGAATATTTCCTTTTCCACTCTCACTCAAAAGGTTGCCTTTCTTATGGCCATCACCCCTGCAAGGCAAGTGTCGGAGCTTGCAGCATTATCCTGTAAAGAACCCTGCCTGGTCTTAACAAAGTCAGGGTGGTGTTGGGGCCCAGAACTTCCTGCCTTCTTAAGAGAGTCTCTGCCTTTCATCAGCTAAAACATTGCCCTTCCATCTCTTTCCAGCTTCAGTTCATCAGGAAGATACCTCCCTCTGGATGTAGTTCAGGCTGCAAGAATTTATCCCATAGCTACAGCTTGCTTAAAAAAGACTGACCCTCTGTTAATCAATGCTGATCATCTCTGGATGGGTGAACCAGCTTTTCATTGAATATTATGGCCTCATTCACATGGGCATGCTAATCTGTACACCTGTGAAAAGGGGCAGACCTGTGGAGGCAGCCTGTTCAAATTAATGACAGGCAGCTGGCTGCATGGACCTCCTTGGATTACTATGCATATGCAGGATGCAGACAGATTGTTCTGTAAGAGGTCTATAAAGGAAGAGGTGCAGAAATGTATGCACAGATTCTCATAACCACAATTAAACATCAATTTATATTTATAATAATAGGGTGTATCAAAGAAGAGCATAGGAGCAGCAATTAATACTATTGTGAGACATAAGCACTTAAATGTGGCGGAAGCATCATTTTTTTTTTTTTTTTCAGGTGCCAGAGGTGCATACTGCACAGAGTTCAGAGATTAGAAGTACGTACCCTACAATGTGCAGGGTGCATTGTGCACAAAGTGCAGGGTCAGGAGTGTGTAAATCACAGAGTGAAGGGTTAGGAGTGGGTATTGCACAAAGTACAGGGAATAGGAGTGTATAGTACACAGACTACAGTAACGCGCAGTGGTCAGAAGTACACAGGCCAGTGTAAAGATCCATTATTAATATGCCCCCAAGCCCATATCCCCCACAATTACAGATCTTTGCCAACAGCCCCAAATTCAAACTCAGTAAAGATCCCCCCCATTACAGCCCTAAACCCCCCTGGGTACAGACCCCTCTGCAAGACCCCCAGTACAGACCCCCTTTCTAGTATCTTCTCAGTACAGACCACCCCCTCAGTACAGACCCCCTAGCCTACTCACAGTACAGATCCCTTCCCTCCCCTTCCCTCTTTAAACTCACCAGATGCAATGAAGACCTTCAGTGCAGCGTAAGTGGGGGGGGGGGGGGGTCCCCACTCTGTGTAATGTGGAGCCCCAGCTTTGCATATGAATAAGCTGCAGCAAATACCACCACCATCTACTTGATTGGAAACCCCACAATGATTTGCATATAAATATGCTGTAGGCACAGTGTGGGACAGTGGTACTAAGGTGTAAATGTGGGACAATCCTGCACAATCCAGGACTGTTGGAAGGTATGATAAATTCTTGATGTTGTGACCTTGTTGCTTTCAGCAAGTTGAAGTCTGGTTTATAACCTCGTGAAATAGATTGCATGCACCTGATTGCTAGTAATCTTAAAATGGAGATCACCAACAATGCAACAAATGCATGTAGATATTATAGTTATTTCACCAGCAGATTTATTGGTTCATTCTTTTGGAGCTTTTTTTTGCTTCATAGTTTGAATTTTGTTGCTTTTTTGGTTTTTGGTTTTGGATGTAAGAAAGTGATTTGGCAAATATTTACTTAGATGCTACATATCGTACCTAGATGGTTTTAGTATATAAAGTTACATTTGGATATGTTAAAAAGAATGAATAGCTTAATCATGATAAGTTAGCAGCTCAAATACTGATCTATGCCCTTTAGAATGACAGAGGAGCTGACATCAGTGCGTTTTTTCTAGTTGCTCTTTCAGCTGGATGTTTGCTGAAATTCTTTTTTGTTAATACTCAGTTTCCTGCAATTATGTGAGTGATATAGTGATTTTTTGTATTTTAATATAAGGTACTCTATTGCTTTTTTTTTTTTGCTTTTTTTTCACTTGATTTTCAGAATTGGTATCACTATAATGTTAAACTGTAATATAAATGTGATTTAATGCTATACAATTATTCTTACAATGTTGCCCTTCAGATTTCTGAAAACTGATCTTATTGTACTATGTTTGCCTTAAACCCTAAGAATTGTACTATGCAACATTATTCCTATTTGTAGCATACTGGGGCAATTTTGTGCTAAAACTGGAGAAAACAAAATATGAATACAAGTTAAGGGACCAATCTGAATACTTGTTTATTTTTTTCTCAAAATTACAGATATAGGAGAAACCTTCACTCCCTGTTTGCCTCATTTTCTTTTCAGTTAGTGAATCGGCCATACCATTGCCAGTGTATTTGCATCATGTCCAAAAGGCGGAATGGAGCTTAATGCAACAGCTACTGCTAGCAACTGAGAGGGATGTTGGAGCCTCACAAGGTTTTGACTATGTTTGTGGAGCTATGTAGTATTTTATCCCCATTAGAAAAGATAACTTACACAAGTTCATGCCTATTCGGGTAATCAATGTCGGAGACACATGGCATTTAAAGAATGGCGTTGACTAGGTCTGTCAGGGTGTTTCACTTAGGAAGTAAATAACTGCCGAAACCCACAGCAAAACATAAATATTTCCCTGACCTGGAAACTTTCTAGTTTATATAGGTTATTGCATTTTGACTATTATCATCAAAGTCATTGTACTACTTTAAATACCGTATTTTCGCGACTATAAGGCGCACCGGATTATAAGGCGCAGTATCAATGATCGACCGCTAACGTGGTTTTTTTCATACATAAGGCGCACCGGGTTATAAGGCGCATTAAATGAAACAAAACTCTGATAAGTCTAACTTTATTCAACTCTTAATTCCACTCTTTTACAATAACCATAAAATGGTCTTTCACAATAACTCTTAACATTGTTCAGTAAAATACAGTACAAAACAATACACTCACTGTTTCAGTTTTTTCCTCTACCACAAATCCATCAAAGTCTTCATCTTCAGTGTCTGAGTTTAACAGTTGGGCGATTTTGGCACCAAGCACGTCTGGATCCCTCTCATCATTATCATCATTATCGGAGTCAGTCTCGTTGCTGTTACTTAGCTGTTCAGTGATAATTCCGGCCTTCCTGAAAGCTCGGATGACACTGGAGACTGATACCTTCGCCCAGACATCCACGATCCACTGGCAGATAGTGGCGTAACTCGTTCGGCGTTGCCTCCCCGTCTTGGGGAATGTGTGTTCGCCTTCTGTCATCCAATGCTCCCACGCAGCTCGCAATTTAACTTTTAAACGACCTGTTGACACCAATATCTAGCGGCTGGAGTTCTTTGGTTAATCCACCCGGAATGATGGCAAGCACCGAATTCGTTTTTTTCACTTGGGTTTTGACAGTATCGGTCAGATGGACGCGCAGGGAGTCACAGATCGATAGGGATGGAGATTTGTGGAAAAAGCCATCAGGTCTCTTGACGTAAACCTCTCTCAGCCACTCACTCATCGTCTCCTCGTCCATCCAGCCCTTTCCGGTTAACCTTGATGATGACGCCAATTGGAAACTTTTCTTTTGGCAAAGTCTTCCGCTTGAAAATTACCATGGGTGGTAGTTTCTGGCCATTAGCCTGACAACCGAGAACTACAGTGAAGGATTACTTCTCGTTTCCCATAGTGCATATAGATACCATACTGGTCCCTGTTTTCTCGACAGTACGGTTTACGGGGATATCGAAGGTGAGGGGGACCTCGTCCATGTTGGTGATGTGTTCTGGTCGGATCTTCTTTTCATTGATCTTGTTCTTGCAGTAGGTGCGGAAAATGGCCAGCTTTTCTTCGTAATCCTTTGGCAGTTGCTGCGAGATAGTAGTTCTTGTGCGGATGGAGAGATTGCGCCTTTCCATAAAACGGAAGCACCAAGAGGGACCTCCTCGAAAGTCATTGATCTCCATGTCGCGTGCTATCGCTGTTGCTTTGAGTCGAATAGAGACAGTGGAGATGCTTCTACCTGCGTTTCTCTGTTCAATAACCCACTGTTCAATTTTGTCCTCCAACTGTGGCCATCTTGCTTTGTTTCCTCGGAAACTTAGTTTGGTCTTCTTTACCTGGCGCAGGGCTTCTTCTTGCTTCCTCCACTTCCGTGCCATTGATTCATTAATGTTGAATTCTCTTGCAGCTGCTCTATTTCCATGTTGTAGTGCATGACTGATAGCATTGAGTTTGAAATCCGCTTCGTAAGCATGTCTCTTAACAGGAGCCATTTTTGGGGCAGCGGGTATGCACACACCTCCTGACTACGATGGCCGTAATACTCAATCCAAGCAGTGCAGCTTCGTAGCTTACCAAGGCCGTGCTAAAACATTTTGACAGATTTTTGAGCGCTGTGTACCACATAAATCAGTTCTAGGTCACTGGGATGAGAAGGGGAAAACACAGCCATACATTAGGCGCCCCGCATCATAAGGCGCACTGTCGATTTGTGAGAAAATTTAAGGATTTTAAGTGCGCCTTATGGTCCGAAAAATACGGTAAATCTGCAATTGATTGTTTTGTTGTCTGAAATTAGAAAACGTTATATTAATAGATTGTATGCAAAATAAATTAATGCTTATAGTATTAGGGTAGCCTGTTTGCTATTATGCTGGTCAACGGGTTTTACTTGCTGTAGCAATCCGATGAATTAAAAAAAAAAAATCTAAAATGATTTTAGGATTTTGTGCTTTAACTTTAGTAACTTTGTAGAAATGACTTTATGAACTCAACTGAACAGACTGATTTGTATCCTTTGTTATATATAAGGTAACACTTGGAACACTGAATACTTATTATGCTGAAAACATACAATGTGCGGTCTAAACAATCATTAACAACCTTGATCTCTTAATATTCATTTCTATGAATGCAGTGAAGTATATGTATAGATGCAGAAATAGACTTTTACTGCAATAACTCAATCATATACAGCCGTGTTTTAAAGCCACTGAAAGCTCCTATATCATAAAAGCATGTTATCCAACATGTTTGGTGCATCTAAGAGAAATGCAATGATTTGTTCAGATACATAATCAGGGTTATAACTCTCTCATGTGCTCAAGGTTATATTTCATATATATATATATATATTTATAGTCATAATATATATATATATATGGTATATATACAGTATCTCGCAAAAGTGAGTAAACCTCTTACATTTTTGTAAATATTTTAATATATCTTTTCATGTGACAACACTGAAGAAATTACACTTTGCTACAATGTAAAATAGTGAGTGTACAGCTTGTATAACAGTGTAAATTTGCTGTCCCCTCGAAATAACTCAGCACATAGCCATTAATGTCTAAACCGCTGGCAAAAAAAGTGAGTTCCCCCTAAGTTAAAGAGTCCAAATTGGGCCCAATTAGCCATTTTCCCGCCCGATGTCGTGACTCGTTAGTGTTACAAGGTCTCAGGTATGAATGGGAAGCAGGTATGTTAAATTTGGTGGTATTACTCTCTCACACTGATCACTGGAAGTTCAACATAGCACCTCATGGCAAAGAACTCTGAGGATCTGAAAAAATAATTGTTGCTCTACATAAAGATGACCTAGGGTATAAGAAAATTGCCAAGATCCTGAAACTGAGCTGCAGCACTGTAGCCAAGACCATACAGGGATTTAACAGGACAGGTTCCACTAAGAACAGGCCTCACCATGGTCGACCAAAGAAGTTGAGTGCACATGCTCAGCATCATATCTAGAGATTTTTTGGGGGAAATAGACGAATGAGTGCTGCCAGCATTGCTGCAGAGGTTGAAGGGGTGGGGGGTCAGCCAGTCAGTGCTTAGACCATACGCTGCACACTGGACCAAATTGGCCTGCATGGCTGTAATCCCCAAAGGTGGCCTCTTCTAAAGATTATGCACAAGAAAGCCTGCTAACAGTTTGCTGAAGACGAGCAAACTAAGGACATGGATTACTGGTCTGTGGTCTGATGAGACCAAGATAAAGTTATTATGTTCAGGTGGTGTTAAGCGTGCTTGGCGGCACAAAGACAAGTGTGTCTTGACTACAGTCAAGCATGGTGGTGGGAGTATCATGGTCTGGGGCTGCATGAGTGCTGCCGGCACTAGGGAGCTACAGTTCATTGAGGGAACCATGAATGCCAACATGTACTGTGACATACTGAAGCAGAGCATGATCCCCTCCCTTTGGAGACTAGGATGTAGGGCAGTATTCCAAAATGATAATGACCCCAAACACACCTCCAAGAAGACCACTGCCTTGCTAAAGAAGCTGAGGCTAAAGGTTATGGACTGGCCAAGCATGTCTCCAGACCTAAACCCTATTGAGCATCTGTGGGGCATCCTCAAATGGTAGGTGGAGGAGCGCAAGGTCTCCAACATGCACCAGCTCCATGATGTCGTCATGGAGGAGTGGAAGAGGACTCCAGTGGCAATCTGTGAAGCTCTGGTGAACTCCATGCCCAAGAGGGTTAAGGCTGTGCTGGAAAATAATGGTGGGCATTTCTTCAGTGTTGTCACATGAAAAGATATGATAAAATATTTACATATATTTACATTTATGTGAGGGGTGTACTCATTTTTGTGAGATACTGTCTATATATATATATATATATATATATATATATATATATATATATATATTTATATTTATCACACACTTTTAAGGATTTTTCAAGCAATATATTTTTTGACACTCTGTACGTTTAAACATTTTTTAAAAATCTTGTATTTGGTAAATCAATTACATTAAAGCTGTTATTTCTTAAACTGGGTAACCTGATGAGAAAACACAAACAGCACGATGCAACATTAATATATTGTATGCCAGATAAATAACTCCTGTTTGGACTGCCAAGATAAGGCTAGTAAAGCTAGGGACACAAGCATCAAGATAAACTACTGCAGCGTGTCTTCAATAGAAAGGAAGAAAAATACAAAAATTTACTTCTAATGCCTTCTTGCTGTGTGAGGTAATGGCAAGTATTAACGAGCGATTTATTGGCTGCTTACCCCGTGTAGTTTTCCTTTTCTCCTTAGGGCAAATATAAAATGCCAGATATGAACAAATCTATCACCTAGTTTCAAGTCAGCCAACACAATCCAAACAAACTAATATGCTTCAAATGTTTATAACTGACATTTACCTGCTTATTGTAGCTTTGGGTATTTAGTAAAAAAAAAGAAGAAAATAACTAGAGATAACATGTATATTAAATGGTTTTGTATGACTTTTCTTTACATTTTCTAAATATATACTGCAGGAATTGATATGTTTTTTTAAAATGCCATAACTATCAAGGTATACAAGTTAATAGAGATTTCTTCTGTATGTGGAGTGGACCACATAAGATGACATGAGAGTCATAAATAGATATAATTCATTAGGAGAATTAAGAGGGGCAATGTTCTGCCTATGCTTGAATCTCACACTAATGGAACCTGCCTCATCGTTTTCCACAACTTGACTAAACCTAAAATGTAGCAACAATATATATAGTGATAGGTGTTCATGTTAAATGCAATGATGGAACATTAGTCATGTAGAATTATTTCAGTATATAAGAAAAACTTTGTAAGCTATTATGTGAGTGTTCATGATCACTTTGATGTTAGCCCATGCACATTATGGAAGATTCTGGAATATTTTGCACGTTTACTGCCATTAAGTTGTTCATGGCTACCCTCATATAGTTCTCACCTGATCATATAGGATTTGGAGCATGGAGCACATAGGAAAAGTTATATCTCACGTTTTGCCAAAAATTATTGAAATCCTTAGAGATTACTTTTGTGTCTGGACAAATGGATGTGTGGACTGGGCTACTCAGCATTTAAGCCTTATTAGGAGTAGTAAAATGATGGTATTAATGATGTTGTTGTTGGTAATGTGGTAATGCTGACCATTGAAAAGGTAAGAGGGTGATAAAATGAATAGCAAAGATGAAGAGGTATATAAGACTTACTAGCTCCAGCCTCCATGACTTTCTCTCTTTAAGATTCCAGCATTATCTATAAAGGTTCCCCAGAAATATTATATAGTTATTGCTTGATCCTTTATACTTAGTTAGGAGTGGGGAACAATAACTATGCTACCCTCTGACAACAGCACATACTCCCAATTACTATCCATGAGAGGATTCCGGGCTTTTTAGACTAATAGGCTGTTCATCTAAGACAACAGTGTGATGTGGCTGCATGCTTAATATACTATCATACATGTATACATATATATATATAATCGTGTGTTCCATCATCCATGAGGCCATTATTGTATTTGGTTAATAAAATCTACATGCATTAGTGCATTACATGTAGAGGGAACTATTGCATAATACCAGAATAAACAATTAGTCAAAGGGAAAATAACAAAAGTGTAATAAATGTTTTTCTGTGAATGATTTTGCCCTTGAGTATGCTGTACAGAAGTCAGTGTTTTACTAATGAGTGAACATATTGAACTATAGTTGTAAGGAATTATTAATGACAAATAAGCACAGGGTTGCCTACGGACTCTGTATTAGTTTTCTCTTTTTCCATAAGTATTGTTATAACGATATTGTTGTAACTCATAGCATTGTTTGGTGATCATGTCTTCATTCTACTGTCACAGCTCATTTCATGCTTTCTCTCTTCATTTCTCCCTGTCCCATTTGTCTCCTCCCATCCACTTGCTCACATTTCACCCTTACCATGTGCTCTTTGATGAGGGAAGCTGCCAAACGTTTGCTACAAAAAGGTAAGGGACATGACTTTGTTCCCTTAGGGAAAGTAGAAACGTGTATTAGAAGGTTATATAAGTTACTACCTCAGTGGTGGATAAGGTTAAGTTAAAAGTATAATTAATATTTTCTTAAATGTATTTCTGGTTTATTATGATCTAACATGAAAATACATTTAGGCATGCAATCTGAATGGAATTTCTCTGTAGAGTCTTTTGTTTGCGCTCCATTGGAGTTGGAAGAGAAGTTGCAGTTGTCCTGGTTATGACCAGGCCTCAAGGAAGAAAGGGCCTGTTCTGTGAAAAAAAAAAAAATGCAAACAAAAACAACATCTGCTCAACAGGGAGCAGATCATTTAATAAGGTTTAATAAGGTTTATAAGGTTTAAAGTGAAAACATTAAAAATGCACAATTACTTTTAAAGGGGGCTTCTGCATTCCAATAAGTGCCCCCCTTCCCCCGCAGGCCCCCACATCCACCGGGCCTTGTTTCCATGGTCCCCTGGCAAGGTACCCTCCCCATGTTGAGGGCATGTGGCCTGGTATGGTTCAGGAGTAGGGGTGCATCCTTGCTGCCCCTCCTTCCCTTTCTTGCCAGCCAGGCTGCATACCCAGACAAAGTTCTGTTATGCCAATTACAGCTGATCACATGATGTAAACAGAAGTCGGTAATCGCATTTTTTTTTTCACGCTGACAGCTTAAGGAGAACAAAATAAACTGATTACCGCTTTCTGTAAAAGGGACATTGATCACACACAGTCACCAACAGTGCTTCTAACCAGTGCCCCTAACCAGTGCCCACTAGTGCCACCTACCAGTGCCTATCAGTGCTCATCAGTTACACATATCAGTGCCACCTATTAGTGCAGCCTAATCAGTGCCTCCTGATCAGTATACACAAAAGGTCCAGGCACTGGACCCACTGTCCCACCGGGAGAAAGTATATAGTCTACTGTAAGGTCACTGCTAACCAAAGCTCAAAACCAATGAGATCAGAATAAAGAAAACAACAATTGGGAAAACTAGCACTGTACCAAAGCAGAATTGCAATACTATTCTTCAGTGGGTAAAAACATGACTTATATGGCTTATAGGGACAGGCAGTAGCCACATGAAGCATTGCCCACAAGAGAAAAGTATCTGGGAGTGGGGGCTAAATGAGTGACAGGGTACTCCAAATGGTTCCTGGGGAGATGCCTAAGCTGTATGATGGAGGAGAGACACAGCCAGGCTCCAAAGGGAAGAGAGGCGGTGGATCAATCCGGTGGTACTCCGGTACCAAAAGTGGGGTTCTGTTTGTAGCAGTGTGGCCACCCGGGGGAACCTAGATGAGTAAACCAGCCCAGGCACTCGGAACTGAGGGCCACTCCACGAAGGGAGCCGCTAACGTCGGATGAGGTCACGGGTCTGGCGGAAGTTGATGCTGGTGGCTGTAAGTAAAGGGTAGCGTGAAGATGAGGCACTGTGCCAAGCCCAAGCGTGGTTGATTGAGAAAGGAAAGGGGATGAGTGTTATGCCAGCTGCAAAGACTGCATATTTCAGGTCAAAG
Source organism: Pelophylax lessonae (assembly GCF_965119305.1). Classification (NCBI taxonomy): domain Eukaryota; kingdom Metazoa; phylum Chordata; class Amphibia; order Anura; family Ranidae; genus Pelophylax; species Pelophylax lessonae. The sequence goes on along the minus strand of NC_138769.1, from coordinate 391,208,343 downwards.
AAAGCTAGCTGGCAATTGTAGAACAAGGGTTTAAATAAGACAGGGGATGGTCAAAGGAAGGTACCGGAGTACCATCGGATTGATCAACCGCCTCTATCTTCCCTTTGGAGCAACATTTTCAGGCTTTTTTGTTTGTTTAGCAAAAAATAAAAAACCCAGTAGTGATTAATAACCACCAAAAGAAAGCTCTATTTGTGGGAGAAAAATGCTAAACACTTCATATGGGTATCAGTGTAGCATAAGCGCTCAATTGTCCTTCGAAAAGTGGCAGCGCTGAAAGCCCAGTAAGCAAGTGGTTAAATGTGGTGGTTGCAATATTTTTCTACTTTCAGGCTTTGTTGCATTTTTTTCTACCTGGTAAACTGCAAACCTACTCCTTATTTATTTGTCTAATTTTACTTTTCTATGGGATCTGTAGATGGAGTACATTGTTGTTAAAAAGACAACTAGACTTCAAACATGTCCTCTTTTGTTCATGTCTATTACATGGGGGCATGATGAGACTAATAGTCAGGGGTCAAGTCCTGGGAAAAAAAAACTGTGGGAACTCACCCAAGATCCCCCCCCCTCCTCAAAAATAAAAAAGTGTGTGTGTATGTGTGTGTATATATATATATATATATATATATATATATATACAGTATCTCACAAACGTGAGTACACCCCTCACATTTTTGCAAATATTTTATTATATCTTTTCATGTGACATCACTGAAGAAATGACACTTTGCTACAATGTAAAGTAGTGAGTGTACAGCTTGTATAACAGTGTAAATTTGCTGTCTCCTCAAAATAACTCAACACACATCCATTAATGTCTAAACCGCTGGCAACAAAAGTGAGTACATCCCTAAGTGAAAATGTCCAAATTGGGCCCAAAGTGTCAATATTTTGCATGGCCACCATTATTTTCCAGCACTGCCTTAACCCTCTTGGGCATGGAGTTCACCAGAGCTTCACAGGTTGCCACTGGAGTCCTCTTCCACTCCTCCTTGACGACATCATGGAGCTGGTGAATGTTAGAGACCTTGCGCTCCTCCACCTCCCATTTGAGGATGCCCCGCAGATGCTCAATAGGGTTTAGGTCTGGAGACATGCTTGGCCAGTCCATCACCTTTAGCCTCAGCTTCTTTAGCAAGGCAGTTGTCTTCTTGGAGGTGTGTTTGGGGTCGTTATCATGTTGGAATACTGCCCTGCGGCCCAGTCTCTGAAGGGAGGGGATCATGCTCTGCTTCAGTATGTCACAGTACATGTTGACATTCATGGTTCCCTCAATGAACTGTAGCTCCCTAGTGCCAGCAGCACCCATGCAGCCCCAGACCATGACACTCCCACCATCATGCTTGACTGAAGGCAAGACACACCTGTGTTTGTACTCCTCATTTAGTTGCCACCACACAAGCTTGACACCATCTGAACCAAATAAGTTTACCCTGGTCTCATCAGATCACAGGATATGGTTCCAGTAATCCATGTCCTTAGTCTGCTTGTCTTCAGCAAACTGTTTGCAGGCTTTCTTGTGCATCATCTTTAGAAGAGGCTTCCTTATAAGACAACAATGCAGATCAATTTGATGCAGTGTGTGGCATATGGTCTGAGCACTGACAGGCTGACCCACCACCTCTTCAACCTCTGCAGCAATGCTGGCAGCACTCATACATCTATTTCCCAAAGACAACTTCTGGATATGACGATGAGCACTTGCACTCAATTTCTTTGGTCGACCATGGCGAGGCCTGTTCTGAGTGGAACCTGTCCTGATAAACCGCTGTATGGTCTTGGCCACCGTGGTGCTGCTCAGTTTCAGGGTCTTGGCAATCTTCTTATAGCCTAGGCCATCTTTATGTAGGGCAACAATTCTTTTTTTCAGATCCTCAGAGAGTTCTTTGCCATGAGGTGCCATGTTGAACTTCCAGTGACCAGTATAAGAGAGTGAGAGCGATAACACCAAATTCAACACACCTGCTCCCCATTCACACCCGAGACCTTGTAACACTAACAAGTCACATGAGGGAGGGAAAATGGCTAATTGGGCACAGTTTGGACATTTTCACCTAGGAGTGTACTCACTTTTGTTGCCAGCGGTTTAGACATTAATGGATGTGTGTTGAGTTATTTTGAGGGGACAGCAAATTTACACTGTTATACAAGCTGTACACTCACTACTTTATATTGTAGCAAAGTGTAATTTCTTTAGTGTTGTCACATGAAAAGATATTTTCAATTTACAAAAATGTGAGGGGTGTACTAATTTTAGTGAGATACTGTATACCTTTTGAGGTGCGAGGGCCACTTTAGCGACTTGGTAACAAGTCATGGGCCACAATGAGCGGAGCGGGCATATGACAGGTCTGTGTCCACTCAGCATATGCAGAGCAGACATGGACACAGCCCCCTCTACTCGATGGGCCCTCCGATCCACCCAGACAGAAGGGGATGGACCCCCTTCTGTTTTTTTAAGTGGATCGATTGGAGATAGGTGGGTGTACACAGACACAAGTCTGTTTACATCTGCCACTCTACACAGGTGAATGGAGGGTTCAAATAGGTCCACCTGAAAAACAGACAGGCGGACCCAGTCACACCAATCGTGTAAAAGGGGCTGCTTTCACACGGATGTTCAACATTTCAACATTTAGTCACATATCTATATAAAGTGCAAAAATCAACATAAATATAAATACATCAATACTAAAGTGCAGTATAATTTCACAATAAAAATAAAGTATATATGTATAAAAGTGCATAAAGGTGAATGGAGGGTTCAAATAGGTCCACCTGAAAAACAGACAGGCGGACCCAGTCACACCAATCGTGTAAAAGGGGCTGCTTTCACACGGATGCACTGCAGTTTACCTGCACCTCAACTGACCTCAATCTTCACTTCTTCCTCAGGAATATTGAAGGTATTGATGGCTGCTGCTGTCCCCCAGGCGAGTATGGCTGGTGGCTGCTGCTGGCTGTCCTCCAGGGCTGGTACTGCTGGCTGGTACTGCTAGCTGGAACTTCTGGCTGGTACTGCTGGCTAGTGCTGCTGGCGGGTACTTTTGACTGGTACTGCTGGCAGGTACTGCTGGCAGATACTGCTGACTGGTACTTCTGGTGGGTACTGCTGGTTAGTGCTGCTGGAGGGTACTTTTAACTTTTTAACTGGTACTGCTGGCAGGTACTGCTGGCTGGTACTGCTGGTGGGTACTGTTGGTGGGTACTGCTGGCTGGTACTGCTGGCAGGTACTTCTGGTGGGTACTGCTGACTGGTACTGCAGGCTAGTGCTGCTGGAGGATACTTTTGACTGGTACTGCTGGCAGGCACTGCTGGCTGGTACTGTTGGTGGGTACTGCTGGCTAGTGCTTCTGGAGGGTACTTTTGACTGGTACTGCTGGCGGATACTGCTGGCTGGTACTCATGGTGGTTACTGCTGGCAGGTATTACTGGCTGCCACTGCTGGGGGATACTGCTGGCTGGTGCTGCTGGCTGTTACTGCTAGCCGGTACTGCTGATAGGTACTGTTGGCTGGTACTGCTGGTGGGTACTACTGGCAGGTACTGCTGCCTCATACTGCTGGTGGGTAACTGCTGGTGGATACTGTTGGTGGGTACTGCTGGCTGTAAATGCTGGCTGGTACTGTTGGTTGGTACTGTTGGTGGGTACTGCCCGTGGGTACTGCTGGTGGGAATTGCTGGTGGGTACTGTTGGCTTGTACTGTTGGTGGGTATTGTTGGTGGGTACTGCTGGCTGGTACTGCTAGCAAGTACTGTTTGTGGGTACTGCTAGTGGGTACTGCTGATAGGTACTATTGGTGGGTACTACTGCCTGGTACTGCTGGTGGGTACTGTTAGTGGGTACTGCTGGCTTATACTGCTGGCTGGTACTTCTGGCTGGTACTGCTGGCTGGTACTGCTGGCTGGTATTGCTAATTGGTACTGTTGGGGGGTACTGTTGGTGGGCACTGCTTGCTTGTACTGCTGGCGGGTACTGTAGGCTGGTACTGCTGGTGGGTACTGTTGGTGGGTACTGCTGGCTTGTACTGCTGGCTGGTACCGCTAGTGGGTACTGCTGGTGGGTACTGTTGGCTGGTACCGCTGGCTGGTGCTGCTGGTGGGTACTGCTGATGGGAACTGCTAGCTGGTCCCTGACAGGAGCAGCGCTGGAAGAAGCATGTATCTGCAGTAGAGAGCAGAGCCAATGCTTCCTTTATCGCTCCTGTCAGAGGCAGAGCCGCAACTATACAGGAAGCATCGCCTCTGTTTCCTCTAGTGCTCAGTTCCTTCAGTTCCTTCACACTGATGCTCAGGGATGGTGGGTCAGGAGCCCACAATCTGGGTTTACTGACCCACCATCCCAGAGCAGAAGGTGGCCCCGGCATTCTGTTGTGGAGACACCAGGATGCGGCTGCTAACGGGAATGGCGTTCCTGATGTGGAAAAAATACACATTAATGCCCTTGCGTTCCTGCAGGGAGAGAATACATATGAATTGGTAGAAGCCTGAATTGTTTGCACATCTATAAACGTTAGTTATTTATATAATTTGCACATACTGTATTTAATGAATGAATGGAATTTTATTTATTTTATTTAAATCATTTTCACAAAGTTGATGTTATATTACATATTTATTTACTCAGTTATTTGGAGATATTTGGAGCAAGTTTTTTTTATACATTTATTAACTTGTTATACATAGTAGAAATTGACATAGGAGAACAGAAACAGATTACATTGATTGTTGTTCACATATTTTAATTTGTGGCACTGCATTCATTATCCATTTATCTAAGAGGGTTTCATATATTGACCTTTTTATTTGCGAGCTGCCTGCTCTCCCTGAGCGCTGACCTTTCTTCTTTTTACCTAATTTAAATGTTAGTTTAAGTGTTAAAGCTGATCTCCAGGATAAAGAAGTTTCCCTGCAATTCAATTCCTTTATAAATGTTTTATCAAATAGCCAAAATAACTCCATGAATTGACCACATCATTTCTTGAGAAAATCTATATCTAATTTGTCTTAACGTGACTATCTCTCCCCAATCCCTGCAGCAATATTTAGCTGACATGAAGGAGGTGCCTTACATCATTAATCCTGTCTCTAGGTTTGGCTCATAAAAATAAATCTCCTATGATTCTGTAGTCAGCGCTGCGGGTGGTGGCTAGTGGCGTTTGCTGAGGGAACAAGGACATGAGGCTGGGGATTGGTGGCAGTGGGTTGCAGTAGGTGATGGCTAGTGAGGTTGTTCTAAGAGAAGAAGCACACAAGACGACTAAGGATGGGCAGGGCTATACTGCATTGTGCAGTGACTACTGATATTGTGCTGAGGGAAGAAGCAAATATGGGTCGGTGTGGATGGAGACAGGCATCAGGAAACACTACATTTAACATGCCAATTGTTCAGTTCATGCTGATGTAGTTATGTTAGCATTATCTTGTTATAACTACAGAGTGGCATTGAGGGGCCCATTCATCTGGTTGCCCACAGAGCAGGCATATGTGTCAGGACCCCTAGACAGGAAATGGGGGAGAGAAAGTCTCTGAATGCTCACTTTGTCTAAGGCTAAACCAAGATTACTCCTAAAAACTGTGATAAAAGGACAGAAAAAGGTAAGAGGTTACCTTGAGTGACCTAGAGTGGGGCATTAAGTGTTAGAGTAGGTTAAGTATTTTTTATATTAAGTTCATTTTTAGTGTTAGTAAGAAAGGCTAAGTGTTAGGAGTCAATTTTTGAATAATAGATAAATAAGGTTCGTAGGAGTCATAGTGTTAGCGATAGGTGACAATTGAGTACAGTGAAATTCACATTTGCTATTTGTGTTTAAATCCCTTCATCCAAATGTATGACACTGGGTTTTAAATGCTGTGAACTAGCATACTGATAATAATAATAGACCAATAATAATAGACCAAAGAGCATTTCCACAGTTATCACAGTATACAGTAAAACCTTGGATTGAGAGTAACTTGGTTTGAGAGGGTTTTGCAAGACAAACAAACATTTTTGATAAACTTTGACATAATAAACAGCGATGTCTTGATATACAAGTAGCGCGAAACGTCACAACTGAGTATAAAAGAGAAGAGAGGCGCCTCTAAGTGTAGCAATATGGTTACATTTAATGAAGGTACAACATTTAGCAATTCACATGGTTGATGATTAAAACAGGCACATCTACGCATGCAGGCATCCGGGGTAAATCTGTCCATATAGACCATACTCCTCATAGCCATCAACGTCATCCCTCCAGGAGCGCTTCAAGCCTGGCTTTCAGGTCACTCTACTGCAGGGTAGTCTTCCCGGTCCCGATTGCAGACTGACCGCGTTGAGAGCCGGCAGTGTGGAGAATGGTCTATGTGGACAGCTTTACCCCGGATGCCTGCATACTAGATGTGCCTATTTTAATCTTTAATCATGTGAGTTGCTAAATGTTGACCCTTCATTAAATGTAACCATATTGCTACAATAAGGCCCCTTTCACACAGGGAGTCTGTTGGCAGACTCCGTTTTTTTCAGCGGGGGATCGATAAGCCGATCCCCCGCTGAGCAGGCGGATGGCAGCTCTGTCTCCGCGCTGTGTGCAGAGACAGAGCTGTCAGGTCCCCGCTGTTCTCTATGGGGGAATCGGATGAGAATGGACCGTCTGTCCGTTCTCATCCGATCCCATCCGATCTGATTCGATCCACTGGACGGATGAAAAATAGGGTTTCTATCCGTCCAGATTTGACGGATCGGATGTCAGCGGACATGTCTCCGCTGACATCCGAGGCCCCATAGAGATGCATGGGGCATCTTTTCAGATCCGCCAAATAAACGGACAGGCGGATCTGAATGGTCCGCCTGTGTGAAAGGTGCCTAATGGCCGGTTCACATTTGTGCGAGTGCGGCGATCGCATGTAATTCGGAGCGCACTGCTCCTTCATTACATGCGATCGGATGTGCAGATGCGAATTCAGCCATACACTTTGTATGGCTGAATTCACACTGTATCCGCACCAAACACGCACATGGCCCTTTTTTCCAGCCGCATCAGGATCGGATCCGATCCTGTGCGAACTGTCAGATCGCACTGCGATATGCGATCAAAACTGGGGGTGTCGTTAACATTTAATTGACACCCCCTGCGTATCGCATATGGCAATGTGATCTGCCAGAGGTGCGTTTGCGATGCGGGAACAGACTGCGAATTCGCAGCCTTCCTGCATCGCACAAGTGTGAACCGGGACTTAGAGGCGCCTCTCTTCTCTTTGATACTCTGTAGCTCCTGCTGGTTGTTGCTTCTAATCCCCTTGTGGAAGTGCCATTTTTGGATGGACATTTTATGGTTACACAACCTATCACATTGCTATAATCTTTTTATATGGACTCTAAACTGATGGATTTATGAATAAATGGTTGTGGAACGAATCAGCGGAGTTTCTATTATTCACTTTGATATAAGAGTGCTTTGCATTACAAGCATGTTTACGGAACAAATTATGCTCGCAATCCAAGGTTTTACTGTATCAGTTTTTGGACTAATTACAATGTTATACAAAATTCACCGTGGGAGCATTCAACTAATTGTCTGCAGTATCCAGGCACAGAAATGAAGACGAATCAAAGATTTGGATCTTTTTGATCTATTTGTATAACATCTTTCTTTCAACAAAAAAAAAAAAAGTATTACAGAATGCTTCTAGACACACAGTTTACAGAAGACAACCTACTTGATTTTTGTCTACCTAGGAAACTGAATAGACTTTACTGTTTCTTCTAAGTAAAATGGAGGGGACATGTTCCTTCTTTGGTTAATGTGTATGTAAAATATCCAGCTATTCAGGTCAATATAACACACAAGCTATTCTTTGTTTAGGCATTTTCAGTCAGCTTCAAAAAACTAAAAAATGTTTTTTAATATTTTCCTTTAATATACTGCAAGGAATAAAATCAATTCTAAGAAACACAAAAAATGCTTTGTTAAAATGTACTAAAGTCACAGATTTTCCACTGCTTCATTTCTAGTAAAATAAATCGAAGGCGCTATTAAGCCCAAAAGCAAACATTATTATATTACAGCATATCATTTCTTAGATGTGGTGGCTACATTCGTTTTCTCTTTTTAGGCTTTCTTTCTTTAATTTCCGCCTGCTGATCTGGCCAGTAAGTCTGTTGTTTTTCAAACAGAACACACTGACCTGCAGATGTAGCACTTACAGAGTTGAGATAAGCCATTTACTACTGACAGAGGTTCCTTACAATGATCAGCTTTTATTTATTGGTGTAAAACCTTTATCCCAAAAGAAAAAGAAAACTGCTGCTGTAACTGTTTGTATAATTGCAGTGCTATCTGGAGTTTGGCTTCAATTTGTCAGTGTATTTAAACTAGTTTAATTTGCTAATACATCTAACACTCCCTCATCCCGGACTGACAAAACTGCTGTACAAATGTGCCCCCTGTGCTCCTACATCCAGAACATGGGCACTGTAATACAGGGGAAGTTTTACTGGCCAGATCACCAGGGGAAAATTCCTAAATAGTATGTAAACAGTAAATGTAAACTTCTGGAGGGGATGATAAGGGACTATATCGTAGAGTTTGCTAAAGACAACAGCATCATCAGCAGTAACCAGCACAGGTTTACAAATGGGCGTTCTTGTCAAACCAATCTCTTAACATTCTACGAGGAGGTGAGCTGTGAGCTAGATAGGGGCAGACCAGTGGATGTGGTGTACTTAGATTTCGCTAAGGCGTTTGATACAGTTCCCCATAAGCGCTTAATTTATAAAATAAGGTCTGCAGGTATCGACAGCAGGGTTTGCTCTTGGATACGGAACTGGCTAAAAGGGCGTGTCCAAAGCGCATTCTCAGACTGGTCTGAGGTGGTAAGCGGGGTCCCCCAAGGCTCAGTCCTGGGACCAACCTTGTTCAATTTATTCATAAACAGCATTGAGGACGGGATCAGTAGTTCGATATCAGTCTTTGCAGATGACACAAAATTGGGCAGGGCAATAACTGCACAGCATGAAGCAGATATCCTACAGGATGACCTGGACAAAATAACGGAGTGGGCAACGACTTGGCAAACGAGGTTTAACGTGGAGAAGTGTAAGGTTTTGCACTTGGGGACTAGAAACATAAAAGCACAATACACATTAGGAGGGGAACCCTTGGGGGAATCAAAAATGGAGAAAGATCTGGGAGTCTTGATTGATGATAGACTAGGCAACAGCATGCAATGTCAAGCGGCAGCTGCCAAGGCCAGCAGAATATTAGCATGCATAAAGAAAGGTATGTATTCCAGAGATAAGTCTATAATCCTTCCACTTTATAAATCTCTGGTCCGACCGCATCTGGAGTATTCTGTCCAGTTCTGGTCGCCAGTCCTCAGGAGGGATGTGTTGGAGCTGGAGAGAGTCCAGAGAAGGGCAACTAAACTGATTAGCGGATTGGAGGACCTTGATTATGAAGTGCGTCTGCAATCGCTTGATTTATTCTCCCTGGAGAAGAGACGCCTGAGGGGGGACATGATAGCAATTTTTAAATATCTCAATGGGGATCTCAGCTTAGAAAAAAAGCTGTTCATTCAAAGGGATTGCATGAGGACTCGGGGGCATACAATGCGATTAGAGGAGAAGCGTTTTAACCACAGGCAACGTGGGGGGTTCTTTACTGTTAGGGCTACAAGATTGTGGAATTCCCTACCACAAGAGGTGGTTACTGCGGGTAGTATGGTGGCTTTCAAAAGACTATGAGACGTACATCTCAAGGATCAGAACATTCAGGGGTATGTGAGATGATTACAGCCGCACATACCTACACAGGTTGAATTGGATGGACTGTTGTCTTTATTCAACCTCACCTACTATGTAACTATGTAAATAAAGAAAAGTAATACAGCCATCCCAACACTGTGATATTCCTTACTAGGGCCAAAGCAACTCATCGATTAATCGTCAACTAATCGATTATGAAAATAGTTTTTGTTACGGCACCCCAGACACAAAAGGGTTAAAACCGTTTAGGAGATCTTCCCCGTCCAGAGCTACAGGCACAGCTACTTTCAGGACACCAAACTCCCGAACTGGATACAAAATAGCACTCCAACCTGGAACCTCACGAATAGCTGCTAGCAGACGAACAGGAAAAGCATACATCAGCTTACACTCCTAGCAATCAGTCTCCAACAGCATACAGTGAATCCCCCCAAGAATGAGACAAAGCTCCGAGTTGAGGGTAAAATAGGAACAACATTTATTGGAAGAACACAGCACACTTTTATACAGAATTTGGAACATCCTTCCCCCAACAACCGCTTTCCCATTGGTCAATTGCACAGTACCTGCAGTTCCCCATAAGGTCCTCTCCAGCCATGCAAATGAGGGCCTCTCCAGCCATGCAAATGAGGGCTTGAAAATGAGTCAGCAGTGATTGGTCAGATAGCTTGACCAGAAGGACTGTCATGTGCAAGGAGACAAAGCACCCAGGGGGGGAACAATGGTTCCCTAACGAGCCCTCAATACACATTACTCTGAGTGTCAATACATCTCTTAGCACACCCGACAAGAGGTGAATGGAGAGCCACTTCAGACAGTCCGTCTCCTCAGAACTTCCTGGAATGACCATATTAGGAGTGCACTTCCTGTGCCTTACAGTTTACAGGAATAAGGTTTAGCTTCCAGGATAGAGGCAAGACTCCATTAGCCACATGGTTAAAGAAACACAAAAAGACACAAAAATGTATAACTCCCAGTCTACTGAACAGAACCCCCACATTCAACCCATCCCCAGATAGCCTGGATCTGAGCGCTCAACATATCCAAACAGCGCTCAGATGCCACAAACAGTCAAATCGCCATGGGGTTTACGTTTAGCATGGGCTGATGAGAGGGTCCATAGTCACATTGCAGGAGGCGAGCAACCAGGCTTCTCCAATGCCCAGTGGCGAGATTGGTCTCGTCACTGTTTTCAACTATTTTCATAATTGATTAGTTGGTCAGCCGATTAGTTGTCCTTCATACAGAATGCATTATTTGTTTACATGTCAGGAAATACATTGCAGCAAACATACAGCTCAGTACACTGTTAATACATGTCAGTAACTTGTAAATGAATGAGGAGCGATGCCTCATGGGACATGTAGTGTCGCTGCGTATTTGAATGCAAAACTGTGCTTTTTTTGCTTTTTTGGTTCAATAGACTTCAATGGAGAAGCTGCAGAAAAGCACGTAGTGTGTTTTTGCTGCAATTTTTTTTTTTTAACCGGTTGCCGACCGCCGCACGACTATATACTGCGGCGGTCAGCCCCGGCCAGGCAGAGTGACGTATGGATACGTCACTCGCCTGTCACTGACTTGCGAGCCAATTGCGGGCTCGTTCACAGACAAGTCAGTGCGTGTGACCGGCGGACTTGATGTCCGCCGGTCACACTACGATCGCTACGGTGAAGGGAGAAAGGCGGAGCGGCTTATGTAAACAAGCCGCCCGTCATTCTCCCTGGTGTAAAAATGAAGATCAGACGGTTCTACTATGTAGGACCGTTGATCTTTGTTTTTACACCAATAGCAATGTCCCTGCTCAGTTAGAATCATGCCCCTAGGACACACTTAACCCCTCCCTGTCCAATAAAGTTAACCCCTTCCCTGCCAGTGTCATTTTTGCAGTAACAGTGCATATATATAGCACTGATTACTGCAGTAATGTCACTGGTACCCCCAAAAGTGTCAAAAATGTCAGTCAAGGGTCCAATCTGTCCGCCGCAATGTCGCAGTAGCGAAAAAAAAATCGCAGATCGCCACCATTACGCGTTAAAAAAAAAACACCAAAAATGACAAAAATCTTTCCCTTTGTTAGTAAACGCGATAACTTTTGCGCAAACCAATCAAAATACGCTTTTTGCGATTTTTTTTACCAAACATATGTAGCATAAAACAAATTGGCCGAAAATGTTAAAAAATTTAGATTTTTACATTTTTTTGGGGGGGGGGGAATTTCATATAAAAAAATGTGAAAAATATTGTTATTTTTGCAAAATTGACGCTCTTTTTTTGTTTATAGTGCATGATCAAAAAATCGCACAGGTGATCAAATACCACCAAAAGAAAGCTCTGTTTGTGGGAAAAAAGAATGTCAAATTCGTTTAGGTACAGCGTCGCACGACCGCGCAATTGTCCGTTAAAGTCACGCAGTAAAAAAATCGCAAAAAACCCCCTGGTCTTTTAGCAGCCAAATCCTCCGGGGCTTAAGTGGTTAATCTGCCCAACAACAAATTGGCCCGAAAAAAGCATAAGAAAATGCAAAACGCAAATCACAGCAAAATCGCTTGTGCAAAGATGCAAAACACACTGCAAAAACAGATCAAAAGCAAACTGCATAAGTGTGAATGGAGCCTTTTGCTGGCCATACACGTATCAATTTTTGGACGAGCATATTCATACAAAAACTCTATGCATTAAGATAAAAAAAATCTTCTATGTGCAGCAGCCCCCCTCAGCCCCCCTTATACCGGAGCCGTCTTTATCCAGCAATGTTGCAGAAGTGTCTTAGCTGCTCGGGACTCCTCTTTATTGGCTAAAAAAAGTAGCGCAGCATGATTGGCTGCCGCTGCTGTCATTCAAAGCCAATCAGAAGAGCGGGGGCGGGTCACGACTCTGTGTCTGAATGGACACAGGGAGCTGTGACTCGGCTCGGGCGACCCCATAGCAAGCTGCATGCTGTGAGGGCACTCAACAGGAGGGAGGGGCCAGGAGAGCAGAAGAGGGACCTGAGAAGGATCCAGGCCACTCTGTGCAAAACTAACTGCACAGAGGAGGTAAGTATAAAATGTTTAGTTTTTAAATAATTAGAACCTGCGCTAAAGTGCAAAATAGTTTGTTGTGAAGTATTATTTTAGTTGTAATATTAATATTTAAATTAATTACAGCTGCTGTTCACCAAGTAAAAACTCAGATACAAATGACTAACAAAAAAACAGCGCTTGCAATAAGCAATGACAATTATAAAATGTAATATCTCATGTGCATAAATTAGTGTAAAAAATATATTATTATAATAATTTAAAGCGGAGTTCCGGCCTCAAAAACAACTTTGCACCATCCACTTTTTTTTTTTACCTGAAAAAGAATTGGATAGTTTACATTTTTTTTTTATTTACTTACCTTGTTTTTAAAGAAAATATACTTACTTCCTCCCTCTGCGGCCGCAGCCTGCGCCATCTCTTCCTGCTTGCATTGACTCAGGGGAGATGAGCATCATCGCTCCCAGGAGTCAATGCGCCTGCACCGGCCCTGCTCGTCAATTCTGGTGCAGGCACGTCATTCCCTGCTAAACAGCTTCTGGGCATGCCCAGAAGCTGTGCAGGGATGTCGCGCCTGCCCCGGAAGTGAGGAGCAGGGCCAGTGCAGGGCATTCTGGGACTCCGACGTCACCGAAGAGGATGCTCCAGCTTCCAGCACACCCAAGATGGCAGCCCTGGACAGGACATTTTCAAGGTAAGTATTTCTTCTAAAAGGTAAGTGAAACAAGGGACAGTTCAGAGGCTATCGTTGCTGAAATGCACTAGCCCTGACTGTCCCAGGGGTATTTTTAGCTAAAAAATGTTTTTTAGGGTGGAACTCCGCTTTAATTACAAAAGTGCACTAGTGATTAAAAAATATAGTCCATAAATTGTGCAGTTTCTCTAGAAAGTGCAATCAGTGTTGATAAGAGTCCATACAAAGTGCAATGTACTTAATAAATAAAAATATTGTAAAAAGTGCTTGAAGTGCTTCAAACGGTGCTGGGGTGCTTCAAAACAAACAGCCAGTGCAGGGTGTTTCACTCCCCTACTGTGTCCCCACTCACCAGAAGTGATGGACCCTCAGTTATTTCAGTCTGGGGGTCAAATAGGCTTGAAACTGATGCAAAAAACGAAAGAGATCCCCTTGATGATGGCACTCTGTCACTGTGACCACTTTGTGACCAATCTTGGGCAGCTCATCTTGTGGGCAGCTTTTAATAGCCCACAATCATATTACTTACAGAGATTCCATAAATGAATCGCATATAGAGAAGAATCGGCTTGAAAAGACTGATGCACAGCACTTGCGGGAATGCCGACTTCCGTGTGTTCCACGGATACCAGGAAGTGACATCACTGGTTGTAGCGTAACCAGAAATACATTGACGCGTTTCGCCCCACCTTCCAGGGCGTCATCAATAGACATTTTGACAATAGACAAGAGACATCTCCGGGTTAATTGTTGTTAGCTCAGATATAATAGAAAATTTTGTACAGTAAATTGGGTAAAGTAGTATGCATTTGGGTTATTGTTAAGATTATAATGTGTACAAATACACTAACTTTTAATAGACAATACACATATCCCCTGTCTAGCATTCTTTTGTGAGAAAAGTAATCTAAAACTGCCTAAAATGATAATTTCAACAAAACAGGAAAACATTTCTGGCCTAGAGCCTGGGTAATCAAATGGATACAAGCATTAAAGTAAATATGGAGAGAAAAAAGGTCTTTCAGTTATTTAACCCTCAATTAATATACAGTATGACCATCTTCTAATAAGGGTAGTCGACTTGTGTTGGGAGAAACCTAGAGGCCAGCATTAAAGATAAGGATAATCTCCTGCAGTGCCACACAACAATTACCGTATATACTCGAGTATAAGCCGACCCGAGTATAAGCCGAGACCCCTACTTTTACCACAAAAAGATGGGAAAAATCATTGACTCGAGTATAAGCCTAGGGTGAGAATGCAGGGCGGCGGGCATGGTGCAGGAGAATGCAGGGTGACTGGCATGGTGCAGGAGAATGCAGGGTACTGGCATGGTGCAGGAGAATGCAGGGTGACTGGCATGGTGCAGGAGAATGCAGGGTGACTGGCATGGTGCAGGAGAATGCAGGGTGACTGACATGGTGCAGGAGAATGCAGGGTGACTGGCATGGTGCAGGAGAATGCAGGGTGACTGGCATGGTGCAGGAGAATGCAGGGTACTGGCATGGTGCAGGAGAATGCAGGGTGACTGGCATGGTGCAGGAGATTGCAGGGTGACTGGCATGGTGCAGGAGATTGCAGGGTGACTGGCATGGTGCAGGAGATTGCAGGGTACTGGCATGGTGCAGGAGATTGCAGGGTACTGGCATGGTGCAGGAGATTGCAGGGTACTGGCATGGTGCAGGAGATTGCAGGGTACTGGCATGGTACTAGAGGATCCGGGGTTGTGGGCATACTACAGGAGATGCAGTGCTGTGGACATGGTACATGTGGACCATGCCCGCAGCACTGCATCCCTCGTAGTGTGCCCGCAGCCCATGGCAGGTAGTGAAGCTGTTTCACTTACCTGTTCCAGAGGCGCCTTCATTTTAAAAATGGCGCCGCCCGGCGCCGACACGTCATTGCGCACGCGCCGCCGCCGCTCGTATACTTTCGGCTATTCCCGGCCTCTCCCGAGCGGCGCCGGGAATAGCCGAAATTACACGAGCGGCGGGCGGCGCCATTTTTAAACCTTAAACCCGTCGGAGAGGACATTTTTTTCCTTGACTCGAGTATAAGCCGAGGGGGACGTTTTCAGCACAAAAAAATGTGCTGAAAAACTCGGCTTATACTCGAGTATATACGGTAATTACAAAGTTCAGCATTTAGTCACATATCTATATAAAGTGCAAAAATCAACATAAATATAAATACATCAATACTAAAGTGCAGTAACATTTCACAATAAAAATAAAGTATATATGTATAAAAGTGCATAAATTGCAGATAAAGTGAAAAAAAAGTCTTGACTATTAAAAAAAAAAAACTTATCAGAATGCCTCCACCAAAGAGTCAGACTCTTCTCAGTGTTAAGAAGCTTCAGCCACCACCTTGTGAAATAAGCACTCACCAGAAAATGTGCTACAATATTTATAGCAAGCTATGCATGTCATCAAAGGTAGGTGTCATCCCGGGTAGTCTATGCATCCATTCACAGTGCTCCCCTCTCCAGTTACCAGCACCAATCCAAGCTGCAGAAAATAAAGCTCACACTGGAGCCAGTAAAAATGTAAATAGTGTAGTAATTATTGCACCATGAGAATCACATACATAGAACACCAAACAAACAAACAAACTGATATATCAATGCACAACTGCTGTAACTCACATAGAAAGCCGCTGTTTACTGATATAATGCAGTGGCGTGACGTTACTAAAGTCTCTGCCTCATAGTGCATCTCAGCCGATAGGCCATTTTCAGGGGATGATGGTGTTATATACAGTAGATATTATTGGTAGACCCCCCCCCCCCCCCAAATAAAAAAGGCATTGGATTCCTCCCCATTTCATACTAGGCCATTCAGGTCTGGGAGACCCCACACAAAAAAACAAAAAAAGGCATGAGGTTTAGCTAAAGTCTAAGTCACACCATTTTGGGTCTGTAATGGATTTTAAACCAGATCCCCAAGCACAAATAAAAAAACAGTATGTCCCCTGAAGTCACCCCAGAATTACAAAGCAAACCTTTATCAATGCATGCAGTTTTGATAGCCAGAAAAGGAGGAGCCCCCTGACAATGCACCTTGTCACCATGTTGATGAGGACATGGGCATCTTTTCCCACAACCCTGGCCTAGTAATTGTAAATGTCTTAGGGCATGGGCATTCTGAAGCTGGAAGCCTAATAATAAGGGGTTCTCAATATCATGTGCTCCCCCATGTAAATGAGTAAGGGATACATAGTACACCTACTCATTCTCAAAAAACTGTAAATTTTAAATAAAAGGCCTTTGATTAAAAAAAGAAAAAAGTTCCAAGATGTGCATCTCTAACAATCATATCATCCAGCAAGATGTAGGTTTATGTCAAGCACGATGGGAGAGAAAAAAAAACCCGCTGGCCACTAAAACACATCTGATCCAGTCACTTCCCTCACACCAAATGACAAGTCTGATACGGCCCCCTGTTCTCACTCCTTGTCGAGGTATGAAGGTATTCCTACCTGTGCTGAGGGTATGTGGTGTCAGATGGTTCAGGAAGCAGGTTGCCCCTCCCTTCCTAGCCAGTGTGGATGTTCAGATAAAGGTCTGGTGTGTTTTTTTTGGGGAGACCTCACACTTTTTTTTTTTTTTTTTACAGGGGGGGGGGGGGGAGAATGGGGTCCAAAATTAGAAGAGAAACCTTCATAACATTTTTTTTTCTTTACTATCTCCAGCTCCTTTGCTCACATGGCCAGGGATTTTTTCCATCTGGTGACATCATTGGTTGTTAAAGGCTTTAAGTTGCCTGCACCCACTGGCGTCCCTAGCCACCAATGATAGTGAAATGCTGTCATGTATAATAGTGGTAGTAATAAATTACATTGTACATATGCATTATACATGACAGGCAAATGTTTGGGCATTTGTCCAAATGCCTGAACAGCCAAGGTTCAGGTCCAACTTGTGTTCAGGCCGAATCTTTAACTCATCCCTAAACACCATTGCTGAATTTTCATTCTGAAAATTCCTGCAACCTGGCTTGCCTAAACACGTCTTCAATTCTTTCACTGACCTGCAACTTGCATGCAGATCAGCGACTTCATTCTTAAATTATCTGCTACATATTTATTCCAGGTCAGTATCTCAGAAGAAGATCATCATTACTGAAAGGCATCTAGCATTTTCAGAAAGTGGCCAGCAAAGACTCTAGGAATCTGTGCAAAGTGAGAAATCAGCGCAATCGATGATTGGAATCGGAAGTCACTCAGCTGCTATACCAAAACTTTTTCATTAAAAAGTAGGTATTAATACTAACAAATGGGGGTACAGAGCTAAAGTGAATAAGTGCTAAAAGGTGTCAAGTGCTAATAAAGTGCCTGCTATGTAAATATCAATACCAAAAAATTATTGAAATAAAGTGGCAGGTGCTTAATAAAGTGCTTGAATATTATAACAGTAATAACAATAATAATGCATCACATAGAAAATCCACAAAAATAATCAATATATAAACTTCAATCTGAAAATTAGATACAGTGCCAATCCCTCAGTGCAAGTGAAAACAGTGCATACCAAGAGTAAAAATAAAAGAGTAGTATTAATTATGACAAGTCCATTCAAAATGTGCAAAATCAGCAAGATAAGGTGCTTGTCAGATGCTTCCACACTCAGTGCTCATGTGTCCACCACCATAACTAATGAATAGCCTCTCACCTTCCCTCAGGTTCAAAAAGCAGAAAATAATCCCGGTGGCAGTGATACTTGGTAGGGATATCATAGATACACTACTCCACCACCGCTTACCGAGGAAGTCGTGATGCGGGAGTGTATGACGCAACGCATTTAGGTGGTGGAGACTACGAGCGGCGACACGGCAGCACGGCTCCTCCAGAGGCTTTTTGTATTTGTTATGAGTTCTACCAGCTAGCACAAGCTGCCGATTGTGCCTATCTTGTGAGTGTATCCTATTGTTTTTTAATATTAAAGGTACCATATCAGAGAGCATTAGATCTCCTGTTGCTTTCTTTGTCATTCTTACCAGGAGCTACTGTGGCTATATGTGGTTATTCCACATATCCCCTTAAGGAGTAGTGCTTCATTAATATCCCCACAAGGATCACTTCCATTGGGATCACTTACTGATTACAGTATATAATCTGCTGGATGGAATAGTGTATCTAAGATATCCCCACCAAGGATCACTGCCACCGGGATTATTTTCTGCTTTTTGAACCTGAGGGAAGGTGAGAGGCTATCCATTAGTTATGGTGGTAGACACATGAGCACTGAGTGTGGAAGCATCTGACAAGCACCTTATCTTGCTGATTTTGCACATTTTGAATGGACTTGTCATAATTAATACTACTCTTTTATTTTTTACTCTTGGTAGGCACTGTATCTAATTTTCAGATTTAAGTTTATATATTGATTATTTTAGTGGATTTTCTATTTGATACATTATTATTATTATTACTGTTACAATATTTAAGCACTTTATTAAGCACCTGCCACTTTATTTCAATCATTTTTTGGTATTGATATTTACATAGCAGGCACTTTATTAGCATTCGACACCTTATAGTACGTATTCACTTTAGCGCTGTATTCCCATTTGTTAGTATAAAGACTATAGGAACCCTTTCTGTTAAATACTCATATAGTGATTATTTTCAATAGTATATTTTGTTTCAATGGGATTATTTTCACCCCTGTTTTAGTTTTATATTCCCAATTATGTCCTGCAGCTTTTCACTGTATTTTGTAATTTTCTTTTAAGAAAAATGTGCACACTTCATATAATTATAATGTAGGGTATGAAACCATATTTATACAGTGTATTTTTTGCTGTCAATTAAAATAATTCTTAGTGGGTAATTTCTG
This sequence comes from Pelophylax lessonae, assembly GCF_965119305.1. Taxonomy (NCBI): domain Eukaryota; kingdom Metazoa; phylum Chordata; class Amphibia; order Anura; family Ranidae; genus Pelophylax; species Pelophylax lessonae. The sequence continues at coordinate 391,189,045 of NC_138769.1, read as the reverse complement.
CTGCAGACATGGTTTCTGGGATATTTTAGAACTCCTCTGGTTTAATATTAGGGACATAATAAAATCATTCAGATCAATGGGGCACAGTCATACTGTTAAAACAACACTGAAAACAAGTTAATATTTGAATTCAGCTCAATTGATTTTCTGTTTGCTGTCAGCCACTCTACCAAACTGTATTAATAATGGAGTTGTGATTATTCATAAAAAAAACTGTATTGTTATTGATGCAGATTTTAATATAAAGTTTATTGTCAGTTTACACAAGAGATTAAAAGCTTTTCCTGAAAATTGAAAGGGAGCTTTCAGACACTCCTGGGTATAGTATATTTGGGAAAAATTGTCTGTGTAAAAGATCTTGGGCCCATGTGACCATATGCTAAATTATTGACTTGTTATTCAGATATATAGATGGCGCTTTAGATATTGATGTTAGTTGGGAAATAGCTGGTAAATAAGTCAGAGTTGCATTTTTGTCTAGCAAGTATTTCCAGCTTTTTCTATTACTGGTCAGATTTCCACCCCAGCAAGACTTCTAACAAAGTTTTTTTGTTAAAACCCAACCCTAGGCAAATAAAAAATGTTCCCTTGCAGTAGGGCTTTCCCATATGCAGGGGTTAGTTGCTCATTTTGGTCTAGAGCAAGGGTCTCCAAACTTTTTAAACAAAAGGTCAGTTTCCTTTGTTTCAGACTTTAAAAGGGACTGTGGCCAATGGTAGTAAAAAATGCCCTGACACAATGTCTCAAGCCTGGTGGTCAGTAGGATTAAAATAATGTGGACAATAGGAGGAGGAATGATGCCCCATCATTGGTTTCAGTGGGCAGAATAGTGCCCTACTGTTGATATCAGGGAAAGCATTGGTGCCTCATCATTGGTTTCAGTGAAATCAATGGTGCCTCATCATTGGTGTCAGTAGGAGAAATAGTGCCTAAGGGCCGGGCAAACGCAAGCAAAAGGCCACATCCGGCCCCGGGGCAACTGTTTGGAGACCACTGGTCTAGGGGAACAATAATAAGAAATATACTAGACTGGTCAAATTCAGCAACCCAGCGCTTTAGTAATCTAGTGTCCTTACATCATCAACACCAGAGCCCTGCTCTGGATGAAAGGACTTGAGGGATAGTCCACCACTGGATCTTAGGGGAGCACCATCTGCTGGGGGAGTGAAGGATCAGGTAAGTAAAACTGTTTCTCCTCTCTAACTGAAAAAAACAAGCTACTCTTGCAGTGCGAGCACAGCCCCGCTGGAAGGTATTATTTTTTGTTCTGTCCGGAGGTGGACTTTAACATTTGACCATGTCAATAAGTAAAATGTGCAAAATGGAGTTTGTTTGTTTTTTTTTAATATGGAACTCCTGATAACATTGCAACTCTGGCAGTATGACCCATTAGACACCACAACTTTGGCATCTTAGCCTATAGGATTCTGAGTGCAGATGTGTAGTTTGATTTGCAGTGAATCTGACTAGTTTACTCAAAGCTGGAGTTTGCTTGGAGGCTGCATTTAGCTTCATTTTGAATTAAACCTCAGTGTATCTCCAGAACACAGCTGTATTACATCATACTACAATGCACAATGTTTATTCCAGTGCTCTGTAAAGCAAAAAATTGGAGCAGGAGCAATTTCTTGGGGTGTAGGCTCTTTCAAAACAAATTGTTTTGTGTAATGTGCAGCACGTGTGTCACAACAAGTCAAGTAGGTGTGATTTGGCCCTGAGCTTTTTCGATGACATTTTTTATAAATTTACTATTTCCTGGGAATTTAATATTTTCAAAGGATGAGCAATAAAATCTAATTTGGTGCAGTGGATTTAATTTATTCATTCTTTTCTATTCATAATCTATAATTCTGGGTTTAAATGTAGTGTAGGGAGAAACAACAAAAAAAAAACAGCATTGTGATTTCATCATAGAATGGCTAAGGTGGGCTCAAGCATTTGGGCCCACCACCTTGGGATTGCGGTCACCCCCTCCTTCTAGGCTAGCATAATTTAGGGATGTATTGTTATATTTATGCTCGGGTATGCAATGTAATGGCCCCTTTATTTGTTTGGAGAAGGTTTTCCAGGTTGTGCCATTTAAAATCCAGGGATATTGCTGGAAGACCGCTGGAAGACTATATAAGGACTCTGGTAGCCTCAGCTGGCCTCTTTGCATGGAAAAGGAGCTGGGAGAAGGAGCTGCGTGCCTGATGGAGTCACTTGTTCAGTAGTTTCTGGAGCATTTGGAAAGCGCGGGTGGGGAGGAGTGGCTAGGGCGCTGCATGCCTTTAGCCGAAGAGGAGAGTAGTGTCGCACCGGAGCCAGCAGAGGAAGCCGAGGCATCACCAGTAGGAGTGGAGGAGCTGCTGTGTCAGTTGCGGATGAAGTTCCCAGGTCCTGCCCAGCGAGGAAGCCAGCCGAGGAGTCAGCCGCTGGAGCGGCTGCGGATACAGGAGGCGGGGCCAGAGTCAGAGAGCCATCAGCTTTTTGAAGCTCAGGAGGAGAATACACGTTCTGTGGGTGCCGACCGTCAGTCTAAGAAGAAGAAGCGGGCTTACACGTTGCCCCCCAGTCCCCGCCAATGGGGTGCAGGGCAGGATGGATACAGGGGTGAAAAGAGTTGGAGCCTTACCCCTTGCCGAGCGACCAGTGGGGACAGAGCCATGACAGCCTTTGGCAGCTGACAGACTGTCATCTCAGGAGCTCCTTTCTACCCTCAGGTGCCCAGCTAGAGTGCTTCTTGCTGATGCCCAGCTGCCTGCTGTCCATCCTGCTGCTGCTAGAACCCCTCCAACTGGGGGGTTTTGTCTGCTCTGATCCAATCTTTAACTGCCTGTCTGAATTCTGTCCCAGATCCTGCTAATCCTGCTATTCCTTCTGCTTCTGGCTTTTCTGTCTGTCCTGGGGATCTTCCCTCCCAGTCTAGTGCTCTCTCAAAAGTTGTGGTGCTAACCAGGCCCTATGTTCTTTAGACTTGCCTTAAGGAAGCTCTCCCCTGCGAAGTCTCCCCCCCCTCCCGGGTTTTCACCTCAGCTTGTCCGTTAAAGAGAAAATTTGGTGGGGGGAGTTTTTTGTAGATATGCTATCCCTCCTCCCTACATTTAGGGAAGTTGCTGTTAGATCAGATAGGAAAGGGGAGGAGGGGAGGTAGGAGGATAGGTGTAGGCTGGTGCCTAGATCCTTTTGTAATTGGTTACAGGCTTAATGTATTTTTTCAGGTGTCATGGCGGAAAAGCGTCCGGGGTTGTGTGGCGGCCTCTTTTAAAATCTAGATCATGTCTTTGAGGCATAGAGAAATTTTGGGGGCACAGGGTGGTTCTCATACTACGAATCCTTCCTTCAAACGCTGTCGGTATATCCCACACTCTGATGAAAGATGTGGGGCTGTGGCTCAATTTAACTTTGCCATAAAAGCCGTTTGTGAGCACAGCTTACAAGCGGGGGTTTTGCTATGCTTTTAACTAATCACAGGGCCGGTGGAATGCGGCCTGCAAGTATCGTCACGAGTGCTCTCTTTGTGGGGGTCCACATCCATTGCTTAAATGTGCAAAGAAGGCTGGTGGGTCTTCTGCGGCACAGCGTGATATTTTTCAAAAAAGCCTGCTCGTGAAGCTGGAATATATGCCACCTAGCCTGGAGCGGTATCCAGACAGGGAGAAAAGAGATTTCTTCTTTATGATTTTCTTCGGGGTTTTCCTTTACCATAAATTTCCGCAGGTGGTGCACGAGAAGATTAGGAAAGAGATTGCCGAAGGTCGGGTAGCGGGACCTTTTCCAATCCCGCCATTTCATAATTTCCATATTTCTCCTTCAGGGGTGGTTCCCAAGAAAGAGCCAAACCTATTTAGTCTGATCCACCACCTCTCATTCCCAAAAGATTGTTCTCTGAATGACGAGAATGATGGGTCTCTGTGTTCAGTGATGTATGCTATCTTTGAAGAAGCGGTGGTGAAAAATTCGAACCTTCGGTCCGGGTGCTTTGTTTCCTAAGACTGATAACAAGTCAGCTTTCAGACTTTTGCCCATCTCTCCGCTGGCCTTCAACTCCCTGTGGTTTTATTTTGATGGTGTTTTCCACTTTTCTACATTAGGTACTCAGTTCGGAAGCCAGGTGGGATGGCATTGTCCATTACCTGGATGATTTTTTGTTCATCGGTTCCCTGGATTCAGTATTGTGTGCTGAGACTCTGCGTCTTTTTTGTGACATAATGGATTACTTTGGTATTCCCTTGGTGGCAGAGAAGACGTGCCCTTCATCCACCTCGTTTGAATTCCTTGGTATCTTGAAAGATACGACCTTGTTGGAATTCTGTAAAATGACAAACACAAGGGCGCACCAGCCTAGTGCATTATCTTTTGAGCAGGTTTATTAAAATAATGGATTTAAAATACTCACAAACAAGTTCTTGATAAAAGGCACATCAAACAAAGTATAAGATCCTCAGCATCGAGATAGGGATTGGATCGTCCCCCGAAGCTGTACAGCTGATGCGCCCTTGTGTTTGTTTGTCGTTTTACAGTGTTCCCAGACCACCCTGGTCTAGTGAGGGGCTGAAGCATTAGAAGGTTGCCGAGATATCTGTTCTCATCTACAAGTTAAGCTGGATAGAGGATTGCACTACTCAGAGCGCAGGGAATAGGTGCTGAGCACCGACAGTGTACATAATTGCTTGTTGGAATTCTGTTTGACTCAGGCAAAGCTTGAGAGGCTTTGTTCTTTGATTCTGGCCTTTATTCCGGAGGAAGGTTTTACTCAAGGAGATGCAGTCCTTGCTGGGCCTTTTGGCGTTTGTGTGCAAAGTTATGCTGGTTGGGCACATTTTCTCTAGGTGTTTGTACCTGTCAACTGTGGGTTATAAGTCCCCCTTTTCTAATTTGTGCCTCACTGCTAAACTGAAGGAGGACTTGCTTGTATGGAATAATTTTTTGGAGGCTTAGAATGGCAGGTCCTTTTTTCAGGCTGGCTTTATTCCAGCTCAGGATTTTTTGCTATTCACGGATGCAGCTGGGTCCAGGGGTTTGCGGCTATATGGCGGTCGCATTGGTGCTGTGGGGCTTGGCCAGATTCTTGGGTTCAGAAGAAGGCGACCAAGAATATTGTGCTCTTGGAGCTTTTCTCCGTGGTGGAGGCATTGGAGCTTTGGGGTTCAGACTTTGCCCAACGGAACTGTGGGACCTGATCTGAAGCTGGTGCAGGAGGTTATTCTGAAATCAATGGCTTACCATACTTGAATTAATTATGCAGCCACTTGGAGGAAGTGGGCCACCTTTGCGGTGGGCAAGGGTTTTATTCCTGAGTCTCAAACTGAGCAGGCACTTTTGTGTTTTTTTACTTCTTTAATGCAAGGTGGTTACTCTTAGGGTCATGTGGCAAAAGTAATGAACAGTGTTTCTTTTTCCCTTTGCCTATTGATTCGCCCCTCTTGCTCGGAGTTCTTCTAAATTAAACAGGCCTTGAAGGGGTATTGCAAGACTACGTTTTTGGAGCTTTTAGCAGATCTTTCTGCTGCCATTTCCATGGTATGTTTTTCTGGTTATGAGGCCCTGCTATTCCGTACAGCATTTTAATTGGTATTCTTTGGGGCCTTGAGAATATCTGAGCTAGTTCCGCTATCCAGACCGGCCCCTTCCAGCATCTTGTTTGAACATGTTTTGATTGGTGATTCTTTTTTTCGGATATATCTGTGCCGGTCTAAGACGACCAGCTAGGAAGGGGCGCTTGGCTGTGCCTTGCTCATCTGGGGCTTGGACATTTCAGTTTTTCTTCCCATTCATTTTGTATAGGTGTAACATCAGAGGCCTCCAGATTGGGTATGCCCCTTTCGGGTATTATGGATTTGGATAGATGGAAGTCTAAAAGTTTTCAACTGTATGTATGTCCTAGCCTTTTTATTTGACTCATTGCAGGTACGCAGCTATGTGTCTGGATAATAGGACACTTTGTTTATTGGGTCAGAAAGCGTGCAGTTCAGCTTCAAAGAGGCGGTAATTTGTCATTGTCACCGGAAGTCTTTACTATCTATTGGAAGGCAGTGAGAGGTATGCACTGATGTCAGCTGTACTGGCATTTGTCCAATTTTTCCAAGTGTAGCCCACACCCTCTATTTTGGTAGTTCACTTAACTACCGGGTAATGACCTGGGTAAGGTTCGGGTGCTTGACCTTTTATTTATGATTAAAAGAGACCTTCAGCGGTTTCGTTTATCCTCCCCAGGTACAACCATAGTTTTCTTAGAGATTGTGCCGAGACTTTCTTGGTGGTCTTCTCCTCAGAAGCGGGCTTTCGAGAAAATGAGGAAGTGGATTAACAGGGCCTTGGAGAAGTTCATGCCATACTTAGGTAGTTTGTCGTACAGGCAAGTTGATCTGGAGGGTGGAATCCCGGGTCTGTATAGACGGGACGAGGTTCATCTTTCAGACATCAGTCTGGATGTTTTCAATTTGGCAGTTTAATCGGGCATCAAAATGGCTGCTGTTGTTGGTTGGGCCATCCTTGCTTGCAAGATCAGCTTTGTTAAAGGTTATAATGTTTTGTTCTGGCTCAAGTTCTGACAATTGGGCCAAAAGTTTAAAGATTCCATCTCAGGTGAACCAATTAGCTGCTGTGTGCAGATCCAGCTTATGATGGTACTGGAGCTGGGATCAACTTGCAGCAAGCCCAGGCGATATTTCCTATATCAGGCTATCTATACCCTACTGGTGTCAGCATATCAGATCATTTTGAGTTGGAATCCCTGAGACATTTTGGTGGTCCATCTTGCTTCTTTTGGATTCATACATCGCTCTGATTATATTGATTTCTGGTAAGCGCATATGAGTACACATCACGATTGGGTGCTAGCTTTCCTTACCTGCACAATTTGGATTTGGGATCTCGTCTTTTTTTCCCTTATGGACTTTATTTGGACTTTTTTGGATGATTTTATTTGCCTATAGTGTTTGGCGCTACTACATCTCTTTTTATGCCTATCAAAGTTTTATCTACTTTTTAGTTGGCTGCCTACACCTTTTGATTCACATTTATGTGTATTTTTATATATTTATGTGATTATTTTGATATATTTGTGAGTCCAATTGTCTGAGCGCAGATATCCCACCCCTTTTTTACTAAAATTTTAAAGTAACCTATGTATTGTATCTTGTTAAATGAGCTAATGGTTAACAATGATGTTTGTTTATGATTATCAGAAATATAGTGCCAAGGCCATTTTTTGCCACTTTTGCCTAATGGTCTTCTTTCTTATCAGTTGATTGTATTTGGGGACTGTTTTTGGGAGGGTTGAGGTTTGTCATGCAATCCCATGGCTAAGGTGGGCACAGGCATTTGGGTCCACCTCCTTGGGATTGCGGTCACCCCCTCCCCCTAGGCTAGCATAATTTAGGGGTTTATTGTTATATTTATTCTCGGGTATGCAGTGTAATGGCCCCTTTAATTGTGTGGAGAAGGCTTTCCAGGTTTTTCTATTTAGAATCCAGGGATTCGTCAGCTGGCCTCTTTGCATGGAAAAGGAGCCCCCTACCTCCCGCCCATCGTGCACACTTAATGTGGTGCTGAAACCCTGGAGTCAGGGGGAGGTTATTGTTAAAGGTTATAATGTTTGGTTCTGGACAACTGGGCCAAAAGTTTAAAGTAACCTATGTATTGTATCCTGTTTATTGAGCTAATGGCTAACAATGATGTTTGTTTATGGTTATCACCAATAAAGTGCCGCGGCCATTTCTTGCCACTTTTGCCTAATGGTTTTCTTTCTTATCAGTTGGTTGTATTTGGGGACTGTGGTTGAGAGCGTTGAGGTGTGTCCTGCAATCCTATGTATTGTACATCCTCACCATGATCTCTTACATTTAAGAGGATCCAATGCACAAGATAATCTTGTAGTGTAATTGGGGTCATATGTGAAATTACATAAAACCACCTGGGAAAAGTCAACTGGAAAGGAATGAGGAGATAAGAATGAATATGCCTTTTGTAAGTTGAGTATCCTGTTCCATTTTGCAGGTGTAACAATTCAATTAGATCTCCAGAGCCCTCTTGCTGAAATACTGATTGAGGTTATAGCCTACTTGTGATAAACATGTTGGGCTTGAAAAATATATTCATTTTCTAAGATCCAGAAAGGCAGCATTATTGTTTATACAGTGACATTTTTTCTAGCTACAAATCACTGTTGTACAGCCATGAAAAGAAACATTTATTTTAACTAGAAGGTGAACCTTCAATACCATTTTAAAATAACTTCATATATGTGGTACAAATTAAAAAGAATAAAGCCTAAAAACATTCCCCATTTTTTTTTTTTTTAGTTTTTTGCCCTTTAATGTTTAGATGTTTTTAATGCACAGTTCATCTTTCCTTGCTTGCACGTCAGTCTTTGCAGATCTGTGGGAAGACAAAACTGGCATTCTATCTGCTGCTGGCAGTTGTAAGAGGTTTGCTAAAAAAGCAAGTGGTTTTCATCATTGGATGCAACTGAATAGACAGCAATTGAAATCAACTTATTTGATTAAAAATATTATAGAAACCTGACACGTGGAACATTCTTCACAGTAACATTTTACATTAGAAAAGTGCTGTTATTTCTTAAGCTCTGACACATATATTAAAATGTATCATTATGTTCCAGCCACCTTCCTTTAGAAATATATACTAACCATATAATTTTCTGATATGTATGCCCTTTCCAATTAATGTATGAATACATTTTTGGAACTGCAGCTACAGTGAGTGTATTCTGGAGCCCTGGCTTGAATTCTGGCTTTCCCCCATCATTGCCATGTTAATTTTAACCTTATTTTTATTCTTAGCAGTTACTACATAGATAAAAGCAAATTGGCTGGAGTCTAATTGCATGCCATTTACTGAACCCAGCCTGACATCCACAAACTTCAAACATTGCACTCAAACCCCATTAGGTGTCCCCAAGCCGTCATGAACCAAATCTTTTTTTTTTTCTGGCCTTTCTCAAAGCCAGTTTGCAAGTTTTGTGGAAAGAAGGGCATATATAGCTGGGCACTGCTATGGGAGATATGTACCAATGCAAAAAATTAAATAAGCATTCAGTTGGGAGCAGGTTTTTTTAACCACTTCAGCCCCTTTAACCTCCTTCCACCTGGCCACTGCACAGGGTGGGCGCTTCCCCCTACTGAGTGGACATTCCTGAACGTCCTTCAGGAGGAAGATCGTGAGGCCGTATACCCCTGCAGCTGTGTGATCCCAGTTTGCCCGTGTCCCCCAGGAAAAAGTGCAACACTGCTTGGCAGGAGGGCTCTGTGATTGGCCCTTCTGATCCCATAACGGCTATGTCCAATCACAGCCATCATGTAAAGTAAACACAGCCTTTCTAACGGTGATCGGCTTTGCTTCTCCTCACACAGAGCCTGTTAGTGAGGAGAAGAAGAGCGGACCTGTGCTGCCGGCCGGGGATCAGTGAGCTTACAGGACGTTTACTGCTGATCACCAGACTAGTGTCCCCAAAACAATGTCACCAACACAGTGAAAACACCTGTCACACATCTGTCCCAGTAAAATAATCTGTCCCAGGGAACATCTGCCACATCTGTCTGTGATCATCTGCCACATCTGTCTGTGATCATCTGCCACATCTGTCCGTGATCATCTGGCATATCTCCATGATCATATGCCACATCTGTCCATTATCATCTGCCACATCTATCTGTGATCATCTGGCGCATCTGTCTGCGATCATCTGCCACATCTGTCCTTGATCATCTGGCACATTTGTTCGTGATCATCTGGCACATCTCTCCGTGATCATCTGGTGCACATTATCTGCCACGTCTGTCAATGATCATCTACCACATCTGTCTGTAATCCTCTGCCACATCTGTCCATGATCATCTGCCACATCTGTAATCATCTGCCATATCTTTCTGTAATCATCTGCCATATCTGTCTGTAATCATCTGCCACATCTGTCCATGATCTGCCACATCTGTTTGTGATCTGCCACATCTGTCTGATATGCCACATCTGTCCGATCTGCCACATCTGTCCCAGTGAACATCTGCCACATCTGTCCAAGTGAACATCTGCCACATCCGAGTGATCAACATCTGTCACATATCTGTCCAAGGAATCCTCTGCGCACATCTATCCACATGGCTAAAGGGCCAAAAAATGATCCAGGGCCTTCAAAAATGTTCAGGAAATAAAGTGTGTAATTTATGTCTTTAGAACAGTGTTTCTCAACTCCGGTCCTCAAGGCACACTAACAGGCCAGGTTTGCAAGATAACTGAAAAACATCACATATGATAATATTTGCTGCTCAGTGATTGCAGTATTCTAGTCTGCATCTCCCAAAGGTAATACTTAAAATCTGGCCTGTTAGTGTGCCCTGAGGACCGGAGTTGAGAAACACTGCTTTAGAACACCTGACGGTGCTACTGGGATGTTGGGCCTCAGTATGTGGCCACACTGTGTAAAAGTCTCACATATATGGTATCGCCATACTCAGGAGGAGTAGCAGAATGTATTTTGGGGTTTAATTTTTGCTATGTACAAACCTGATTCCAAAAAAGTTGGAACGCTTTACAAATTGTGAATAAAAACAGAATGCAATGTTGTGGAAGTTTCAAATTTCAATATTTTATTCAGAATATAACATAGATCACTTACAAATGTTTAAACTAAGAAAATGTATCATTTTAAGGGAAAAATACATTGATTTTAAATTTCATGGCATCAACACATCTCCAAAAAGTTGGGACAAGGCCATGTTTACCACTGTGTGGCATCCCCTCTTCTTTTTAAAATAGTCCGCAAACGTCTGGGGATTGAGGAGACAAGTTGCTCAAATTTAGGAATAGGAATGTTGTTCCATTCTTGTCTAATACAGGCTTCTAGTTGCTCAACTGTCTTAGGTCTTCTTTGTCGCATCTTTCTCTTTATGATGCACCAAATGTTTTCTTTGGGTAAAAGATCTGGACTGCAGGCTGGCCATTTCAGTACCCAAATCCTTCTTCTAAGCAGCCATGATGTTGTTATTGATGCAGTATGTGGCTGGCATTGTCATGTTGGAAAAGGCAAGGTCTTCCCTGAAAGAGACGACGTCTGGATGGGAGCATATGTTGTTCTAGAACTTGGATATACCTTTCAGCATTGATGGTGCCTTTCCAGATGTGTAAGCTGCCCATGCCACACGCACTCATGCAACCCCATACCATCAGAGATGCAGGCTTCTGAACTGAGCGCTAATAACAACTTGGGTTGTCCTTGTCCTCTTTAGTCGAGATGACATGGCGTCCCAGTTTTCCAAAAAGAACTTCAAATTTTGATTCGTCTGACCACAGAACAGTTTTCCACTTTGCCACAGTCCATTTTAAATGAGCCTTGGCCCAGAGAAAACGCCTGCGCTTCTGGATCATGTTTAGATATGGCTTCTTTTTTGGCGTATAGAGTTTTAGCCGGCAACGGCGCATGGCACGGTGGATTGTGTTCACCGACAATGTTTTCTGGAAGTATTCCTGAGCCCATGTTGTGATTTCTATTACAGTAGCGTTCCTGTATGTGATGAAGGGCTGTCTAAGGGCCTGAAGTTCACAGGCATCCAGTATGGTTTTCCGGCCTTGACTCTTACGCACAGAGATTGTTTCAGATTCTCTGAATCTTTGTATGATATTATACACTATAGATGATAATAACTTCAAACTCTTTGCGATTTTTCTCTGAGAAACTCCTTTATGATATTGATCCACTATTTTTCACCGCGGCATTGGGGGAATTGGTGATCCTCTGCCCATCTTGACTTCTGAGAGATACTGCCACACTGAGAGGGTCCTTTTATACCCAATCATGCTGCCAATTGACCTAATAAGTTGCAAATTGGTCCCCCAGCTGATCCTTATATGTACATTTAACTTTTCCGGCCTTTTATTGCTACCTGTCCCAACTTTTTTTGGAATGTGTAGCTCTCATGGAATCCAAAATGAGCCAATATTTGGCATGACATTTCAAATGATTCACTTTCAACATTTGATATGTTATTTATATCATATTGTGAATAATATATACCTTTATGAAATTTGTAAATTAGTCCATTCCTTTTTTACAGTGTCCCAACTTTTTTGGAATTGGGTTTGTACATGCTATGTGTTAGAAATATCTTATAAATTGACAACTTTGTGTAAAAAAATAGGTTTTCATTTTCTTTCCACATTTTCCAAAAACTTGTGGAAAAAAATGACATGTTCAAAAGACTCATTATGCCTCGTAGAATATATATTGGGGTGTTTTCTTTCCAAAATTGGGTCATTTTGTGGGTAATTCCATTGTTCTAGTGCTCCAGGACCTTCAAAAATGTGATAGGTACTCAGGAAATGAAATGTGTAACGTATGCCTTTAGAACGCCTGACGTTGCTACTTGGATGTTGGGCCTCTGTATGTGGCCAGGCTGTGGAAAAATCTCACGCGTGGTATTACTATACTCGAGAGGAGTAGCAGAATATATTTTGGGGTGTAACTGCAAGTTTATCTATGCCATGTGTAAGAAATAACTTAATATGACAATTTTGTGGGAAAAAATAAAAAATTCTTCATTACCCAAACTCACTATGCCTCTTACTAAATACCTTGGACTGTTATTTGACATTTTAGGGCTTCAAGAAATTAGATAGGTAATCAGCATTGATCAATTTTCAATGATACGTAGCCTAGCTTGTAGACTCTAACTTTCACACAAACCTATTATCATACAGAATTCATTTTACCAAAGACTTGTAGCAGAATACATTCTGGCCTAAATATATGGTGGAATTTGATTTTATTGAATTTTTTTAAAACAGAAAGTAGAAAATATTGGGGTTTTTTTTCAAAACTTTTTCGCTTTTTTTCCCTTATATCGCTAAAAATAAAAAACCCAGTGGTGAATAACTACCACCAAAAGAAAGCTCTATTTGTGTGAACAAAATGATTAAAATTTCATTTGGATACAGTGTAGTATGACTGAGTAATTGTCCTTCAAAATGCGAGAGCACTGAAAGCCGAAAATTGGTCTGGGAAGGAAGGGGGTGAAAGTGCCCAGTATAGAGGTGGTTAATGACCAGGCTATTTTTTGAGATACTACACTACATTACTTTAACTGACAATTGCGCAGTCGTGTGGCGCTGTACCCCAAAAAAATATACAGTCTGTCTTTTTCCCACAAATAGAGCTTTCTTTTGGCGGTATTTGATCACCTCTGCAGTTTTTATTTTTTGCTCTATAAACAAAAAGAGAACGACAGTTTAAAAAAAAAATACTTTATGCTATAAAACATACCCAATAAAAAATGTAAAACATCAAAATGTATTTATCAATTCTGTGCCGGTTTACACTGGTGCAATGCGGGAACCCTGTGAATCCACTGCGGGCTCCCACATCGCACCTGATTTGCTTTGTTCACACTGCCCTATGCGAACTGCTGGGAGTGTCAATACAAGGTTAATGACACCCCAAGATCAGTTCACATATCACAGTGCGAACTGTCAATTCGGACAGGAATCGGATCGCATAGATGTGAACACCCATGCAATCCGATTCTGGTGCGAACCAAAAAAAGGGTCCTGCACGACTTTGGTCTGAATGCGATTTAGCCATACAATCTGTATTGGTTAATTTGCATTGTACAGACATTGCATGTGATTTGAATAGCAATGCTGTGTGAATCACTTGTAATGTATGACATCGCTATAGTGTGAACCAGCACTTAGGCCAATATGTATTCTGCTACATGTTTTTTGGTAAAAAATAAATCCCAATAAGTGTATATTTATTGGTTTGCGCAAAAGGTATAGTCTCTACAACCTATGGGATAGATTTATGGATTTTTTTTTTTTTTTTACTAGTAATGGCGGCGATCAGTGATTTATTAATTTCTTTAAATCTTTTTATTGATATAAAACATAGTAAACAATTGAACTAAACAAAAACAAAACATGGACAACATGTCACAGTGCATTAAAATTGGTCATGTAATTATACAGTGCAGACTATGCAAAGTCAAGTACAAAAGGCTTTTAACAGGACTGCGACATTGCGGCGGACAAATCTGACACTTAAGCCCCGTACACACGTACTGATCGTCTGCCGAACGATCAGCCGTCTTTTGTCCAGGGCTGTCGTGTCTGTTGAAAACTGCAAAAGACTGCACACGAATTTTGTCGGCCAACAACAGCCGACTGCAGAAGTGATGTCATGTGATGGTTAACTTTCCTTGTCTTTTTTCTTTTCTGAGCATGCCCAGTCTTGCAAATCTGCTGTCTGTCGGCCGAAATCTGTACTGACTGGCGAACAATCAGCCGTTCTGGTGTTGGCCAACAAAAATTTTAATGCTTGCACGACAGATTCTGTTCGGCCGAAAATGCGCTGTCGGCTGTCGGAAGCATCATACTAACAAGCCTACAATCGGCCGATCGGTCGTCGGCCGAATATTTACGGCCGACAATCGGTACGTGTGTACAGGGCTTAAAGCGGAGTTGCAGCCTTACCGCCCACTCACCTGTCCCACGGTCCAGCGATGCGCCGTCTTCTCCCTCTCTGCTCCGCGGCACCGGCATCACTGATATGGGCACCCGGCTGTGACAGTTTGCGGCTTCACAGCCGGGTACGCACTGCGCATGCGCGAGTTGCGATATGCGTCGTGATTGGCCGGCAATCTTCTGGGACCTCTGACATGTCCCAGAAGATTGCAGGGAGGGAGGGAGAGAGGAGAACTTCCGCTCAGGGCGCCGCGGCGCTCTGAGTGGAAGTGGGAGCGGGTGCATGTCAAAACTAGGTACCCGCTCCCCCCCAAAAAAATTACATGCCAAACGTGGCATGTCAGGGGGTTAGGACTATTTAAAGCGGAAGTTCCACTTTTGGGTGGAACTCCGCTTTAAGTGACACTTTATGGGGACTAGTGACACCAATACAGTGATCAGTGCTAAAAAAAAAAAATCACAGTCACTGTACTAATGACACTGGCAGGGAAGGGGTTAACATCCGGAGCAATCAAAGGGTTAAGTGTGCTCCTAGGCAATGCTTTCTAACTGTGTGGGGGGGGGGTTAGCCTGACTGGAGGAAGTCAGAGATCTGTGTTTCTGCATAGCTTCATCTTCTTCTCTGACAGAATGGCAGTCTGTCTTGTTTACATAGGCAGACCACCGTTCTATTTCTCCTTCAAAACGATCAGGGGGGCCGTCGGACATTGCGTGCCCCAGAGCGTATGTCGGTTCACACAGGAGGTTCGCCCTTCCACAGTATAACTGCCTAGGGCTGTCCTTAAAGCGGAGTTCCAGCCATTTGACTCACCTGTCCAACGGTCCAGCGATGCGGCCACCCGAAGCCTCGATCCTCTCCCTCGGCGCCGGCATCACTGCTGTGGGCACCCGGCTGTGACAGTTTGCGGCTTCACAGCCGGGTACACACTGCGCATGCGCGAGTCGCAACTCTGACATGTCCCAGAAGATTGCAGGGAGGGAGGGGGAGAGGAGAACTTCCGCTCAGGGCGCCGCTGAGCTCCGAGCGGAAGTGGGAGCGGGTACCTGTCAAAACTAGGTACCCGCTCCCCCCCCCCAAAAAAATGACATGCCAAATGTGGCATGTCAGGGGGGTAGGACCACCTAAAGCGGAAGTTCCACTTTTGGGTGGAACTCCGCTTTAAGTGGTTAAATAAGGCTTAAAGTGGAACTAAACCCTCCTGTTCTTTACAGTTAAGAAAGCTGCCATCTTAGCTTCTGTTGATCTGCAGTTACCATGGTGCTGCACATGCGATCAGTTATGACACCAACCGTTTGATGATTTGACAGTTTGGTTGAGAGCACAAGAAAATGTGACAGCATTAATAGCATGCCTCAAATGTAAATGTTTTAGGAAACCTTTAAATCATTGGGTTTAGTTCTGCTTTGAAATTAAACATTAAAATACGCAGCAGTTACACTGTCCATCAGCTGTCTGTCTTTTGACTGCAGTGAGCCAGTGATAGGGGGCAGTAGGGGGCAGTGTGGTGCGTAATTCAGCACATCACACAGATACTTTTTTTTTGTATTTTTTTCAAAAAAACTTGTAATTGAAGTGCACAAAAGATACACTTGTTTCATGTCACTGTACAGCAGTGCAATGTGCTTCACTGCACAGGGAGAACATGCAAACTCCAGGCAGGTAGTGGCGTGGTTGAGATTTGAACCTGCAACCCTCTTGCTGCTAGGTGAAAGTGCTAACCGCTACACCACTGTGCCGTTTGCATTTGATAACCCTTCTTTAAACCAATGTTGATGTGTAGTTCTGGGCAAGTGTCATTGGCTGCTACTGTAGATCGTAGATGGTCGCATGAGGGGAGATTTACTAAAACTGGTGCACACAGAAACTAGTAACCAATTAGAGTCTAACTTCATCTGGTTCAATTAGGCTTTGACAATTAGACCGAGAAGCTGATAGGTAACTGTACACAGCTGCACCAGATTCTGTGTGCACCAGTTTTAGTAAATCTCCCCAATTAATGTCATTGTTGGCTAGGTTGCTTGTGAGCAAACAGCATTTAAATAATTATTTAATTTAGAATCTCTGGTCCTCTTGTTATTCAGCTGCTAAAGGAAGAAATGTAATTAATGGCAAGAGTTTTGGCAGGAGCAAGTTATCCATGCTGGTTGCCATGTTTGTGTTGGTGGGGTATCATTATTTGTGATTGACAATGAATATCCATCACTAAAGGACATCACTGACATTAGATGTACAGTGCATTGTAGAACATTACTTGGAATTTTTTTTTAACCAATATTTTTTTCAAATGTGTCTGTGTTTTTATTTACTATTTAAGTTTTTTTTTTTTGTGAATGAGTTACCAGGGGTATTATGTACCTCCTATTCATATGGGTGGGGCAGATATCTGGGGGCCTCTTTCCAGATTCCTATAATTCTCCCCCCACCGACCCCAACATCCACCAGACCAGTGGTGTCGGGGAGAGGCCCTTTTCTCCATCAACATTGCCAAGGTACCTTCCCTATGTAGAGGCATGTTACCCAGTATGGTTCAGGAAGAGGGGCATTTACGGATCAGCTAAATGACATGCTTGCACCAGGATCTGAAAAACATTTTTTTTTATAGGGTGCACCCTAAAATCCACAACCGTCTCTTATCAATGATAAAGCCTCGTACACACGATCAGATTATCGGACGATCTTTCGTCCATTTTTTGTTGCATGCTAGTCTCATATCGAAAGTGAAAAGGTTAATTTCATACGAAAATTTCCATATGACAGAATTCTACTTCAGAAGTGATGTCATGTGTTGAATTGTTTTGTATGTGTTCTTTCGTTTCTGAGCATGCCTAGTTTTGCCCTTACGATTTTTTTCAGACAAAAACTGTACTAATTAAACGAAAATCGGACGTTGTGTTCACGTGTTATAAAAATTTTATAGCCTGCACATCCAGTTTTCTGTCATCCAAAAATTTGTTATTGGCTGTCGAAAGCACTATACTAACAATCAGAAAATCAGCAGATCGATCGTCGGATGAAATTTTACTTCCGATTTTCGTATCGTGTGTACGGGCCTTAAGAGTCATCTTGAATGTTTTTCTTTGTGTTGGGTTCCTCTTTAAATCTTTACCACACTTTTATCAAGGGTAAGGGTCTAGTATGGATGTTGAGGGTGATTCCCTGGCTCATTTGTTTACATATAGAACGCAGATTCTGAGAAATGTGTGGGTTTCCTTAGGGTACTCTGGTTTCCTCCCACACTCAAAAGACATGCTGGTAGGTTAATTGAATCCTGTATAAAAAAAATGGCCCTACTATGTATGTATGAATGTGAGTTAGGGACCTTAGATTGTAAGCTCCTTGAGGGCAGGGACTGATGTGAATGTCCAATGTATATGTAAGGTGCTGTGTAAATTGACAGCGCTATATAAGTACCTGAAATAAAATAATAATAAATAAATATTGATAGCCATAAATGGTGGTAAAGATGCAAATGTGGAAAGGTCAATTAGCAATTTTACTGCCAGATGCCCTAGCGGTTGGTTCACACCAGCAGTTGCATTATACCACAGTCACGGATGTATGCAGTGAAGGTAGCTGTGCTGATGCATTTTCATTTTTTGCATCATACTGTTTACCTTTTTCCATTTTTCACTTTTTTTAAATTTCACAAAATGGCATTTTAGTCAGCTTTATGCACTGTAGTGCATTGCAATGTGAAAAAATGCAACATGTCCCAGTTTTTTAGCTTACGCCACTGCAGTGCTATTCACAGAATTCAAATTGCCTTGTTTTTGCATTGAAACTGCATTGGGCAAGGCTGCCCAGTGCAGCGCAATGCAATTGGTATGAGTGGGCCCTAAGAGATTACAGCTGCTGGTACATGCTAACATTCTAAAATAGCGTATCTTTTAATATCTACAGTATGTCACAAAAGTGAGTACACCCTTCACATTTTTGTAAATATTTTATTATATCTTTTTTATGTGACAACACTGAAGAAATGACACTTTGCTACAATGTAAAGTAGTGGGTGTACAGCTTGTATAACAGTGTAAATTTGCTGTCTCCTCAAATTAACTCAACACACAGCCATTAATGTCTAAACCTCTGGCAACAAAAGTGAGTACACCCCTAAGGGAAAATGTCCAGATTGGGCCCGATTAGCCATTTTCCCTTCCTGGTGTCATGTGACACGTTATTGTTACAAGGTCTCAGGTGTAAATGGGGAGCAGGTGTGTTAAATTTGGTGTTATTGCTCTCACTCTCTCATACTGGTCACTGGAAGTTCAACATGGCACCTCATGGCAAAGAACTCTCTGAGGATCTGAAAAAAAGAATTGTTTCTTTACATAAAGATGACCTAGGCTATAAGAAATATTGCCAAGTCCCTGAAACTGAGCTGCAGCACTGTAGCCAAGACCATACAGTAGTTTAACAGGACAGGTTCCTCTCAGAACAGGCCTTGCCATTGTCGACCAAAGAAGTTGAGTGGACGTACTCATCGTCATATCCAGAGGTTGTCGTTTGGAAATAGACGAATGAGTGCTGCCAGCATTGCTGCAGAGGTTGAAGGGGTGGGGGGTCAGCCTGTCAGTGCTCAGACCATACGCCGCACACTGCATCAAATTGGTCTGCATGGCTGTTGTCCCAGAAGTAAGCCTCTTGAATGATGCACAAGAAAGCCCGCAAACAGTTTTCTGAAGACAATCAGACTAAGGACATGGATTACTGGAACCATGCCCTTTGGTCTGATGAGACCAGGATAAACTTATTTGGTTCAGATGGTGTCAAGCGTGTGTGGTGGCAACCAGGTGAGGATTACAAAGACAAGTGTGTCTTGCCTACAGTCAAGCATGGTGGTGGGAGTGTCATAGTCTGGGGCTGCATGAGTGCCGTTGGGACTGGGGAGCTACAGTTCACTGAGGGAACCATGAATGCCAACATGTGCTGTGACATACTGAAGCAGAGCATGATCCCCTCCCTTCGGAAAATGGGCCGCAGGGCAGTATTCCAACATGATAACCACCCCAAACAAACCTCCATGAAGACCACTGCCTTGCTAAAGAAGCTGAGGGTAAAGCATCTGTGGGACATCCTCAAATGGAAGGTGGAGGAGTGCAAGGTCTGTAACATCCATCAGCTCCGTGATGTTGTCATGGAGGAGTGGAAGAGGACTCCAGTGGCAACCTGTGAAGCTCTGGGGATCTCTATGCCCAAGAGGGTTAAGGCAGTGCTGGAAAATAATGGTGGCCACACAAAATATTGACACTTTGGTCCCAATTTGGACATTTTCACTTAGGGGTGTACTCACTTTTGTTGCCAGTGGTGTGTTGAGTTATTTTGAGAAGACAGCAAATTTACACTGTTATACAAGCTGTACATTCACTACGATGCATTGCAGCAAAGTGTAATTTCTTCAGTGTTGTCACATGAAAAGATATAGTAAAATATTTACAAAAATGTGAGGGGTGTACTCACTTTTGTTAAATATTGTATGTAACAATAAATTATAAAGCATAATAATAAAGCATCCTGGAAATAGGCAGTAGTGCATTTTACTACAGAATGGTTATGAAATAGCATAAACTTTTATAAAACTGTTAAAATTGAATACCTTTCTAAAGTGGATAAGAAGCTATAATTTTTATGTATAAGAGGAGTCATGCATAAGAGAAGTGGCACAAGCCTCAGCAGACTGAATGTTTAATTTTTTTACTCTTACATTTGGCAGGACACATTAGCAATGAATGATATAAGTCTTGTTTTGTAATTCTCTCAGGTACCATCGAGATAATTAGTTTCATTTAAGTGAACTGTGCTGCTGAATTAACAATTCATAAGAGAATTATAAAGCTCAGTTAACCCCAGTATATAATATATACTGTAAACTGCTATAGTAAACAAAGATACCATAACCATTCACATTCATAAATGATTGTGAGTCCTTGGGGAGGTTCAGTCAAATATTACAGTTTAAACCTAAATAGACCAATTAGTAGTGTTTCAGCTTAACTTTGTATAACATTCATGTGGATTTGGAGCAAGTCCAATAAAGATAGCTGCAAGCTTAAAATAAAGTTGTCTCTGGCATTTAGAAACACGTTGCACCGATTCTGCAATGTTTTTTCATCCTGACAAAGCACACTTGTGTTTGCAGGTGAAACATGTCAACGTCATCATGTCGGATGTCAGACTGATCATGCCTAAAAAATGTTTTAAAAACTTAGTGCTATACTTAGAGCAATGGTGTGGATGCACAGATACAGTATGTGACATCATATGTGAACTGACCTGGCAATGCTAACTCACATGGAAAGCCACCAGGGTGAAATTTTTCATGCCAGCCTGTAATGAACATTCCAAAAGTGGTTCAGCGGTAAGAGGAGGTAACCCCCTCTGTGCAACTAGCCTTGCAATCAACTGTTTATGACATCAAGGGATAATCTGTACAAGGCAAAACATTTATATATATATATATGTATATATATATATATATATATACAGTATCTCACAAAACTGAGTACACCCCTCACATGTAAATATTTTATTATATCTTTTCACGTGACAACACTGAAGAAATGGCCCAATTAGCCATTTTCCCTCCCCGGTGTCATGTAACTCGTTAGTGTTACAAGGCCTCAGGTGTGAATGGGGAGCAGGTGTGTTAAATTTGGTGTTATCGCTCTCACTCTCTCATACCGGTCACTGGAAGGTCAACATGGCACCTCATGGCAAAGAACTCTCTGAGGATCTGAAAAAAATAATTGTTCCACTACATAAAGATGGCCTAGGCTATAAGAAGATTGCCAAGACCCTGAAACCGAGCTGCAGCACGGTGGCCAAGACCATACAGCGGTTTAACAGGACAGATTCCACTCAGAACAGGCCTCGCCATGGTCGACCAAAGAAATTGAGTGCAAGTGCTCATCGTCATATCCAGAAGTTGTCTTTGGGAAATAGATGTATGAGTGCTGCCAACATTGCTGCAGAGGTTGAAGGGTGAGGAGTACAAAGACAAGTGTGTCTTGCCTACAGTCAAGCATGGTGATGGGAGTGTCATGGTCTGGGGCTGCATGAGCGCTGCTGGCACTGGGGAGCTAAAGTTCATTGAGGGAACCATGAATGCCAACATGTACTGTGACATACTGAAGCAGAGCATAAACCCCTCCCTTCGGAGACTGGGCCACAGGGCAGTATTCCAACATATTCCACTGCCTTGCTAAAGAAGCTGAGGGTAAAGGTGATGGACTGGCCAAGCATGTCTCCAGACCTAAACCCTATTGAGCATCTGTGGGGAATCCTCAAATGGAAGGTGGAGGAGCGTAAGGTCTCCAACATCCACCAGCTCCGCGATGTCGTCATGAAGGAGTGGAAGAGGACACCAGTGGCAACCTGTAAAGCCCTGGTGAACTCCATGCCCAAGAGGGTGAGATAGTGCTGGAAAATAATGGTGGCCACACAAAATATTGACACTTTGGGCCCAATTTTGACATTTTCACTTAGGGGTGTACTCACTTTTGTTGCCAGCAGTTTAGACCTTATTGGCTGTGTGTTGAGATATTTTGAGGGGACAGCAAATTTACACTGTTATACAAGCTGTACACTCACTACTTTACATTGTACCAAAGTGTCATGTCTTCACTGTTGTTGCATGAAAAGATATAATAAAATATTTACAAAAATGTGAGGGGTGTACTCACTTTTGTGAGATACTGTATATATATATATATATATATATACAGTACTGTGTAAAATCTTTAGGCAGGTATGAAAAAAGCTGTAAATTAAAAATGCTTTCAGAAATAGAAGTATGGTAATAGTTTTTTTTTTTACCAATTAACAAAATAAAAAAGTAAATGAACAGAAGAGAATTCTAAATTAAATTGATGTTTGGTGTGACCACCCTTTGCCTTCAAAACAGCATTAATTATTCTAGGTACACTTGCACACAGTTTTTGAAGGAACTCAGCAGGTAGGTTGTTTCCAACATCTTGCAGAACTATCCTCAGATCTTCTGTGGATGTAGGCTGCCTAAAATCCTTCTTTCTCTTCTTGTAATCCCACACAAAATTGATGAGATTAGGGCTCAGTGATGGCCAAACCATCACTTCCAGGACTCCTTGTTCTTCTTCTGAAGATAGTTCCTAATTTTATTGGCTGTTTTTTGGGGCTGTTGTCCTGCTGCAGAATAAATTTGGAACCAGTCACATTCCTCTTTGATGGTATGGCATGACGGATAAGCAGGACTTTTTTCAGCTGAAATGCTGGGGAATGCAGTACCGGAACCTCCAGCACTGACTGTAATGGCAAGTGGTGCTGGGGTGTGCTGCTGGGTCTATGGATGCTGGCTAATGGGGGTTCTATTCTAGCTGGAGGAGGTCTATTTTTGCAGGGGCAGTCTGCTGTTGCTTCTGGGGACCTATTGTTGCTGGGGGTGGGTCTTATATTGCTGGGGGGTGGGGGGTCAGTTACAGCTGGGAGAGATCTACTGTTGCGGGAGCATGTCTATTGTTGCTGGCTGCTGGAGAGTCTATTGATGCTGGTTGTGGGGAAATCTGTTGTTGCTGCCGAGGGTCTATTGTTGCTGAAAGATTTATTGTCGCTGCGGGGGAGATTTTGTTTTGGGTGGTCCATTGTTGTTGAGGGAATCTTTTGTTGCTAGAGGGGGGCTCTATTATTACTGGCTTCAGAGTCGCATTCGTGGAAACGTAACCACTAGGCTAGAATGTGGCTTTAGAGTGCGACTTTGAGTCCAGCTTTGATTCAACTTTACACTCTTTGGATCAATGTTGCATCAAAAGTTGCATCAAAGTAGTGAAAGTACCTTTTCAAAGTCACTGATTTTCAAAGTAGCATAGATAGGATCAGGTGCCATTGAAATCAATGAACTGTTGAGCGTTAGTCTATGTTTCCACTATTGCGACTTTGATCCAAATTTACACTCTCTAGATAAAAGTTGCATCAAAAGTTGCATCCAAGTAGTGCAGGTACCTTTTCAAAGTTGCATGGATGGGAACAGGTGCCAATAAAATCAATGGGCTGTGACTTTTCATGTGACTTTGTGTGTCCAAAGGGACATGACAAGTCACACTAGTGGAAACTAAGCTTTAGGCTATGTTTCTACTATTGTGATTTAGAGGGCAACTTTGATGCGACTTTGCATAAAAAGTTGCATTAAAGTAGTGCAGGTACCTTTTCAAGGTCGCTGATTATCAAAGTCGGATAGATGGGAATGGGTGCCATTGATTAGTTGCACTAGTGGAAACATAGGCTTATGCTGGCCATACACTATATGAGAAATCATTCAAACTCATTTTCGAAAAACGAACACTCGGCCGTGAGAGCAAATGGCCGTGCCATTGTGTAATGACTGATAAATCGTTCAATAGAAATAAATCAAACTGTTTTTTGTTTGTTTTTTCACATATACTTAGTGCAAACAGTTTGGATGAAAAACACATTACCCACTTTACCACCGGAGGATTTTCCTGCTTTACGTCCAGGCCACTTTTTGCAACTTGGCACTGCGTGACTTTAACTGACAATTGTGCGGTCATGCAACCCTGTACCCAAACAAAATTTACGTCCTTTTTTTCCCACAAACAGAGCTTTCTTTTGGTGGTATTTTATCACCTCTGCGCTTTTTCTTTTTTGCGATATTAATAAAAAAAAAGATCGAAAATTTTGCAAAAAAATTGACATTTTCTACTTTGACAGTTAAAAAATATCCAATATATTAAATTGTTGTCATATATTTAGGCCAAAATGTATTTAGCTACATGTCTTTGACAAAAAAAATCCTCAATGAGTGTATTTTTAACCGCTTTAAGACCGGAAGATTTTACCCCATTCCTGACCAGGCTATATTTTGCGATTCGGCACTGCGTTATTTTAACGGACAATTGCGCGGTCGTGCGACACTGTACCCAAATTAAATTGATGTCCTTTTTTTCCCCCACAAATAGAGCTTTCTTTTGGTGGTATTTGGTCACCTGTGCGATTTTTAATTTTTGAAAAAAAGAGTGACACTTTTGAAAAAAAAAAAAAACAATATTTTTTACATTCTGATATATAACATTCCCAAAAAAAAAAGTAAAAATCAAATTTTTTTAACATTTTAGGCCAATGTGTTTTCTGCTACATATTTTTTGGTAAAAAAAATCACAACAAGCATATTTTGTTTGGTTTGCGCAAAAGTTATCGCGTTTACTAACTACGGGAAAGATTTGTCATTTTTGTTGTTTATTTTTTTACTAGTAATGGCGGCGATCTGCGATTTTTTTTGCGGGACTGTGGCATTGCGGTGGACAGATCGGACCCCTAACTGACATTTTTGACACTTTTGGGGGTACCAGTGACATTACTACAGTAATCAGTGCTATAAATATGCACTGTTACTGTAATAATGACACTGGCAGGGAAGGGGTTAACTTTATTGGTGATCAAGGGGTTAAATGTATGCCTCATGCTTACTGACGTGTGTGGGGGGAGGGGACTGTGTGACACAGACACAGATCGCAGGTTCAGCTATGCTGGATCCTGTAATCTGTGACTGTCTGTAAACAAAGTGGGCAGATTTTCACACTCGATCCCAGACGATCGAGGAAGAGCGGCGGTGATCACCGCCTCTCCTCCCCTTGCCCGACTCCCGCTGTGTTAAAATAGAGCTGGAGCGAGCCTCCGGCGGCACATGCGCACCGCCCAGAGGAGGCGTTGTCCAGCGATGTAGGTCTACGACGCTGGACGATAACGAGCCACTTTGCGGCAGTACCCTCAACGTGAGCAGTCGGCAAGTGGTTAACCTTACAATTTATTGTTCATTGGGCAGAAAATTTCCAAACTTGTCCTTCGTTTTTTCGGCTCAAAAACGTCTCAACCGATTAACGATTTGTGCCCATTAACTGGCCGAAAAAACGTAAGAAGTGTCCAAATTACAGAATTTCGCCTTATATTTCGTATAGTGTATGGCCAGCATAAGGCCTCTTTCACACGGGCGCACTGCCCGATGGAGTCCGTTCTGCTCAGCGGGGGATCGATCAGCCGATCCTCGCTGAGCAGGCTGATGACAGCTCCGTCTCCGCTCTGTGTGCAGAGATGGAGCTGTCAGATCCCCTGCTGTCCTCTATGGGGAGATCAGTAGAGAACGAGCGGACCCACCTGTCCATTCTCATCCGATCCCATCCGATCCGATCCTCCAGACGGATGGAAAATAGGATTTCACGGACAGGATCGGAATCGGATAGCAGTGGGTGTCAGCGGAGATGTCTCCGCTGGTACCCGCTGCCCCATAGGGATGCATGTAGCATCTGATCAGGTCAGCCTGAAAAACTGACAGGCAGATCGGATTGGATCGCCCGTGTGAAAGGGGTGGTTAAGTTGTGTTGTCTGTACTATGATTATTGTAGACTGTGAGGTGAGACCCCCGAGCACTTCCAGATACACTGACAGTCCCCCTCCCCTCCTCCCCACTTCGTTCAGATTCCTTCTCCTATGGTAGTCTTTATTCAAAGCCCAGCACAGCTATACTGTATATGTGCCCCCCCCCCCCTTCTCGTGAATTAGGATGTACAATGCATCCTTATTAATGAGAGAGCACTGGGCGGGAACCTATGATCAGCTCCTCCCATGCTGTATACGCCCATTTGCTACATAAGAACAGGGCCCCTCCCTGGAAATTATGTCACTGGCTTTCAGTAACCACACCCCCTTGCTGCTCTTGGACTCAGCAGGAAAAAGAATTGAAGTCATGTAACAGCACTGAATACTGCAAAATAAAGGTAGAAAACTGTGATTTTGACACATAAGGCTGAACTCAGCTCATATTAACGATTGCAGGGGAGAATTTAAGGTATTAGTCTGTACTCCTGCTTTAAGACCACTTCTAGCAAGACTTCTTTGGACAGTAATGGGTGCACCTGGGTCACATTGGTTTCTGCCAGTTTTAAGCTGATGGCACTGCCGGACATCTTCTGGTTTTAAAGGTAACCATGATGTGCCTGTCATCTGCTGCATCAGGTTTCCTTGGTTTTAACCAAAAAATATATTTGTGTGCTTGCTGAAAAATGGTTTATTATCTAAAAGTGGTTGAAATAGTGGCAATCAATTCTCTCGTCTACTCATTAAGTATTACTAATGGCTAAGTGACAAAATAATTTATAATAAAATACAATACAAATTTTGACTGCCACATCAAAACACCTATCCTGGTAGGATGTGTAACCAACTAAATAAATAAATATTCCCAAGTGGACTCTCCACATACAATTGATGCATTATAAATAAACTAATTTTGTCATAAGAAAAATAAAGTACAGTGAAACGTATAATCAACTCACATCATGTGAAAAAATATTATCAGCAAAAATCTGGCCCTCTCACCCCCCTTCCCCCCCCCCTGTCCTTTCTCTCGTCCTCTTTCCTCCATTATCCCTTCTTGTGGTATTTGTTTGTGGTCCCGTCTGGGACCCCGTTCTCTTTCTCTTTTTCCTTTTCTTTCTCTTAGAAAAAAGTAGGGAGCGGCGGTTGGGAACGGTTCTTCCTTTCTCATATAATACGGTTTCCTCGCATAGTTGTGTGGGGCCTGGTCATTCATGACTTAGGGTGGAGGTGCCCGCACCTTCCCCGAATCTAGGGTTGGTTATTGGATTATATCGGGTCATCCTGTGTATCTCGATGTGATGTTATTGTTCACCTATCTGTGTTATGCAATTTCAGTTACAAATATCTGTATGGAACGTGTTTCAGCTTGTTTCTCAACTGTGGTTCCTTTTCTAAAATAAAATATTTGAAAAAAAAAAAAAATGTGTATACATAACATATTTAATATAAAGTCCATATACAGTTCACCTGGAAAGTATTCTCAGCGCTTCACTTTTTCCACATTTTATTATGTTACAGCTTTATTCCAAAATGGATTAAATTCATTATTTTCCTCAAAATTCTACAAACAATACCCCATAATAACAAGGGGAAAGAAGTTTGATTGAAATCTTTGCACAATTATTGAAATTAAAAAATTAAAAAATAAATTGAGTTAAGTGGAAAGGCACACATCTGTCTCTATGGTATCAGGACAATATCCCCCCGGACAATATTCCCCCGGAAATTATCCCCTGGGCAATATCCCCCGGGACAATATCCCCCCGGAAAACATCCCCCTGGACATAATCCCCCGGGACAACATCCCCCCGGATAATATCCCCCCGGGACAACATCCCCCGGGCAATATCCCCCCGGAAAACATCCCCCTGGACATAGGGTTAGGGATAGGGTTAGGGTTAGAGTTAGAGGGTTAGAGGTAGAGTGGCTCAGAATTGAACACGTTTGAACATCTCTGGAGAAATCTGAAAAACGATGCTCCTCGTCCAACCTGACGGAGCTTGAGAGATCCTGCAAAGAAGAATGGGAGAAACTGCCCAAAAATAGGTGTGCCAAGCTTGTAGCATCATACTCAAAAATACTTGAGGCTATAATTGGTGCCAAAGGTGCTTCAACAAAGTATTAAGCAAAGGCTGTGAATACTTAGCTGCAGCAGGGTGGGCAAGACCATACAGCTGTTTAACAGGACAGGTTCCATTTAGAACAGGCCTCACTATGGTCGACCAAAGAAGTTGAGTGCATGTGCTCAGTGTCATATCCAGAAGTTGTCTTCGAGAAATAGACATGAGTGCTGCAGAGATTGAAAGGGTAGGTGGGTCAGGCTGTCAGTGCTCAGACCATACGCCGTACACTGCATCAAATTGGTCTACATGGCTGTCATCCCAGAAGGAAGCCTCTTCTAAACATGATGCACAAGAAAGCCCACAAACAGTTTGCTGAAAACAATCCGACTAAGGACATGGATTACTGGAACCATGTCCTGTGGTATGATGAGACCAAGATAAACTGTTTTGGTTCAGATGGTGTGAAGCGTGTGTGGCGGCAACCAGATGAGGAGTACAAAGACAAGTTTGTCTTACCTACAGTGCCATGCTCTTGGACTGAATGAGTGCTCCCGACTGTCACGTACCTGATCCGAGGCCAAGGTGCCCGAGAGGGCTCCCCTTGCAGCTATGTGCGGTACACCCCTGAAGGTGGTTGTTAGGAATGCTTCCTGAGCACACTGATGTGCTGTCATGATTCTGCAATCCAAAGGGTTAACCTAGAGCAGACTGATTGCAGTAATTGGCAAACAGGTTGCCTTATTTAAACAGCTCAGAAGCACTGTGTCTTCGCTGTCTTGTCTGCAGCTCTTCCTGTGTTCCTGAAGCCTGCTTCCTGTTACCTGTTTGATATCCGTTTGACCTTTGGCTTGTTCCTGACCTTGTTGACCTGCTGCCCGCCCTGACCCCCGGCTTGTTTGACCATTCTCTCGGATCTCCCTTGTCTGCTTATCTGCCTTCGGATCTTGACCGGTTTCTCCCTTGGTGGGGCGACCCTGAGGACTGCGACCTGGTATCCACACGCAGCAAAGTCCATCCTCACCACTATAGGCCCTGGCGAAAACCGGTGGATACTTAGATTCCGCACCTCAGGTTAGCCTGTGTCACTTACCTTGGGGGGTCCCGTCTAAGCTCCGCCCTCCAGCACCAGTGGGGCCTTCCTCTGCCATCAGGCTACCACTTGTATCCCTAACAGTACAAGACAGCCATGACGGAGCCTGCAAGAGAAGCCTCACCGTTGGAAGAGATCTGCCAACACCTCGCAACCCTGTCTCAAGCCGTAAAGTCGCTTCAAAACGGCTACACACAGCTAGAGGAACGGTTGCGCTCTACGACACTTCAGGGGGGTCCTCCTGTATTATCTGCTTCCTCTCCTGCTGCAGCACCCTCTGGACCTGCTTCTGGCCCTACCGTAGTGATGCTGCCACCAGAACCTCGAGTTCCTGCTCCAGAAAAATATTCCGGGGATCGCGGTAAATTCCGCGCATTTCGCAACGCCTGCCAGCTGTATTTCTCCCTGCAACCTCAAACCTTTTCTTTGGAGACCACCAAGGTGGGGTTTGTTATCTCCCTGCTCCTAGGCGAACCCCAGTCCTGGGCTCATCGACTCCTTGAAGAGGGCAGCCCCCATTTAAACTCCTTACGGTCATTTTTTGAGGCCATGGCACAGCTCTATGATGACCCGCAGCGATCCTCCACTGCAGAAACTGCGCTTCATGTTCTTCAGCAGGGTCGCAGGCCCGTAGAAGACTACGTCACTGACTTCCGCCGCCTCAGTTCCGATACGTCCTGGAACGAAGCAGCACTCCGGTATCAGTTCCGTCTCGGTTTGTCGGAAGGACTGAAGGACGAGCTGGCGCGGGTAGGTGTCCCCGACGCCTTGGAAGATTTGATTTCCCAGTCCATTCAAATCGACCGGCGGCTACGGGAACGCAGAGCAGAACGATCTCCGCAGCAGTTCAGACCAGCCTGGACGCTACCAGTTGCTCCTCCTGCATACTTTTCTTCCGCTGGGTCAGCTCCTACCAACCCCGCTCCTGCTGGAGTCGCCTCAGATACGCCCGAACCTATACAACTTGGGATCATAAGGCCTGCTTTGTCCCCGGAGGAGAGACGCCGTCGCCAGTTGGGTAACCTGTGCCTGTATTGCGGTGAAGCTGGCCACTATGTGCGCTCCTGCCCGGCAAAATATAATAAGTTCCTGCAGGCCTTACCATCCAGTTCTGTGGCAACTGTTACCAGTTCCTCCCACCTAGCCTTTCCTGTGTCATTACAGCTTCAGGAAGGACCCGTCCCAGTTACAGCAATCATTGACTCGGGAGCCTGCCGTTGTTTCATTGATCGCTCGTTCGCCCTGCAACATGGCGTACCTCTCCGGCTCAAGACCCAGGACCTCACCATCTTCCTGGCTGATGGCTCCCACATCAAATCCGGGCCCGTGACCCAAGAAACTTTTCCCCTTCCTATGGTCTCCTCCTCCAGCCATAAGGAACTGATTATCTTGGATGTTATCAAATCCCCCTTATTTCCCATTATCCTGGGATTACCGTGGTTGCAAGCACATAACCCACAAGTCAATTGGATCACAGGCACCATCCAGTTCCCATCTCTGTACTGCAAGAATTCCTGTCTACCCACTCCTCCTGAATTCCCCAAGACTCTGTTCTGTCTTGAATCTGAACCTGATGTATGTTCTGTGGTGCCCAAAGCATACCATGATTTCCTGGATGTATTCAGCAAACGGGGAGCAGAGACCTTGCCCCCCCACCGTCCATATGACTGCCCCATCAACTTGCTCCCAGGAGCCGAAATCCCGTTCGGCCGGATCTACCCACTTTCTGAACGTGAGCTGGACGTCTTAAAAAACTATGTAGACGAAAGTCTGAAGAAGGGGTTCATCCGTCCCTCTACCTCTCCAGCAGGGGCAGGTATCTTCTTCGTAGAGAAGAAGGATCACACTCTCCGACCATGCATTGATTATAGGGATTTAAATAAAGTTACTATTAAAAACCGTTATCCCCTTCCTCTAGTCCCCGAACTCTTTCAGAGACTCAGATCTGCCGTCTTGTTTACTAAGCTGGATCTTCGTGGGGCGTACAACTTGGTGCGCATCCGGGAGGGCGACGAATGGAAGACTGCTTTCCGCACTAGATTCGGACATTTTGAATACCTGGTAATGCCATTTGGCCTTTGTAATGCTCCTGCCACGTTCCAACACTTTGTGAACGACATCTTCAGGGATTGGTTGGATATCTTCGTCATCGTATACTTGGATGACATCCTAATCTTCTCAACATCCCTAGAGCAGCATCGCGAGCACGTTCGAAATGTCCTCGGTCGCCTTCGCCAGCATGGTCTCTACGCCAAGGCCGAGAAGTGCGTTTTTGAGCAGAACAGTATCCCGTTTCTGGGGTTAATAATTTCCACAGATGGAATAGAGATGGATCCTCAGAAGGTCTCTGCCATTCTGGACTGGCCACCTCCATCAGACAAAAAGGGAGTACAGCGCTTCGTTGGCTTCGCCAATTTTTATAGGAGGTTCATTAAGGGGTTCTCCAACATCATAGCCCCTATTACTCACCTTACTAAGAAGAATGTCCGCTTCCAGTGGACCCCAGAGGCTCAGTCCGCCTTCTCGGTTCTTAAAAAACATTTTACCTCTGCCCCTATCCTGAGTCACCCGGATCCTGCCTTACCCTATCTCCTGGAGGTAGACGCATCGGAAGTTGCGGTCGGGGCAGTCATCTCCCAAAGACAGGGAACTAAAGACTTAACTCACCCAATAGCCTTCTTTTCCCGGAAACTCTCTCCTGCGGAGAAAAATTATGATGTCGGGGACCGGGAACTCCTGGCTATCAAAGCCGCTCTCGAAGAGTGGAGATATCTACTGGAAGGAGCATCACACCCGATTCTTATATTTACCGATCATAAGAACCTTGAATACTTAAGATCTGCAAAACGACTTAGACCCCGCCAGGCCCGATGGGCACTCTTCTTCTCCAGATTCTCGTTCCATATTACCTATCGGCCCGGGTCGAAAAATGTCAAACCGGATGCCCTGTCCCGGATGTTTGATAATCCTAAAGAAGATTTGGTACCTGACACTATCCTGTCAGAGAAAAACTTCCTGCTCCTGCTCACTAGCCTGAAATCCCATCTTGAGCAAGCCTCTGCCAACATTTCCGGTCCTCCTGGGATACCCCTGTCACGCAAGGATGGTTTGTTGTGGGCTAAGGACAAAATCTTTGTCCCAGAGGGAGTCAGAGTTTCGGTTCTAGCTGCCTGCCATGACCACCCTCTGGCTGGCCATTTTGGCGTTCATAGGACCCTTGACCTCATGCAACGCACCTTCTGGTGGCCTGAAATGGAAAAAGACTGCAGAAGTTATGTGTCTTCCTGTGTTTCTTGCTCCAGGAGTAAAACCACCAGAAGTAAGGCGTGGGGTCTCCTCAGACCACTCCCCATCCCTGACCGGCCCTGGCAAACTATCGCCATGGACTTTATCGTGGAACTTCCACCTTCGGCCGGGTGCTCCGCCATTTTTGTGGTTGTAGACCGGCTTACTAAGATGGCCCACTTTCTACCCCTCAAAGGTACCCCCTCTGCGAAAGAAACTGCAGAAGTCTTTATTAGGGAGATCGTGCGACTCCACGGGGTACCCAAGAACATTATCTCGGACAGAGGGGTACAGTTCACGTCACGCTTTTGGAGGGCCTTGTGTAAGCTACTAAAAATTGAATTATCTATGTCTTCAGCTTACCACCCGCAGACGAACGGGCAAACAGAGAGAACGAACCAGACCCTGGAACAATATCTCCGGTGCTTTACCACCTTCGTCCAGGACGACTGGGTAGCATTACTACCATTTGCGGAATTTGCCTTTAATAATTCACGACATTCTGTCACCGGCCAATCTCCCTTCTTTGCCAATTATGGGTTTCATCCTTCCTTTCTGCCCGACTTCCCATCTGATTCCGGAGTGCCCGCAGTTCAGGTCACCATTGGCTTCTTCACGAGTAACAACAAACTTCTGCAGGACACCTTGGCCAAGGCTCAGATAGCATCCAAAAGAATCTTTGATGGGAAAAAGAGGGGAGAACTGATTCTCCAACCAGGTGACCAGGTCTTTTTATCCACAGCTAACCTCCGCTTGGCATGCCCATCCAAGAAGTTGGCTCCCAGGTTTATCGGCCCATTCCCCGTTAAAAGAAGACTCAATGCCGTGTCCTATGAGTTATCCTTACCTGATACCCTACGGATCCATCCTGTGTTCCATGTCACTCTTTTAAAACCCGTAGTTCCCGACGCCTTCCCCGGCAGAAGCCCTGGACCTCCGGAACCAGTGATGGTGGATGGCGACATGGAGTACGAAGTTGAGGCTGTACTTGATTGCCGGAAAAGAGGTAACCAGCTTCAGTTCCTTATTAAATGGAAGGGTTATGGGCCGGAAGAGAATTCATGGGAACCTGAGAGTAACATTCATGCCGGAGACCTGATCCAGGCGTTTTTTCTTGCCCATCCTCAGAAAAGCAGTTTGTTGGGCACCCGGAGGTTGCCTTTAAGGGGGGGGCAATGTTAGGAATGCTTCCTGAGCACACTGATGTGCTGTCATGATTCTGCAATCCAAAGGGTTAACCTAGAGCAGACTGATTGCAGTAATTGGCAAACAGGTTGCCTTATTTAAACAGCTCAGAAGCACTGTGTCTTCGCTGTCTTGTCTGCAGCTCTTCCTGTGTTCCTGAAGCCTGCTTCCTGTTACCTGTTTGATATCCGTTTGACCTTTGGCTTGTTCCTGACCTTGTTGACCTGCTGCCCGTCCTGACCCCCGGCTTGTTTGACCATTCTCTCGGATCTCCCTTGTCTGCTTATCTGCCTTCGGATCTTGACCGGTTTCTCCCTTGGTGGGGCGACCCTGAGGACTGCGACCTGGTATCCACACGCAGCAAAGTCCATCCTCACCACTAGAGGCCCTGGCGAAAACCGGTGGATACTTAGATTCCGCACCTCAGGTTAGCCTGTGTCACTTACCTTGGGGGGTCCCGTCTAAGCTCCGCCCTCCAGCACCAGTGGGGCCTTCCTCTGCCATCAGGCTACCACTTGTATCCCTAACAGTGGTACAGGAGGTGTAGCGCCCAAAGAAGCACAGGTTGCCAACAGGGTACTGAAGAACTGGGCTGGTGATCACCTGGTGGATGCTGGAGATGACAGGGTACACAGCCAGACAGATGTCTCTTGGGAAACTCCAGATGAACTTGGCAAACATGTGAATACAGTAAAGAGTAGTAGAAGCCAGGCTGAGGATTAGACACAGGCAATCCATCTGGGGTAAAAGGCAGGTAGCAGAAACAGGAACTTGGCGAAGGTCACAACAGGAAGGCAGGCAGGTAGTAATAGCAAAGTTCATAATGTGAGCCAGGGTCATACACTGGAAGGCAGGCAGGTAAGTAATAGCAAAGTCCATAAGGCAAGCTGAGGTCATACACAGGTGATCAAACAGGAGCAGGGTTGGTAGAGCAAGCCAGAGGGTCAACGCCAGGAGAAGAGATCAGACTGGTCAGGAACAAGCCAAGTCACAACAGGAAATCCAAGGAAAGTACACAGAGGCTAAGGAACACTGGAAGGCTGAAGACAATCCAGCAATTTGATGGAATCAGCAGTGGTCTTATATAGGCCAGAAATGGCCTCATCTGTCATGGTATGCAAGCCTAATTGCGCACACGCGTTCGCTGATTTGTGCCGCTGCACATCTGCATGCGCTAATTTGGTATTCTTCTGCCAGTGCACATGCATACGGGAGTGTGCCTGATGCGCCCATCTCTAGTATTGGCAGCAATGCTAGTTTTTCCACGGTTATTTCCCTGGCAGTGCCCCCCCCCCCCCCAAAGGGGTAGCCTCTAGATGGCCAAACAGGCCAGTCTTTCTGGGTATCTTTTGTGGAATTCTTGCACCAGCCTAGGAGCATGCACATTACTTGCGGGCTCCCAAGAATGCTTCAAAGGGATACCCCTTCCACTTGATGAGGTACTAAATCTGTCTACCTCTCTTCCGGCAATCCATAATGGTCTCTACTTCATACTCTGTTCAAAAGTGAATATATCGGCACAAACAATTGGCTGTATGCAATCAACTAAAGGTGCTAAAATAAGCTGCTATACCAACTGAGTTTACCACTACAAAGCAATTCAATAATCCAAAACAACGGTACAGCGCTAATAAGGTGCATTCAGTGATAATATGTAAAAATAAAAGAACATATACAGTGCCTTGCGAAAGTATTTGGCCCAATTGAACTTTTCGACCTTTTGCCACATTTCAGGCTTCAAACATAAATATATAAAACTGTAATTTTTTGTGAAGAATCAACAACAAGTGGGACACAATCATGAAGTGGAACGAAATTTATTGGTGATTTCAAACTTTGTTAACAAATAAAAAACTGAAAAATTGGGCGTGCAAAATTATTCAGCCCCTTTACTTCAGTGCAGCAAACTCTCTCCAGAAGTTCAGTGAGGATCTCTGAATGATCCAATGTTGACCTAAATGACTAATGATGATAAATAGAATCCACCTGTGTGTAATCAAGTCTCCGTATAAATGCACCTGCACTGTGATAGCCTCAGAGGTCCGTTTAAACCGCAGCGAGCATCATGAAGAACAAGGAACACACCAGGTAGGTCCGAGATACTGTTGTGGAGAAGTTTAAAGCTGGATTTGGATACAAAAAGATTTCCCAAGCTTTAAACTTCCCAAGGAGCACTGTGCAAGCCATAATATTGAAATGGAAGGAGTATCAGACCACTGCAAATCTACGAAGACCTGGCCGTCCCTCTAAACTTTCAGCTCATACAAGGAGAAGACTGATCAGAGATGCAGCCAAGAGGCCCATGATCACTCTGGATGAACTGCAAAGATCTACAGCTGAGGTGGGAGACTCTGTCTATAGGACAACAATCAGTCGTATACTGCACAAATCTGGCCTTTATGGAAGAGTGGCAAGACGAAAGCCATTTCTTAAAGATATCCATAAAAAGTGTCGTTTAAAGTTTGCCACAAGCCACCTGGGAAACACACCAAACATGTGGAAGAAGGTGCTCTGGTCAGATGAAACCAAAATCGAACTTTTTGGCAACAATGCAAAACGTTATGTTTGGCGTAAAAGCAACACAGCTCATCACCCTGAACACACCATCCCCACTGTCAAACATGGTGGTGGCAGCATCATGGTTTGGGCCTGCTTTTCTTTAGCAGGGACAGGGAAGATGGTTAAAATTGATGGGAAGATGGATGGAGCCAAATACAGGATCATTCTGGAAGAAAACCTGATGGAATCTGCAAAAGACCTGAGACTGGGACGGAGATTTGTCTTCCAACAAGACAATGATCCAAAACATAAAGCAAAATCTACAATGGAATGGTTCACAAATAAACATATCCAGGTGTTAGAATGGCCAAGTCAAAGTCCAGACCTGAATCCAATCGAGAATCTGTGGAAAGAACTGAAAACTGCTGTTCACAAACACTCTCCATCCAACCTCACTGAGCTCGAGCTGTTTTGCAAGGAGGAATGGGCAAAAATTTCAGTCTCTCGATGTGCAAAACTGATAGAGACATACCCCAAGCGACTTACAGCTGTAGTCGCAGCAAAAGGTGGGGCTACAAAGTATTAACTTAAGGGGGCTGAATAATTTTGCATGCCCAATTTTTCAGTTTTTTATTTGTTAAAAAAGTTTGAAATATCCAATATATTTCGTTCCACTTCATGATTGTGTCCCACTTGTTGTTGATTCTTCACAAAAAATACAGTTTTATATCTTTATGTTTGAAGCTTGAAATGTGGCAAAAGTTCAAGGGGGCCGAATACTTTCGCAAGGCACTGTATATTAGCTGTACACTCACTACTTTACATTGTAGTGTTATTTCTTCAGTGATGTCACATGAAAAGATATATTAAAATATTTACAAAAATGTGAAGGGTGTACTCACTTTTGTGAGATACTGTAAGTTAAGTATACTGCTTGTATGTGAAAGCTGCCACCCATTTTGATGATTATATCACAGCGCAGAAACTCCCTTGCTATTATTTAGCTGCAGAACATTACCTACGGGGTGACCAATCACTTCCTAGTGGTCAAATAGAATTTATTTTAAAGTTATTAAACTTTGCTATGACACACAATTACTTTTGGTATTCTGGAGAATTTTATTCACAAAGAAAGGGTGTGGCGATGGGGGCTAAATTTTCCCCCTCTCTCACCAATTTATTTATGGCAATGTGAGAAGATGGGACTATACAGGTGCATCTCATAAAATTAGAATATCATCAAAAAGGTCATTTATTTTAGTAATTCAATTCAAAAAGTGAAACTCATATATTTTATATAGATGTGTTACACACAGAGGGATATATGCCAAGCATTTTTTTCTTTTAAATTTGATGATTATGGCTTACAGCTAGTGAAAATCCAAAATTCAGTATCTCAGAAAACTAGAATACTACATTAAACCAATAAAAAAAGGATTTTTAATACAGAAATGTTGCCTTACTGAAAAGTATGTCCATTTACAATATAGTATGCACTCAATGCTTGGTCGGGACTCCTTCTGCATGAATTACTGCATTAATGCGGCATTATGCAATCCCAGGTTGCTTTAATAACAGCCTTCAGCTCATCAGCATTGTTGGGTCTGGTGTCTCTCATCTTCCTCTTAACAATACCCCACAGATTTTCTATGGGGTTTAGGTCAGGCGCGTTTGCTTGCCAACCAAGCACAGTGATATACCATGCTTATTAAACCAGGTATTGGTACTTTTGGCAGTGTCAGCAGGTGCCAAGTCCTGCTGGAAAATGAAATCAGCATCTCCATAAAGCTGGTCAGCAGAGGGAAGCTTGAAGTGATCCAGAATTTTCTGGTAGAGGACTACACTGACTTTTGACTTGATGAAACACAGTGGACCAACACCAGCAGATGACTTCACAAATCATCACTGACTGGGGAAACTTCACTCTGGACTTTATGCAACTTGGATTCTGTGCATCTCCACTCTTCCTCCAGGATCTTGATTTCCAAATAAAATGCAAAATGTTGCATAGTCCATGATGATTTAGGAAGCCATGTCATCTGCTGGTGTTGGTCCACTTGGTCCAAAGTAAGCACAGCCCTCTAAATGGAAATTCTAGAGCACTTCATGCTTCCCTCTGCTGACCAGCTTTATGGAGATGCTGCTTTCATTTTCAATTAAAGCTTGGCACCTGCCCACACTGCCAAAAATGCCAATACCTGGTTTAATGATCATGGTATCACTATGCTTGATTGGCCAGCAAATTCACCTAACCTAAACCCCATAGAGAATCTGTGAGAAGCAACCTGGGCTTCTATAACACCTCAGCAGTGCCACAGGCTGATTACCTCCATGCCATGCCGCATTGATGCAGTAATTCATGCAAAAGGAGCCCCAACCAAGTATTGAGTGCATACTATACTGAACATGGACATGCTTTTCAGTAAGCCCATATTTCTGTAAAAATCCTTTTTTTTTATTGGTTTATTGTAATATTCAAATTATCTGAGATACCGAATTTTGGATTTATAAGGAGCAAGGTGCCTTATTATCTAGAAATTTTTTTCAAACAGACTTACCGGAAGTTGCCATCATCACAGGTGGCTGAAAGCCACACACAAAGGGCAGCTCCAATGTATTCAGAGGAACTGTTCAAAAACAGGGGACTATTTTACTCCTGGCTGTATAAAAGTTGATGTACTTTTACTGTAACGTCATTCCACATGCCGGCTGTTTGAATGACATGCTGTTTAACATCATGCAGTTTGTAAGTGCACTTCTATTGATTTATTAAATTTATTTGGTAAAGTACTTCACTTTGCGGACCTCCTTTTGTATTTAAATCCCTTCCTTGGAGTTTATTCTGGCTTAGGAATCCAGGGAGCTTCTGCTTTTTGAACCTTGGTATATTTGGCTGCAGAGCAGCAAAAAGTTTGGTGATCTCCTTGCGAGATCAGAATATCTGATAAGGAGCTTGGTTAACTATTTGTGGTGAAGAGTTTTCGGGAACACTCTTTTGTGGGGATGCACATTAATAGGTTTTCTTTGGCTTACCAATGTGTCAATGGTCATCATTATTGCCCGATTAATGATGTCCTCAATGCTGAGAAATACAGGTAGATACTCATCCATCATGCCATACCATCAGGGAGGCTTGTGATTCATTCCAAATTTAACAACAATAACCATACAGCCAATGTAATTAAGAAATATCTTCAGCGTAAAGAACAAAGAGTCCTAGAATGTTCCCTATGTGCAAAGCCAAGCTTAGAGAATAGAGTCCTGCTGTAACTGTTCAAACGGTATGGAGTTTCCCTTGATCCCTTGCCCTAACCCCTCTCCTGTTTAAAGTTCCTAAAGCAATACATTTAAAAAAGGTATCAAATAAACGTGTATATATACAGTATATCTATATATATATATATATATATATATATTTTTTTTTTTTATCTATACTATCGCCTCATGAAAATTTTTTCCAGTTTTACAAATTGCTGCTTTTTTTCAGATGGAAAAGGATAGGCAATATTGAAGAACATTAAATTATAGTGCAGTTTTCCTTTCAAGACTATGTTCAAAACACAGTTCCGTCATTTTTGCTGCAAAGCCTGTAGCCATAACAAATAGTTTTTAGAAAAACTGGTCAAAATGTTAGATTCATGGTTAGTGAGCAAAGGACAACTAAATGGTGTATAAACCAATACGACTACTGCTATATGCTTTTTACAAATACAGTGATACCTCGGTTCACGAACTTAATTCGTGAACTGACTCTGGTCGCGACCAGAATTGGTTAACCGAGGCACATTTTCCCATAGGGTTCAATGTAAATCCGGTTAATCCGTTCTGACCTTTTTTTCTTGGTTTTTGAAGCACAAAACATATGAAACACATTAGTACAGTATAGTAATGTATAAAGAGAGAACACTAACCTTGCTTGAGATGACTTCTGGCATGGAGAAAGGCAGGTGGGAGGCGGGTGGGAGGTGGTTATTGTTTGAAGGGAGAGTCCCCCTCCATAAGGACATCAGGGGGATCTCCTTCAGGGGTTTCCTCTCTCCTTTGTCTCCTAGCTGCAGGCTCAGTTCTGCGGAAAAATCTGTCCAATGTCACTTGTCTCTTCCTGCGCTGCATAACCCTCCGGAAATGAGAGACCACGTTATCATTCATGAGATTTAACACTCTGTTCGTGACAGTTATGTTGGGGTGGTGCTTTTCAAAAAAATCATGGCACTCATTCCATTTTTGCATAATGGATTTTATGGCATCACTGCTAACCTCCTCCCTTTCTTCCTCTTCCTCAGTGGAATGCTCCTCAAGAAGTGCCTTCTGCTGCTCACTGTGGAGTTCAGAAAGCTCTTCCGTGGTCAGCTCCTCCCTATGTTCCTCAACAAGCTCTTCCACATCAGCACCATCAACGTCCAGACCCATACTGTTGCCCATGGACACAATTTCCTCCACTACCGCTGCATCAGACCCTTCTAAGTCAGGTTCACTTTCAGTGACACATTCTGGCCACAGTTTCCTCCAGGCTGAATTTAGGGTTCGGGGAGTGACCTCTTCCCAGGCTTTGTCAATGAGGTTAATGCAGTGGAAAACATTGAAATGTTTCTTCCAGAACTCTTTCAAAGTCAAGGACGTCTCTTCAGTGACATTAAAACACCTAGTGAAGAGCGCCTTTGTGTACAGCTTCTTGAAGTTGCAGATGACTTGCTGGTCCATGGGCTGCAGAAGTGGTGTTGTGTTGGGGGGGAGGAACTTTACCTTGATGAAGTCATACTCCGCATCCATATCATCCACCAAGGCTGGAGGGTGTGCCGGGGCATTGTCCATCAGAAGAAGGCACCTTTCAGGCAGCTGGTTATCAGAAAGATATTTTCTGACGGTGGGTGCGAACACCTCGTGCAGCCATTCCATAAACAATTGCCTTGTGACCCAAGCTTTGGCATTGGCTCTCCACATGACAGGCCGTCTGGCCTTGTTGACATTTTGTTCCCTAAATGCACGGGGGGTCTGAGAATGGTACACCAGTAGTGGTTTTATTTTCAGATCGGCGGATGCGTTGGCACACAGCAAAAGGGTCAATCTGTCCTTCATGGGCTTGTGCCCTGGTAGTGCCTTTTCCTCCTGTGTGATATAGGTTCTGTTCTGCATTTTTTTCCAGAAGAGCCCTGTTTCATCACAGTTGAACACTTGTTGAGCGACGTATCCTTCTGTCTTCATGAATTCCGCAAATTCTACCTTGTAGGCTTCTGCTGCGGCCTTGTCAGAACTGGAAGCCTCACCATGTCTAATCACACTGTGGATGCCACTTCTCCTGCAGAATTTTTCAAACCACCCCCTACTGGCTTTAAATTCGTCACTTGCTGCACTTGTAGAGGGGCTTCTTTGCAGTAAATCATTGTGCAATTTCCTGGCTTTCTCACAGATCATAGCTTCACTAACGCTATCACCTGCCAGTTGTTTCTCATTCAACCACACCAACAAAAGTTTTTCCACCTCTTCCAGCACTCGCGGCCTCTGCTTAGTTAACATTGTTACTCCTTTTGCAACATCAGCTCCTTTGATGGCGGCTTTGTTTTTCAAAATTGTCGAGATTGTTGACTTTGCCATCTTGTACTCCGAGGCCAGACCAGTCACACAAATACCACGGTCATGCTTTTCTACAATTTCCTTCTTCAGCTCAATGGTTATTTTCTTCACAACCTTGTTGTCACCTTTACTTTTTGCCACCATGCTTGTGCTGCACATTCTTGTCACCTGCATTTCCACTTTGCACATTGTCACTTGCATTTCCACTTTGCACATTGTCACCTGCATTTCCACTTGGCACATTCTCACTTGCATTTCCACTTTGCACATTGTAACCTGCATTTCCACTTGGCACATTCTCACTTGCATTTCAACTTTGCACATTGTCACCTGCATTTCCACTTGGCACATTGTCACCTGCTGTTCCACTTGGCACATTGTCACCTGCATTTCCACTTGGCACATTGTAACCTGCATTTCCACCTTGCACATTGTCAGCTGCATTGCTGTTCTTGTCACCTTCATTGCTGCTCCGCACTTTCTTCTTTCCACCATGCTTCTTGGGAGCCATATTGGGAGTCCAGTACAGTACTGTGCAGTAAGCACTCAAACGGGGAACTGTACTGTACAATACATAAGTACTGTACAGTAAGTACTGTACAGTAGTACAGTACGTGCTAAAAAGCACACCAAATAGCAAGAAAGTGTAATGTACTTCTTTCTGTGTGTCTCTTCTATTCTCTATCTTCTCTCCATGATCTTCCTACAGGAAGTCACGCCCATGTGACAGCCTGGAAATAGCATTAAAATGGCCGCGGCTCCTGTTCGTGAACCGAAGCTGAGTTCGTGAACCGGAGCATATTTTTATGAGCTTTTCTGTTTGTGAACCGAGTTGTTCGTGAACAGAAGCGTTCGTGAACCGAGGTATCACTGTAGTAAGAACATGTCTGAGTGATTTGGTATAAACATATGCAGAGAATACATAGACTAAATTGTACTCATGGTGACAAAAATAGGTCAGTCTTCCATTCAGAGTAAGAATGGAAAACAGAAAATAAATGCAAACCCCAACCAAATAACTGCATCAGATAAAGAAGGGAAAACACATTTCAGGAGGACAGGATACTTCAATACAACCGATGATGATGTACATATTAGAATAATAAAAACAGTCATCCAGTTTGAATCCCATGCACTGTCCTAGAGAAGTCCAAGGACTCCCCAGTATTCAAGTCTTTACCAGCAGTTAAAAATCTATTACGACTATAGCTTTGTACTTGCAGGAAGATACTGTAACTCTAGAAATGCTTGCTAAATTTAATAACTGTGCTTTGCCTTTATTATGATTGGAAATTATACATGATAGACATAATTTGATACAGTATCTGATTATTTGTGTTTAAAAAAGTAGAATGTTCCACATTGTGATGCTGATTTACCATTCTTTTCATGCTTGAGACTACTAAACTGTTGTATTTTCACATATGCTGTTGGGATAAACTGGCCTCAGATGGATCAAAATTTGGATGGTTCAGCAGAGACCAGCTGAATTTCAACCCATCTATGGCTGCTCCTGTTTGTGAGAAGTCAATCTAATGATCAACTTCTCATGAACAGGCTTGATGGAAAATTTGTGTTTCATCAGCACTGCAGCCAATAAGCTGCAGCTTTTATCATTGTATTCTGATGGCGGAGACCCACAGTAAGAATACAATAACACACTTATGTGGATGGGGGAATCTGTTCAGTTTTTTTATTTTTATCTGCCCGCTGGATGTTTGAAAAAAAAAATGGAGCCATATATGGCCAGCTTTAGTAGTTTACTTATGAGTGTTTTCATCCAAGCTTCACATAACTATCACCAAAGATTCTGACATTGTTACTAATGAATACATTTTAGATGGAAAATGTGTGATTCTGGGGGTAATGTATGAATCTTGAATAAAAACATAGATAAATGACCCTTTAGAAAGAAAGAAAATAAAAAAAAAAAAATATATATATATATATATATATATATATATATATATATGATATATTCTTCTCCTTTTTATCCACATACAGTATTTCATAGTTTCAAAGCTATAATGAGATTCAACAGTCTTTAGAGAATGACACCATGGTCACAGCAAAAGGGTTAAATTTTACCCATCACTAGCTATATTCATCTTACTATCTTGCTCTGGTCCTTTAGGGTGGCATACAGGCTAAGTCCTGGGGCAGACACAATAATTTCAATAGAGCTCTAAACATTATTTATTAACTATTATTATTTCTAAAAGAGGAAAATAAAGGAAAGCTTACATTCTTCGTAATATAATAACAGCAACATAGTCAGAATTCCAGTGTGAAATGGCAGTATGCCAAACATCCGCTTTGCTGAATCTATTTTAAAGCCTTTTAACAATGGAACTTAGAATTATAATGGAACTCATTATATTCTAAAGCAACATTTCTAAATAAGATCCTTGATTTGATGTTTCCAAATCCACTTTATTGCCATCCTGTTTACTGAATCTGCCTTTGAATGTTCCAAAATGTAAAGTTCTCCTAACTGATGTATTCTGAAAGTGGAAAATATTCTTTGTTTATCCTGATGCCAGTTATGACAGAAAAGCATCAAAATCAAATAATATTGTAGTACATTTCTGTATGTAAGTTAATGTTTTAATGAAGATAGTAAATGGCATACAGCTATTTTGCACGTTATGAGCAACGTAAAAGCAAACGTGAGCAAATGGGCAAACTTGCAAAAGAAGATCAATACACACCTGTGCAGTGGGCAGAGAGTCCTAACTTTACTTATTTGCAGAGCTTTGGTGGCTAATTAGGCCCCATGCACACTGGACATTTTTACAGGTACTCCTAGGGGCGTCTGGCATTTTTTTCCTTCTGCCTTTAAACTCCCTGAATGTTAGCCATGTGTCCATGCTCACATAGGCTTTTA
The DNA here is from genome assembly GCF_965119305.1 of Pelophylax lessonae. Classification (NCBI taxonomy): domain Eukaryota; kingdom Metazoa; phylum Chordata; class Amphibia; order Anura; family Ranidae; genus Pelophylax; species Pelophylax lessonae. Next base: position 391,144,649 of record NC_138769.1, on the reverse strand, counting down.
GCAGCGTTGAGTGGCAGGGGCTTTTAGAGGCTTTTAGATGTAGGAGAAAAAATCCACTGTCAGTGCGTCCAGGAGCAGCAGTGTTTGAGCAAACAAAACAGTTGACACTACTAACAGCTGCTAAATGCACCTAAATGCACCTAAAATCTAGCACTCAAGTATTAATTAATTTCAATGACCAGAAAAATTATTTGTTCTGGCCAAAAAAATGAATTACTGCCCAAGAGCTTGACATCTATAAAAGCTCCTAAAAGCCCTTAGAGAAACAGGGAGGCTATTGCTGACCACTCCTGGTTTTAAAGTGGTTTTAAACATTGAAGGTTCTTTACCTTCATGTATTCTATGCATAAAGGTAAACAATCTTCAGTGTGCAGCTCCCCCCTCAGCCCCCCTTCCTATTCACCCGAGCACAATCCTGATTCAGTGATGTGCACAAGAGCAGAAGCTCTCCCAAGTCTCTCCCTCCTTATTGGCTGAGACACAACAGCGAGAACCAATGGCAATCACAGCCAGTGATGAGGGAGCGGGGGCAGAGCCAAGCAGTTCGGGAGCGAGCACGCACAAGTGCCCCCAGAGCAAGTATCTTGCTATGGGGGCACTCGGCAGGAAGGAGAGGCCAGAAGCGCCAGAGGGGGACCTGAGAATTGGAGGATCAGGGCTGCTCTGTGCAAAGCCAACTGCACAGAGCAGGTAGGAATAACATGTTTGTTATTTTAATAGACCGCAATTTTACTTAGGCAAGGTGACTCGGCTGCGCAAACCGATGTAACTGTACGTCGGTCGCACGCGGGGCAAGGGGGCGGGCGCCCGCCGTCCCCCGACGTGCTGATTCAGTTCAGAACCGATAACTCATCAGTTCCAGGACAATGATTTTTGGCGTTGACCTGGTAATCGGAGTGTCCTGTGCCTGTGTAATGTAAACAGAGGCACAGGAAATTATGCTAACTTCTCTCCTAAAGCCCTTTTCAGTTCTAGCGTGAGAGAAGAAAGCATCAGACAGTGAGTACACAAGCACTACACTGACACCAGTACACATAGGCACATTTGTCACCCCCCAGTTAACTCTTTCACTCCCTGTCACAGTGTTGCTATATACAGTATACAGATAATCTGCTGATCACTGTATTAGTGTCACTTGTGACGCAAGTTAGTTTGAGAGGCAGTGGTAGTTAGTGTCTGTCCCAGATAGGTTTAGGGTACCTACCATATATCCCCTAATAAAAATGGAACCTCCTGATCACCCCCAGTTAACCCCTTCATTGCCTTGTCACAGTGTCACTATTATAGTGTACAAATCTTTTTTCTGATCACTGTATTAGTGTCACAGGGGACATCAGTTAGAGTTAACATTAGTTAGTAGCAATCCAGGACAGCTTCAGATTTCCTGCCTCATATTTAGTAATACATTTTAACGCTTTGATTTCCAGTGACACACACACACTAAACACCTTCATTACTAGTATAGTGTCTGAACGGATCAATATCTTTGATCAGAACTATATATAGTGGACAATGTAGCGCTAATCCTAAAAAGCCACTCAGAAAAACTGAGTGTATAGAGTCTGTGAAAAGTCCCAATTTGTCAGATGAATCAAACTGTGAGTCCAAGAAACCACCACCAAACACCCTGTTCACACTGTCTCTTACCAAATGGAGATGATCCCCATGACAGGGATCCTAAACGCCCAAAACTTGGATATAGCCCGAGGATATATATGCGTTCGCTTCTGCGCACCTTATTTTTTATTTTTACATAGTTTTTAAAAAAATGTGATCATTTTTATTTCTATTACAAGGAATGAAAACATCCCTTGTAATAGAAATAGGCATGACAGGTCCTCTTTATTGTGAGATTTGGGGTCAAAAAGACCTCAGACCTCACAACTACACTAAAAAAATAAATAAAGAATTGTTGAAAAAAAAAATCAGCCCTTTAAACCGGTTGCTAGGCAACGGCGTTTGACGTCGCTCCGGTCCTCCAAGACCATAGAGTCAAATGAGGGCCATCTTGCCCTCACTCGACTTCCTGTCTCTGAGGATCCGGGACCAGATTGTTTTCCCCGCTGATGGAGGGTCCAGTAAGCGGGGAAAATGTCCGGAATGTGGCGAGAGGGGGGGACACCACCCTTACCTGAAAGCCAATTGCACGTCATTGAAAAAAATACCGGGGTTATGGCAGCGTTTAGCGTCAAATGACCAACGTAAATCGACGGCGGGTGGTCGGGCAGTTGGTAAGTGGTTAAGGGGGGGTAAAACCTTCTGGTCGAGAAGTGGTTAAGATTGTAATTTGGCCAAGCCATGCTGAACTAGCTGAATTTCGATCTATGTATGGCCAGCTGTATAACAGGATGTATTGTATCCTGTCATTATAAACAGGATACAATATAATGTAAATGATACACATTTTTATTCACAGTAACACTAGTTGTTTTAAAATGAAACACTAAATTAGAAAAAAAAAAACCTTTTTTAATTTTTTACAGTTTGATTTTGTCTGTTGATTGCATACATTTTTGCAAGACAATATCACAAAAAGAAAGCCTTGTTGTCTTGAAAGTATGCTATATGTATTTCTTTGTTATCTTAAAGCTGAGCTCTGGGCACAAAAACTTTAATTCAAATATATTCCTCAATAGTTACAAAGGATATAAATACACTTTTAATGCACAAAATTCCTTTTTAAGCCCAGGGTCTTGGCAATCTATTTATAGCCTAGGCCATCTTTATGTAGAGCAACAATTCTTTTTTTCAGATCCTCTGAGAGTTCTTTGCCATGAGGTGCCATGTTGAACTTCCAGTGACCAGTATGAAATAGTGAGAGCGATAACACCAAATTTAACACACCTGCTCCCCCATTCACACCTGAGACCTTGTAACACTAACGAGTTACATGACACTGGGGAGGAAAAATGGCTAATTGGGCCCAATTTGGACATTTTCACTTAGGAGTGTACTTACTTTTGTTGCCAGTGGTTTAGACAAATGGCTGTGTTGAGTTATTTTGAGGGGACAGCAAATTTACACTGTTATACAAGCTGTACACTCACTACTTTACATTGTAGCAAAGTGTAATTTCTTCAGTGTTGTCACGTGAAAAGATATAATAAAATATTTACAAAAATGTTAGGAGTGTTCTCACTTTTGTGAGATACCGTAGGTGTTATGGGGGCTGACTTGACCAGGAACCTCACAGTTCAGTTCCTGATCCTCTTTTAGGATCTGAGACTGCAAGTTGTAGCCTGGTCCTTGAGCTGGCTTGAGTTAAGCTCTCGCACAAAGTGTACAGCTTAGTTCAAAACAAGGCAAATATGTTATAGTGTCACAGTTACTACCGTGATGACCGTGACTAATCAATTATGGTGATCACGTGATCGGGAATTACTTTGTAATTTCTGATCTTTGCTGCAGTACCTTCTGCTGCTCATACAGTAGTAGCATGTCCCACAATTGAGTGCTCAGCTGCCATCTAGCAAAAAGGGTCTCATCCCACAGGGAATTTGCTAGAAGAATGTTAAAATGAACCTGTGGGTAGGCAATGGACATTCATCCATTTGCAAATGCTTAACAAGCAGACCTCCATAGCTACAGCCACTGTAAAGCAAATAATCCTCAAATTTCATTAGAAAGGTTCGCTGATCGCATTGTATTTAGATTCTTAGGAGACTCATCACACTCTGTTCTCTCTCCCAACAGTGACTAGGCAGTGTTACAGTCTTCTAATGTAAAAGAAAAAAAAAAAGAAGTGATCTTGTTTTAAGAGTACATAATATTTCATTCTGATACCATTAGTACCCAGAAACCTTTTTTTGCTGTCTTTAATATAACTCCACCTTGTAATTGGCGCCTAAACAATGATAGCAAGTGATGGAATCTTATTTGACAGTGTAATAGCAGTAGGCAATGCTTACAAGGTCAGGTAATATCAGACTCCTTTAGAAATGTTATTAACCATAGAAACATTGACAGTAGAAAGGTAATAGCAGACATAGCTCATAAAGGTAATAGCAGACAACTTTTGGTTTCTGCTTACTTGCAGAGCTTTGAGAATGAAATACAGGTTCACAATTCCTGGAGTCCAGCCTAAAGATTTTAAGTTATTTCTTACATCTGTTATAAAAAATCCAGTCCAATAATCCAGGAGGATTTGATTTACTAAACCAACAATCCATCAAATCTAAACCTGCAAGCTACTTGTTTAGGCAAATTATATACCTTTGATGACCAGCCAAAAGAAAACAGGTAACATAATCTATTCAAGTTTCCTCCTATCTAGCAGCAGGTGTTCACCTGTCATATAATAATGGCAATATACATTGGGGTTGATTGACTACAGGCCAATAGGCTGTGCAACCCTATAGCCTTGTGGGGGGGGGGGGGGGCTCCTGACATAATTATCCAAATAAAGCCCCTCCAGGGCAGGACAGGGACATAGGTTCTGGATAGGATTGGTGGCAAAAGGCATACTCACTATGTATTGATACAAAATTCCTTTTTTGGGTAAATCAATTTTTTTGTTTAAAGTCACGAATTTTTGGATTATCTTTTTGGTAAGAGGTTAATTCACCTATTATACTTATTCATCATCCATCAGCTGGTCTTTCTACATGCATCACCTTGGGAACACCCCCTTCCAGAAGGAATAGACTTTTAATTGATGTTTTATTTGGATCCTTCTTTTTCACATATGGACAATTTGTTATTGTTTATTTGTTAAGTAATAGCGCACCTTTGTAATTTTCAAGTTACATTTTTTTTCACATATTCACTTCTATCACAGTGCTGCTTTTACACATATACATTGGTTTGCGCACCTTTTTCTTCATTAAATCAATTAACTTGTCACTAATTATAAGTAATATCCTTTTGTTCTTTGGGCAGCAATCAATACATTATTTAATTACATCTGTGTAGCAAACAACTACTTATTCAGTGCTGCATTTCCCTTGTATAATGCTGACTGATGCATTGCAATTTGTATTGTGTTGAAAGCTCCATTTATTCGTATGTTAACGTGAACCTGTTACATGCCTAGCCATATAAACTGAACATATGAAGAAACATTCGTAATGGTTACACTGTAAAACCCAAATGGCAAAAACCTCTACATCCAGAGGAAGGCAAATGATTAACTTTTCCTGTGGAATATACAGCATGAACAGGCAAACCTCAATTAAATTGTTGACTAATGCCAGTGCCCTTTTTTAAAGTGTATAGCCATTGTTTTTAGTTTTTCATAGAGTGGAGAAGGTTTGAATGGAAAATCAAGTTAGTTAGTAGACAAATCATTTGATTTTCGTATGGTTAGTGTGCTTACTGGAACTGTTGATTTGCATTTCAAGATCAAAAATGAACAAACATATTTGACATTTTTTCAAAAAAACAAATGATTCTCAAGATCAAGCATTCGAAATAACATTTTAGGTGAAATGCGCATGATTGATGTAATTGATATACTGTTTGACGTATTCCTATTGTCTGCTTTATATTTTAGGGCCTGAAGCCAATGGATCACAATGGACTGGCAGACCCATATGTTAAATTACATTTACTTCCTGGTGCTAGTAAGGTGCGTTCCCATTCAAAAAATTCTACTGTTTGTTCTCCTATAGTACAAGGTTAATTATAACATTATAGTGATATTGTGATAATTTATCTTCTGCCTCTAGAGAACACTGATCACTTTGATGATAAATGTTCCTATTTAAAATTAGTTAAAATTTGATGAAATCCACATAGTATTTACCTGCGATTAGACACTATAACCCAGGGGTGTTCAATCTTTGGCTTTTCCTGGGTCACATTGAAAGAAGAAGAATTTTCTTGGGCCACACCTAAAATACTCTAACAATAAGGATAGATGATGAGCAGAAAAATTTGGGCAGATCACAGTTTAGTGATCAATGATATAGATAATATAATATTATAAAACATATAAATATTTTTTATTATAAAAGTAAGAGGGCAACATGAAAATAGTTTGATGTTTAAAACTGTTTTTGATAAGCTAATGCATCAGTATCGGCTTTGATGGATGTAGTAGCAATTCTCAATGAATTCTTAAAGCGGTTGTAAACCCTAAAAAAAAAAAAAACCTGCAAGACAAAGGCATAATGAGCTAGTATGCATCGCATACAAGCCCATTATGTGTAACTTACCTTAGAACGAAGCCCCGACACGGACCCCCCGGACATCGCTGCGGGCGCTGCCATGATCCCTCGCTGTCTCTTCCGGGTTCGGCGGCTCCGGCGCGGTGATTGGCCGGAAGAGACGGCTCCGGCGCGATAAATGGCCGGAGCCGCGATGACGTCAATCCCGCGCATGCGCGTGGGAGTGATTTTCCCGCAAGCTCCCGGCAAACAAAATTGAAGGTCCCCCCGGACCTTCAGAGCACATGCGCCGCTCGCGCGAGCGGCTGCATGCACTGCAAATATCTCCTAAACCATGCCAGGTTAGGAGATATTATTTGTACCTACAGGTAAGCCTTATTATAGGCTTACCTGTAGGTAAAAGTGTCAAAAAGTGGGATACTACCGCTTTAAGGTGTTCATCAATGTTTTGGTTCTAATTTTGTCCTTTGGGTGCATTATCTTTGAAAATAGGTCCTCACAAATAGACATATGCAATTTGTTTCGTTACGAAAATTTGAATCCCAATAGTAACACATTTCAACGTACAGTAAGTATAAAAGTTAAATAAGATGATGATTCTTACTTAGGGTTCTCTATAGAATATAATTGAATACAATAGACTGGAATAGAATAGAACAGAATAAAATTAAATAGAATAAAATAGAATATAATAAAACAGAATAGAACAGAAAATGAAAGAATAGAATATAAAATAAAATAAAATAATAGAGTAGAATAGAATAGAAAAAAAGTTATGAATATAAGAAACGAATCTGAATACACTAAATATTTAAAAAAAATCATTCTAACATAATGAGTACTGTGACGGGAGTCACTTTGGTTGGGGGGCCCATGAAACCCAGCTTACGTTTGAGAGCTCTTGAAACCCATTTTCCAGCTCCCGCAACCCCTCTTATGTGTAAGTCACCCTGTGTCTATTAGGAGCACAGGGTGACCAAGAAAATGATGGACAACTACTTAATGGTTTGGATTACTTGAAATGGGACTCTAGGCCTAGTATCCATGTTAAAGGCCTAGATGCCTATTACCAAAGGACTGCTCCACACAGTCAGACTCATAACAGATACTAATATCATCAGCTCAACCATCTGTCTTCCACAGATTGTTAATTGGGCTAATTTACTCACCTATTGTCTACTGCGGGGATGTGTTTACACTTATAATAATGTGTACATTTATTTTGAATGCCCAAAACATACTCACAAACATGAAGAGTAAAAATCGCATAAAAAAGTCCACCTCGATGTGGAAAAGACATTTACCTTTGTTGGGACCGCTGACACATTTCTGCAGACACTCTTCCTTCCTCAGAGCTACAACATAGGGATATGCCCTTTCCACATGGTGGTGGACTTATTTAGCTCTCTCATCTATTCACAGAGACAGAAAACACAGGGGCCGGCTTCACAGTAAATGATCACTGTGATAGCCAGTCAGAGGTTATCACAGCGATCAGGTAACCTGGAATTAGCCGTTAGAGCGGGGCCGAGCCTCTCCGTGAGACCCTGGTCTCTGTGCTGGGAGCACACTATGTGTCATGCTCCCAGCACAAAGGGAGATATGCACATATGCAGCCCTATGAAAAAAAGCCCATTTCAGTGGGGCCACATATTTACTTACTATCAGCGTGAAGGGAAAGTAAATCAGCCTCAATGATTCTGTGTTTTTACATAGTTAGGAAATGCAATACTGTTGAGAGAGACCACTCCAAATTGGCTTTTAAAATTTTATATTCCTTTAATACCTCATGCCTGGACCACTACTTATTTAACTCATGCATTTATTAATTAATTTATTTCCTTTAGTGAATTGACGCTGTTTTATGAACTATTTACCTCATGTTTTTGGTTTGCGAGGTAAATAACTTATAAGATGATAGTGATAGTGAGTTTTCAGCATCATATGAGATAATTGGAAAAAGTTTGTCATGTGATTCAATTATCTCATGAGATATTCTTTAATAAATTGAGCTCCAGTTCCTAGTTCCATAGAGGATAGACTGGAGATCTGTTTACTAGATCATTCTTCGAATGGCTGCATTTGGTATCAGTATCTTTATCATGACTCAAGATTAAAAAAAGTTGCTGAGGGACATATACTGTAGGACTCCCAATAGGACATTCTTGCTCCTTAGCCAGGCATTACCTACACCTGATGAACTGATAGTCTTCTGTAGTAGAGTGCTGAATAGTAAGAGGAGCTGTAAAATAGTCATCATCTTTATAAAGTTGTTGAAACTACGGTTATCCTTCAAGCATTTTGTATTAGCTACAACTTTACAAATTGTTGCTGTCACTATTACCAACTACCTTAGCGGAAAAAATAGGCTGTGATTAAACTCTACCTTTTCTAATTAACACTTAAGTAAATTCCTGTCTAATTAAAGTGGATCATTATGTTTTGAAAAGTAATTACAAACCACTCTTCCCTAATCACCTGTCTGTATGCTCTTACTAACTAGACCCTATCCAGTTATATTTATGAAACAGTCATTTTGAAGCTATAACATGATGTAGTAAATACATTGCAATTCCTATACCCAAGAACATTACAAAAAAAGATCAAATTCATGCAAAAAAATCATCTTTGTGTAATGATGCCCAGGATTGTTGTAAGTCAGGAATAAGGACATTCTCAGTGTTTTAGGAAGGCTTCAATAATTATATTGTAATCATATAAGTGAAAGTTAATTTTGAAATGTGAATGTGTACTGTGATTAGTAAAAAAAGTAATACTGGGGTTGATTTACTAAAGCTGGAACACTTAGAATCTGTATAGTGCAGCTGTGCATGGTAGCCAATCAGCTTATAAGTTCAGTTTGGCAATAAAACCAGGAAGCTGATTGGTTTCTATGCAGGATTACATATCATTTTGCACTTTAGTTTTAGTAAATAATCCCCAAGGTGTTTAATGTGATTACCCGATCTTGTGCAAGAAAAATTTTACAGTGGTGATCGTAAGTTTGGGCACCCCAGGTAATAATTTGTATTAATGTGCATAAAGAAGCCAAGGAAAGATGGAAAAATCTCCAAAAGGCATCAAATTACAGATTAAACATTCTTATAATATGTCAACAAAAGTTAGATTTTATTTCCATCATTTACACTTTCAAAATAACAGAAAACAAAAAAATGACGCCTGCAAAAGTTTGGGCACCCTGCAGAGTTAATATCTTGTACTGCCCCCTTTGGCAAGAATCACAGCTTGTAAACACTTTTTGTAGCCAGCCAAGAGTCTTTCAATTCTTGTTTGAGGTATCTTTGCCCATCCTTCCTTACAAAAGTCTTCCAATTCTTTGAGATTTCTGGGCTGTCACGCACTGCTCTTTTAAGGTCTATCCATAAATTTTCAATTATTTTGAGGTCAGGAGATTGTGAAGGCCATGGCAAAACCTTCAGTTTAGGCCTCTTGATGTAATCCCCCGTGGATTTCGAAGTGTGTTTAGGATCATTATCCATTTGTAGAAGCCATCCTCTCTTTAACTTCAGCTTTTTCACAGATGGCATCAGGTTACCATCCAAAATTTGCTGAAATTTTATTGAATCTATTTTTCCTTCAACTCGTGAGATGTTCCCTGTGCCACTGGCTGCAATACAACCCCAAAGCATGATTGATCCACCCCCATGCTTAACAGTTGGACAGAGGTTCTTTTCATTAAATGCTGTGCCCCTTCTTGTCCAAACGTACGTTTGCTCATTCCGGCCAAAAAGTTAAATTTTAACCTCATCGGTCCACAGAACTTGTTTCCAAAATGCATCAGGCTTGTCTATACGTTCATTTGCAAAGTTCAAACGCTGATTTTTGTGGTGAGGACGTAGAAGAGGTTTTCTTCTGATGACTCTTCCATGAAGACCATATTTGTACAAGTATCTCTTTATAGTGGAATAGTGTACCACAACTCCAGTGTCTGCCAGATCTTTCTGGAGGGATTGTCTAGTCAAACGTGGGTTTTGAATTGTTTTTCTCACAATCCTGCGAGCTGTTCTGTCTGATATTTTTCTTGGTCTTCCAGATCTTGCTTTAACTTCCACTGTTCCTGATGACTGCCATTTCTTAATTACATTCCGAACAGAAGATATTAACATCTGAAAATGCTTTGCTATCTTCTTATAGCCTTCTCCAGCTTTGTGAGCATCAACTATTTTCAGTTTCAGCTTTCTAGACAACTGCTTAGAAGATCCCATGGTGCTGATTGTTGGGGCAAGGTCAGAAAAGTCTGGGCATTTAAAACCTCTGAGATTGACATCACCTGGTCTTCCCAGATGATGATTGAGAACGATCCATGACACTGGCAGGTCTCAGCCTTGCAAAGGGGGCAGTGCATGCTATAAATTCTGCAGGGTGCCCAAACTTTTTGCAGACGCCATTTTTTTCTTTTCTGTAATTTTGAAAGTGTCAATGATGGAAATAAAATCTAACTTTTGTTGACATATTATAAGAATGTCTAATCTGTAATTTGATGCCTTTTGGAGATTTTTCCATCTTTCCTTGGCTTCTTTATACACATTAATACAAATTTTTACCTGGGGTGCCCAAACTTTCGATCACCACTGTAAATGTGCATTGTGCTGCTCTAAAATGCTCATGTGTTGTTGTCCCCTGGATATATGTTTTGAGGTGGCACTCAAAAGGAATGGCACCATAATACACCACATTTAGCCACATCATGGTAAATTGCTGTGTAGGGCTATTAGGGTTTGAAAAAGTGAACATCCAGGTCAAGCACAGTTCTGAGTTTTACAATAAGCCAAGCCTCTGCATATTACCAAAACAATTTGAGATTAAATCTGGATTACACGGCCACATTTTATTTTACAAGCACAAAACAGAACATTTATATATATATATATATATATATATATATATATATATATATATATATATATATATATATATTTTTTTTTTTTTTTTACATATATTAGACCACTCCTGTTATAATTGAATTCAAAGCTTTTTAGAGAATAAGCATTCAGCCATTGCAAAAGAATGGTTTGTTGTTGATTTAAAAAACATGTCCAGGAGTGGTTCAATTAGCTTAAAAGTTTTCTCTGTTATGTCAATTTTTAAAGTTGATTTAATTTTTATTAAATCATATAAAGGCTGTTCATCCACCTTTTTTTCTTCTTTTAAAATTATAAGCTTTCTCCTATTGAAAGGAACAGCTAATGGTAACAGCAATTTTTATATAGCTATAAATACAGCAGACAAATTGGTGAACTTCAAAGGCAATAATAGAAAAAAAAAACTGCTTTGGAATAGTATGTACGTTCTCCTATTCATGGTTAATAATTTCAGGCCATCTTTTTCTTCTTCAAATGTTTTATCAGAGTTTTCGCTTCAAGCCAGTGTGGATTGTATAGCAATTTTTGTTTTAGTTCATTTCTTCCAGTATTTCTAGAAATCATGTTACCCACAGAACAGAGTGAAGGAATGTGACTCAGTAATGCACATTGTAAAGATGTCATAAATACAAAACATATCTTTGAAACTCAAAACTAATGGTTTTGAGTTTTGAGAGATCTGCTCCAGGTCTTGTGTATCCATCCAATTGCTTGGATTGATCTTATATTCAAAGCTGAACTCCCTTCAAACCACTAAATACAAAAATAAAATACATATAAGGGAGTTTTACCTGCCAAAGGATTTGTATTCTTGTCCATTCTTTCCAGGTAAAAATGGCTCTGCCACACAGTACAGCCAGACTGGTGACTTGAGTTTTCTCTGCTGCAGTGTAGTAATACAACTAGGTTTGGCCCCTGCCACCAGCCTGTAACTGGACAATAAAAGAAGAAAAAGTTCACTTTGAAATGTGACCCAACGCTCAGGGCCTCCAGGGATTGTGTACATCTAATGCTTCAAGTCCTTTTACCTCCCAGACAGAAGAAGAGATAAACAAATCCCGTAGAAGCCTATGGGGCTGTAATGTGCATGTGAAGCTAAGAGAGAGAAGGCTTGCGGCACTGGATGCCAACATATACTGGACGCCATGGGCCTCAGATCTCCATAAGTATGCATTTTTGAAGGGGTAGGGTGGTTTAGTTCAGATCAGGACAAAGGCATGACAGACTGAACTTTATTTTGGTGGCATTTAATAACCACTGTTTTGGTATTTTTGCAATAATGAAGAAAAAAGACTAACTATTAAAAAAAAAAAATAATGTTAACCTTAATTTCTGTTATAAAACATAGCAAGAAACATGCCAGGAAAGTACAAAAAAAAACAAAATGGCCCCTTTTTGGAAGTAGACAGAGCAAAGAGATCTCATTTTGTGCCAAAACTTTTTGGAAACAAAGGAACATGCTAGTACTGAGTGGGTTAGAACATTGAGCTAAGTAGTGGTGCATTAGATATAGGTCATATACAGATAGATCAGGGGATGAAGAGATAAATGTACAGGTCACACACAGTGGGAGAATGGAAATTAAAGGGTAATGGGTGGATGCAGAAGATTCAGGAGGTCTGCCATAAGTAAATCAACCCCAGTATCTCGGGTCAATCCCAGTATCTCTTTTTTTGCTGTGGGATCACAGTCTGCTCAAATAAAAAAAATAAAACAACAACTTTCTTTTAACACATGGATTCCTTGAAGCGATTCTGTATCTAAAAATAAAACAAGTGAAAAAAAGATACCACACAAATAGCTGTGTAAAAAAGTGTTACAATTAAGATGTAGCAAGCATATGTGTGGGATATCCCACTCCTTAGATCATAATATCAAAAATCCCCTGATTCCGTGCCTCCGATGATGTCATTTGTGACGACACACACAGAGCAAGGTCGGAAGTCATCATGATGTCATCAGTGGTGACATCATCGTTCTAGGAATTGTAGGAATTGAAGTTTAAAAGATGCCGATTGCTGCTCATTATTTGTAAGTGCATTTCAACCTTCATAAATAGCTGTGCTAAGAATTTTACACTATGCAAGCCTGGTGCTCCTTCTTTCTGCCTCCCGAATCATCAGATCAGTGAGGTGCATATGAGCAGAGGAGTGACGGTTGATCCCCACATACTGCTGCAGTGTGATCATATACTGTATGTGCAAGTGTGTTTTGACTCTTTACATATGTGTATTGTTTGGAGGGAGCACTGGGTGTTTCACCTTTGGAGATGATTTAAAGCTACAGAAATTCTTACCTGAATTATAAGGATTTATCTTCACTGGTGTCGGACTGTGCATCTTTGCTGGTGTAGGGATAATTTCTAAGTCTAATTTTGTAAAATGATGATTCACTTGTACATTGGACTTGTATACCTTGTTTACTTATTCCAATTACATTTTCTTGCTTTTTAGTTCTTATGTATGTACATTTGATATATTTATTTGTTGAGTGCAGCATGATTTTTGATATTATAAACTAAAATAAAACTGATAATAAATGTGACCTCTGCAAAATAGAAGATTAACCATCACCTCTCTCTGCCTGCACTGTCATTATTCAGTTGTAATACATTTTTTTAAATGCACATGTTGTGAAAATTATTTCATATAATGGTTTCTAGCTTGCAGGCCAGTTTCAGTGTAATTGTACTCTTGAGTATAACAGTGGCCCCATTAATTTAGTTGGTGTGAAAGGCTGGCCTAAGTAGAGATGAAAGTGATTTTGATACTACTCTGAAATTTTGACAAAATTAGCCTTAAGGGAAGCCATTCATATTGCTCATTTGTAGTATTTTCTTAAAAAAATAATAACATCACCTTGTGTCTTTGCTGAGTTTTTGCTACGTTTTTGTCATGTTTCTGGTATGTTTTGTGCCTGTGAAAAAAGGACATGTGACTCAAAAAATGCATCAAAAACGCAACCGTTGGTGTTTTTGTGGTGCGTTTTCTATTCATTTCTCCTTAAATGTGTTTTTATTTAACATAATTTGACAGGCAGACTGGTTCAATGACAGTCCAGGTACAAGGCAGGCAAGGTTTAGAATAGTAAGGATCAACCAATAGTCAAAAGACAGGCAGAGTTTATAAAATAATATTTCATCCAAGGTCGTCAGTGAGGGAATTCAATCTAGCAGAGCAGGTCAGACAAACAGGGAACTTGGAACCTGTATTACACATGCTATAACATGCATGAGGCTGCAGGCTTGGCTGGCCTAAATCAGGATTGGTTTCTACCCAAAGACTGATCATATCAATCACCTTGCAGCAGACAGACAAGGAGAATGCCACAGCCAAAACCAGGATGCTGGAACCAACAGCTATGATGGGGCAGGAGCGCACACTCTCCTGACACCCATACATCCTACTTCTGTCCCAGCTCTCTCTTTTTTCAGCCAAGCAGGGTGATAGCACCCGGGAGCCGCTACACAGCTTGCGTTCCAGCTCCTAGCACCACCGATAGATCGACCACTCCCAAGCATCACCCTGCCATCACCAGCCTCCTCCTGCAAATCTCTTCAAGATCCTAGCATTGTTCTGTAGCCTTCTGGAACCATTTGACATCTAGCCGAATTCAAGCAAAGCTGCTTGCCTGCCAACCTCTGCAGCCATTTGAAGGGGAAGAATGACATGCACACTACATATATATGCAGAGTCAGTGTAATACTTTATTTTAATGTCACATATATTTACATTTTACATTTAGATGGAGGCACCCTCTTTTTGTTTGCTTTACCTTGTGTGTACCAGCTATTCAGGACCTGTCATAGGGAAGTAGCCAACATTTAGGTTTTAATTACTGTGTATGTTGGTGGCAGCGGAAGACAGACCTTACACAGACAGGAGGAGAGAGGCAGCGGGGACCGTGAGTAGAGGACGTCTGATCGGCTGATCGGGGTGGGGGCTGGCGGGGAACCATACAGAGACTGAGAGAAGTGAGAACTGTGAGCTTGTAAGAGAGAACTGTGAGCTAGAAATAGATCAGCAGTGAGCTGAACTGCTCTACTCTACTGTAAACAGGGAGGCTGTGGGGGAGGATCCAGGAGGGGACAGACACAGCTGAAGGGTCGACAGGAGGAGGCTGCACAAACTAACATCAGACCAGGGGTCCCAAACAGTTGGACTGGAAATACCTTAATACCTGAGAGGACTTGCAACTGGGAGTACCTTGTGACTGGGAGTACCTTGTGACTGAGAGTAACCATGTGACTGGGAGTACCTTGCGACTGGAAGAAACCATGTGACAGGGAGTACCTTGCAACTGGGAGTAACCGTATGACTGGGAGTACCTTAGCAACTGGGTGTACTTTGTGACTGGGAGTAACCGTGTGACTGGGAGTACCTTCCGACTGAAAGTACCTTGCGACTGGGAGTAACCATGTGGCTGGGAGTACCTTGCGACTGAGAGTACCTTACGACTGGGAGTAACCCTGTGACTAGAAGTACCTTGCGACTGAGAGTACCTTGCGACTGGGAGTAACCGTGTGACTAGGAGTACCTTGCGACTGGGAGTACTTTAGCTATTGGGAGTACCAAAGTGACTGGGAGTATCCTTAGCGGCTGGGAGTAACCATAGCGACTGGTGATCACCTTAGCGACCAGGAGCATCTAAGCAACTTGGAATAACCCTAGCGACCAAGAGGACCTAGCCACCGGGAATACCTTGTGTCATTGTCACTGAGAGTGCCTTAGCAACCGGGAGTACCTTAGCGACCGGGAGTACCTTAACTACCGGGAGTACTCTAGCGACCAGAATTCAGTTGAGACATTGTGACTGGGAGTACCTTAGTTTCTGGGAGTACATTGGGACTGGGAGCGGCTGTGAAGTAACAGGAGTAGGTTTAGTATCAGGGGAGATTGAGGTAGGGTAGGTAACGAATAGCAGGTCATTAACCTAATTATCCCCATAGAATAGAGGGTAATAATGTCCAACAGGATTGGGGATGCCACTCAGTGCACTTCTTGCTGCATGTATGCGTTCCTTGATGAACCAGTCTAGGGCAAATACTGCTGTGCAAGATGTGAGCGACTTGTTTCTCTGGAAGCTCAGATCCTGGATCTAGAAAACAAAGTGGCAACACTGCGTAGCATCAACAATCTGGAAAGGAGTTTGGACTTTACCCAGCAGGTGCCAGCAGGGGCCAGCATAGAGGAGGGTGGAGACATGGAGACGCAGGCACCGGATGTAGGCAGTTGGGTGAAAGTTAGAAGGAGGTGAAGAGGGAAGAGCGCTAGGGAGGCAGTCCTGAGTTGGTACACCCCAACAAATATGCCAAGTTGCATGATGATGGGGATATCAACTCAGGGGTGGCAGTGCTGGAGCAGGCGCCCTCCCCAAGCTGCCAGGGGAGCGGAGGCTCCAGGAAGGAGGGAGGCCGAGACTCAGGAAAGGTTAGACAGGTAGTGTTGTAGGGGACTCAATTATCATGAGGACAGAGAGGGCAATCTGTCAAAACGATCATGGTAGCTGAACAGTATGTTGTTTACCGGGCGCTCGAGTTTGGCACATCGCGGATCGGGTGGACAGATTATTGGGCTGGGCGGGGCTGGGGAGGACCCAGTGGCCATGGTGCATGTAGGCACTAATGACAAAGTGAGAGGAAGGTGGAGGATCCTAAAAAATAATTTCAGGGACTCAGGGAATAGATTGAGGAAGAGGACCTCCAAGGTGGTTTTCTCTGAAATACTGCCTGTACCTCGAGCCACACCAGAGAGGCAGAAGGAGCTTAGAGAACTGAACTAGTGGCTGAGGAACTGGTGTAGGAAGGAGGGTTTGGGTTCCTGGAGAACTGAGCTGACTTTTCAGTCGGCTACCGGCTCTTTAGTAAGGGCGTGCTGCACTTTAATGGGGATGGAACAGCTCTATTGGGGAGAAAGATGGCCACAAAATTGGAGGGGCATTTAAACTAGGTGTTGGGGGGGAGGGCTCAGAGGTAGAGTCAGTTAGTAGGTAACAAAGGACAGAAGGTATTATTGGGGTCAGCAGCGACTGTGCGGACAAATTCCTTCTTATAGAATAAACAAAGAATTAAAAAAAAATACAAAATATTAACCTTTAGGAGTTTTTTTTAAATACTTATGTATCCTTTAACACTGCTAAAAAAAAATCTTAATTTTCCCTTTTTCTATTGACTCCAATTAATTTTTTTTTTGTTAAAATATCCTGCAAAAATTTCAAAACTGTCATTTTTTTCTTATCACTAGCCACAAGTGATTTTTTTTGGCTGGGGCTAACTTCAAGTTCATTTTATGAACAGCTCGGGTGCTCATCATCTACACTGGACTGTACACACGTTCCTGTGATGTCATTATAAATTTGCCCCACTACATGGTGTTGTAGATCTTTGAAGCTTCTCCCAGGATTAAAAGAAAATAAAGTGCAGCGCTATAAAATTACAAATAGTGCATAAAATCATTCACATTAAAATGTATAAAATGCACAATAAAAAGCATGTGGATTATAAATCATAAAGTCCTTAACCACTTTAGCCCCAGCCCTATTTCGGACACTTTTTGTTCACAAGTTAAAACCAGTATTTTTTCCTAGAAAACTACTTAGAACCCCCAAACATTATATATATTTTTTTAGCAAAGACTCTGGAGAATAAAATGTCGGTCATTGCAAAATTTTTTGTCACGCGGTATTTGCGCAGCGGTCTTTAAAACGCCATTTTTTTGGAAAAAATTTGAAAAATCACATTTCACTGCATTTAAAAAATACTAAACAGTAAAGTTAGCCCATTTTTTTTGTATATTGTGAAAGATGATGTCACGCCGAGTAAATAGATACCAAACATGTTACGGTTTAAAATTGCGCCCCCCCGTGGGATGGCGACAAACTACGGTCAATAGAGATCTCAATCTGCGACGCTTTAAATTTATTTAACGGTTACCAGTTTAGAGTTAGAGTGTAGCTCTTTTTTTTTAATTATTGCCCACGCTCTGGCGATCGCGGCGATACCTCACATGTGTGGTTTGAACAGCGATTTCATTTGCGGCTCGACTTGCGTATACGTTTTTTTTTGTGCGCGAGCTAACGGTGACGGGGACGGCTAAATTTTTTTTTTTTTTTTTTTCCTATTTATTTTTTCTTTTTTTTTAAACTTTATTACAGGTTTTTAAAAAAAAAAAAATCTGATCACTTTTATTGCTGTCACAAGCAATGTAAACATCCCTGGTGACAGCAATATGTCGTGACAGGTACTCTTTATGGAGGGATCGAGGGTCTAAAAGACCCTAGACCCCTCCACTACACTTCCCTGTATGCAAAACGCCGAAAACGGCATTTTTGCATACAGCCGTTTTTCAAATCTGCCGCCTTTTGCAGCACAGTAACCCGGACGTGACGTCATGGACGCCGCCTCCGGGTTACGTCATCGGAGACCCGATCGATGCCGTTTCCGGCATTCATCGGGACTCCATCCAGCCGGCGGACGTGCCGGCTGGGTGCTCGGGGCTCCCGGTGGGACGGTAGCCCCGAGCAAAGCCGCGGAAGGCGGCGGGAGGGGGGGGACGTCCCCTCCCGCCCCCCCGGGTAACGATCGAGCGGCTCCCGAGCCGCATCGATCGTTACCGACGGAAAGCCGACCGTCGGCTTCAAACAACGGTACCGGGATGATGCCTCTAGCTAGAGGCATCATCCCGGTATAACCCCGCAAAGTCTGATGACGTAGAGGTTACGTGACTGGTAGTAAAGTGGTTAAAAGCTGATTTCCAAAGTGAAAAACAGGAATATTTAAAACAAAACTGCAAACGTAACTCCTCCACCACAGATAATACAGCCTCTCACCTCCTGTATTCGACCACTAGGGGTCACAACACTTTGTATCAGTAAGCCAGAGGCAGCCAGAAGATCTGTATATCCAGGATCAGTGCCAGATGAAAGCGAAAGTGCAGACATGTGTTCCAGGATCTCAGAGAGCTGCGGGTGACATCAGACTCCTTCCCCCGTATGCATTACGTCAATAGGCATGACTTCCTCAGCAGGGGTCCCCTGCTGAGGAAGTCATGCCTATTGACGTAGGCATGGCTCCTGACGTAGGCATGGATCCTGGAACACATGTCTGCACTTTCGCTTTCATCTGGCACTGTGACAGTGCCTTGCTTGTGAGTGATGCTTTATTTTTTACTTTAATAAATGTCCTTAATTAAGCGGAGAGCATTAGATTGTTTTATTTATCTTTTCCGGATTGCCATACACGAGTTTCTGTGAACCTGTTGGATCCTGGATATACAGATCTTCTGGCTGCCTCTGGCTTACTGATACAAAGTGTTGTGACCCCTAGTGGTCGAATACAGGAGGTGAGAGGCTGTATTATCTGTGGTGGAGGAGTCACGTTTGCAGTGTCGTTTTAAATATTCCTGTTTTTCACTTTGGAAATCAGCTTTTAAGGACTTTATGATTTATGATCCACATGCTTTTTATTGTGCATTTTATACATTTTAATGTGAATGATTTTATGCACTATTTGTAATTTTATAGCGCTGCACTTTATTTTCTTTTACTGCATATTATAGGTTTTGGTAGGTTTGACCTATCCTGGTGTACAGCTGCTTACCCATCCATTTGATTTTAAGCACTGAATTTTTATTTTTATTGTATATTCTCCCAGGATTAGACATTTTCGATTCTTAAAATAATCAGGACTTTTTATTTATTTTATTTTCTGTGTAACATTTTAGATTTTCTCTCTATGGATTAAAGATTGTTCATTTAGTTTTTATTGTCTCTTAATCTGACACCTTTGTATAAAGAAACAACGGCTTTCCGCAAAAGGTTCCTTTTCCACCGTTCAGAAGAATGAGTGTAAGCGCAATTGGCAAGCAACAGCTTTTTATTAAAACCATGAAGTGTTCATTTCTATCTGTTAATTCATAGCAGAAAACTTTTATTTATCGATCTAATCAAAACTCATTAAAGTGAGAAGTGTCAGCGCTGGCAGCTATGTGAGTACCTCATGCAGCTGAAGTAGAAATTGCTCCACAGTTAGGCAGTTCCTGCAGCTCTGGTTTAATTAAAGCTTCATATAGTTCAATTCAATAGTGAATTCATATAGTTGTTCCCTCTGGTTGTGAAATCTCTCTTCTTCATGAAAACAGTTGGCTGGTGCTTATATTCGGTTAAGGCATGATTTGTGCTGTCATTTTCTCTAAAATTCTGAACAATCAAAGAATGACAAAGGGGAACGCTAAGGCCTTAGGAAATGCATTGATCTCCTAATTTTGAGGATATAACCCATAACAGAGAGTTTTTCCTATACAAATATGTTCTGCAGTTGTTATTTTCTGCTCTTTCACTGAATTATGCAGTTGATTTCATCAACTAAGCTGCAACAATATGTAATCTTTACAATTACTAAAGTAAGCCAGCAGATGGCAGACATTTCAAGGACTACTGCATCAACAATTAAGCATAGTCAATTGTATCTCTGCTTTGCTTGAGTAAAAGAGAATTTCCTACTGAATCTAGTGAGAATGACTCTTATTAAAGGGAAACTTAGATTCGTTTTAGTTGATTAGTTTAGAAGAGACTGTTCACTTAGCAAAGTGAATGATGGTAAATAAAGTGAACCTTTGTTCATTTTGAATAGCCAATCACATGAGAAAGAAATTTAAAAAAGGATTTATTTTCTAGCATATGGTTGCTAGATCAAAGTGAGCATAGGCAAACATTTCCCAAGCTCAGTCAACTATCTCTTTGCAAAGGAGTTTTCACTCCTTTATTAAATCAACCCAAATATGTTTGTTGTGATTTAGGGATTATCTCCTAGGTTTGGTCCAAACCTTTGCTTGGAGGTTGGCAAACAGTCAAAGTAAATGGGTTATCACCTGAGCCAAACCTCCAACTGCAACAGTAGGTGATGATAGCTTCCTGTTTGCACTGAGAAATTCCTGGCTCACAGACGGATGCAAATCAAATCTGGACTTCAAATTAGTGGGGATTGAAGGGTTTGCAGCTTGGACTGCATTTAACCTTTGGGTCTGTAGCTTTTTACAGTATTAGTAGCATATATGTGTCAATTCTACCTTTGGAATGACCCTTAGTGTGAAAAGCTCTACAGATGCATTTAAATATAGCATTTAGTATAGTATTATAGCTGATTCCCTTAAAGCAGGGATCCTCAAACTAAGGCCCTCCAGCTGTTGCGGAACTAAACGTCCCATGAGGCATTGTAAAACTCTGACATTCACAGATATGACTAGGCATGATGGGAATTGTAGTTCCTGAACAACTGGAGGGCCATAGTTTGAAGACCCCTGCCTTAAAGTATTTCTAAAGCTAAAACTTTTTTTCTGATCGATAAAAACCCCAGTCATGGTTTTGTTTTTCCCATCGTCAATGTGTCACTGGAGAGACCTGCCTTAACTTCCCTTTTCTGTAGACACAGCAGAAAGTGACAGCTTATCTCTCCATATTCAGGGAAATGCCCATAGCTGAGAACTCTCCAAATTTTGCCTGGAGATTCTAGGTAATTAATTAGCTTGCTGGGTCTCTGGGCCCCTGGGAGTTCCCCCCAAGCTGTCACTGCTTCTGTCAGCTAGGAGCCTGAATAGTCGGGGCTAGAGAGAATAGGAGAGCTGGGAGGAGTTGCGGCTGTATCCTGTTAGCGATAAAGTAACAGAAAGTAGCGATAAAGAGATAGAGAATAGTTGAGTGTGGGAACCAG
Organism: Pelophylax lessonae; assembly: GCF_965119305.1. Lineage (NCBI taxonomy): Eukaryota > Metazoa > Chordata > Amphibia > Anura > Ranidae > Pelophylax > Pelophylax lessonae. The sequence goes on along the minus strand of NC_138769.1, from coordinate 391,122,954 downwards.
CTTCAGATGGTATCTGAAACTTGAAATGTCTTCTGTCAGAGCAGAAGGCCCTAGTGGAAGAGGTAGGAGAGCTCTGGAGACTTGGTTCTGAAGAAAAAGTGTTGCCGATCCTCGGGGAGAGGACACTGAGTTGGAGCTGATTTATAAGTTAATGTTGAAAAAGGCTTTGCAGAGAAATCACAGAAAGATCCCTGTCAGTGTCCAAAACATCTCCTCATCAAACTAAAACCTTAAATATGGAAGGGGAATACAACAATTCAAGTGGCACCATCTTTTTCCTGCCTCTAAACGCCCCTACACATTAGCCTATGTTTCCATGCATCCATACTGTAGGCGTTTAGAGGAGTTTGGAGGCAGAGGCATTTAGAGGCAGAAAAAAAAAACACTGCCAGTGAGTCCAGGAGCAGCAGAGTTTTGGAAGAAAAAATGCTTGACGCTTGTACACATGTCTAACAATATCTAAACGTGTTAAAATATTATGATCCCCGTGCTATGTACTATGTTGAATGGGTTTACAAGACTGCTGCTGGGATGTAAAGTGTATATTCCTCTTAGGTATTTTTATGTGTGTACCCAGCGCGTCTAACCATCAAGTGCTTTATATGTATCTCTATTCAATATTTATGCAGAAACATAATATTTAAATAACAATACATAATATTTTTTTTTAAAAATTAAAGTGCAGTCGGTGCAAAAAATGTGCATGAACAATACGTCCCTTAAAGTGCTGGTTATCTTATACTTCCAGTGCCAGTATGATCCAACAAGTGCCGTTGTGCTTCCCTCCTTACGTGCCCTTACTCACCGACTAGTGATAGGTTAAACGCCTGTGTTTCAAAAATAACCCTCCAGTGGCAAAAATGTTTTTTTTCTTTTGTGACTCCGGCAGGTAGGTCCAAGAACCTCATGTGATTGTAGGGATCAGGAGAAATCCATAGTGTAATTCGGTTTTTATTGTTAGAAAAACATATAAAAGCCAATTGCACACTTACAAGACTCCCTGCTCACATATGACCATGTAATGAAGCCGTTCTGGAATTCAAATGTCGCGGTTTGCGTTCCAAAGAGCAGACATGACATAACCAGAAGTATCCAATATCTAAACATGTGTTAATGCTAGGCACTTTAGCGCTTGAGTGTTAATTCATTTTAGTGGCCAGAATAAATTATTATTCTGGCCACTAAAATGAATTTAATCCCAAGTGCTTAACACCTGTAAATGCATTACACACTTTTACAAATATCAGGTGTTCTGCCAAAGGGCTGCTGCCTGGAAGAATGGCTTCTAGGAGGATTTGCAAAACATCCTGTGTGCATGAGACCTAAAAGAATACTGTTTTAAATTGATTGGCAGTTTAGCGGAACTCCACTGTGCAGCCACATATCATTTACCTTTTATTTAGCTGGTTATTTGCCTAGCACAAATTAACCTTTTCTGGTATAAAATATTTTCTTTTAAAAAATGTATCAAATGAGCTTTTTCCAGTATAAAACATTTCATTAATTAAATAAATATTTGCCTTATGGTACTTTTTATTATTTTAGCCAACAAAACTCTACAGTGAAAACATATGACTACATTTTATAAAATGAATACTTCCCAAATGTTAAAAAACAAGCTCAAAATGATTACCTATCACTGCACAGAAAGTGTTCTTCTACTAAAGCATGCCTCAGTAGTTTACTTTTTTAGTGGATATCAGACAATTGTATAAATCGGTGATGTATAAGTGCTAAGATTTAACAGCCATAATAAAGTTATATATCTCGTTCCTCCATTCCTTAAATGCAATTCACTGCCCTCTAAAACTATTTTACAGAATGTGTGATATAAAAAACTTGTGTACATTTTCTGGTCAAAACACTGTATGTTTAGTAGCAGAAAGATATTTCTAAAAAAAAAAAAAAATCCACAATATATACAGTACAGTTCAAAATAAAAAAAAATCCCATTAGTTTGCCCCCCCCCCCCAGTGCCCTTTCCTGCAGTTTTACTGTACTTTTTATGTATATATATATATATATATATATATATATATATATATATATATTGTGGCAGGGCACATGGATCCGTGATCGACGTAAGGTACGTGTCACCGTGGTTCCTGGCCTCGGTGAGATAAGAGCCGGTAATTCTGTGTCAGCAGCAGCTAGTGCTGCTTGACATTTTTTTATTTTTAGTATGGCTGCAAAGCCGAATCCGTGCCGGCTTTTATTGGGAGCAGTTAAGGTATGGGTGGGTGGCTGCTCCCCACGCTCCAGGCCAGGTCTTGCCTGGGGTTTATAAGGCAGACAGCCTAACAGGTGATTGAGAATTATCTCCATGCACCAGAAGGCTGTGGAAGTGAGTGCTGAGGCTGGAAAAGTTACAAGCAGGTGAACTGATCCGTTGCTGTGTGTGAACAGCACCAAAGAGACACAGGTGAATGGACTTGTTGCTGTGTGTAAACCTGCCTTAAAGACTGTCATTTTCCTTTTTTGTTGGGTGTGAGTTAACACCAAAAAAAGACTGTTACTTTTGTGTTCCTGAAGTGTAAATAAAACATTCCTGATTTACTTGAAGAACCATCTGTTTTGCCTCTATACTGCACCCGCAAATCCTACCTACAAGAGCAAATCCCCACAATATATATATATATATATATATATATATATAGGTATATATATATATATACACACAGTGTTATACAGTGTTTGGCTGAAGCCATTCCTTATCAATCAACTGTGTTTACACAAGTTGACACAAATGGGTTTAAATGGCTATTAAAGGTAGTCATCTTCACCTGTGATCTGTTTGCTTGTAATTAGTGTGTGTATATAAAAGATCAATGAGTTTCTGGACTTCTGACAGACCCTTGCATCTTACATCCAGTGCTGCACTGACGTTTCTGGATTCTGAGTCAAGGGGAAATGCAAAAGAATTGTCAAAGGATCTGTGGGAAAATGTAGTTGAACTGTATAAAACGGAAAAGGGATATAAAAAGATATCCAAGGAATTGAGAATGCCAATAATCAGTGTTCAAACTCTAATCAAGAAGTGGAAAATGAAGGGTTCTGTTGAAACCAAACCATGGTCAGTTAGACCAACTAAAATTTCAGCCACAACTGCCAGGCAAATTGTTTGGAATGCAAAGAAAAACCCACAAATAACTTCAGGGGAAATACAGGACTCTGAAAACATGTGGTGTGGCTGTTTCAAGATGCACAAAAAGGTGGCACGTGAAGAAAGATGGGCTGCATGGTCGAGTCGCCAGAAGAAAGCCATTACTACACAAATGCCACAAAGTATCCCGCTTACAATACGCCAAACAGCACAAAGACAAGCCCCAAACCTGCTGGCACAAAGTCATTTGGAGTGATGAGACCAAAATTGAGCTTTTTGGCCACAACCACAACCATAAACACTACATTTGGAGAGGAGTCAACAAGGCCTATGATGAAAGGTACTCCATTCCTACTGTGAAAAACAGAGGTGGATCGCTGATGTTTTGGGGATGTGTGAGCTACAAAGGCACAAGAAATTTGGTCAGAATTGATGGCAAGATGAACGCAGTATTATTCTTCCCACTGACACAAACTATGGGGCACTATTCCTTCCACTGACACCAATGATGGAACGCAATTACTCCCACTGACATCAACTATGGGGCACTATTCCTCCCACTGACACCAATGATAGGGCATTATTCTTCTCACTGACACCAATGATGGTGCATTGTTACAGATGCCAGGACATTTTCTGCTCCTACTGGCCACAGTTTGGCCCCTCTAAGGTCTGAAGGATAAAAAATTGGCCCTTTGTTAAGAAAGTTTGAAGCCCCCTGGGTAAAATTAAAGTGATTGTAAAGTCTCCTTTGAAAAAAAAAATAAAAAACATGTTATACTTACCTCCTCTGTGCAGTTGGTTTAGCACAGGGCAGCCCGGATCCTCCTCTTCTCTGGTCCCTCCTTTCCTGCTCCTCCCTCCTATTGAGTGTCCCCACAGCAAGCAGCTTGCTATGGGTGTCCATTCAGACCCTTTCGGCCCTGCCCCCTCTATCTCCTGATTGGGTCACTGACTTTTATTGACAGCCCTGGAGCCAATGGCGCCGTGCCATGTATAGTGCAATTTACCTGGAAACATACCTGATTGAATGATCTTGATGGTCTATACCTGGTGGGTCATATCCCACATAAGTGCTATAGGCTTTCCATTAATTTGGAAGCCATTACACTCTGGTAAGCGGCCTTATCACATTTTGGTGGTGTCATTTTGCATAGTATCAAAGTGTGTTTGATGGAAATGTAAGGCCTTCTGTCTAAAAGTTAAACCAGTAATAGATTTCTAAACATGATAATGATCTGAAGCACACTAGCAAAAGGAAAGGCTCAAAAAAAAGAAAAAATAGGGGGATATGGACTGGCCTACTAAAAACCTTTATTTGACTCCCAATATTCCCAATAAAAATTTGTGGTGGGATTTTGAAAAAGGCAATTCATGAAACTCAAAAAACACCTCCCAACTAAAGGAACTTAGAGAAGTGGTCAAAAATGTCATGGTGTCAGATAAAGGTCGACAGTTATACAAGATGCCTGTATAATAATAAATGATTGAAAAGGCATATTATTTGTGTTTGTATTCAAGTATATCGCCTTTATTTATTGGCAGTGTTTAAATTTGAGTGGATAGCTTAGGGCAGGTGTGCCTGGAGAGAGCCCACCCCTCCATAAAGGCACAGTAAGGCAAAGGACGCCCAGCAAAAGCACAATGGCAACTGAAAGCATCCAGTGTGCCCCTGCAACCAATTATACAAAAAAATAGCAACCACCCCAACCTATAGTTTGCCTTTGAAGTAAAGTGCACATGGAAGGGCAACGCACATCACAAACAAAAAATTTCCCAGGACACTTACCAGCTAGCCTTCACAACAATCAAACTTACCCTGTCTAACAATTTACGTTATAAACAGAGGGTTTTGTTTGCACACATTAGCACCATCTTCTAAATATGGGTACAAAAAAATGAAAAATAGCTCTGGCGGCAGAAGGATTAAAGGGTACTCATCTAAACATTTTTTTATCTCAAATCGCATAGGACACCTATATTTTATGTGGTCTCTTACCCTTTACAGTCACATTGAATGTTTCAACCTTTTGATTCGTCTTCGGAGCCCCCTTCTGCTTACTGTATTTGATACATTACAAAGATCAAGATTGCATGTGTTGTCCGCAACATCCCCTGCACCACTTTAGAGAAGTATTGTGTAAAAAATCTTTTGACTAACACTTGAAGTAAACTCATTATTGCAAAAATAATAATAGATGCAATCACTGCCTGTTTAATACACACAAAGTAAGCTCATCAATGTGAAAGTAATAAATACTGCAATCACTGACTGTTTAATACACACAAAGTAAGCTCATCAATGTGAAAATAATAAATACTGCAATCACTGACTGTTTAATACACACAAAGTAAGCTCATCAATGTGAAAATAATAAATACTGCAATCACTGACTGTTTAATTTACATGTCTGACAACTTGAACCTTATGTAATAGCAGATATGTTTTGTGTCACTGACAATTTGGTGATGACACATTTTCAAAATTTCAAGTTACCTTGTTAAATCACAGTGTCATTATTTTAACAATAGTATCAGTTTAGCGATTGACTTTATTGATATATACAATGATGCTATTTATGTAATCCTGCCAGGAAAATTGGTTATTTTCATTGTAATGATGTTTTCTCATTTCTTGCATCCTAGCCCACCTCTGCCATTTAGCAATTAACAATATAAACTAACATAGAATAGCATTTACTGAATGAGTAACAATTAGGGGATTTACTAAAACTAGAGTGTGCAGAATTAAGTGCAGTTTCTGCATAGAAACCAATCAGCTTCCAGGTTTTATTGTCAAAGCTAAGTTGAACAAGCTAAAGTTAGAAGCTGATTGGCTACCATGAACAGCTGCATCAGATTCTGAGTGCTCCTATTTTAGTAAATTTCCTGCAATATGTTCTGCACTGCTCATTTTAAAATAATATCATCCACCAACAAGTTTTTGACCTAAAGTTTATATAAACCAAAACATTTAAAGTGGAACTCAAGCTATATGTACTCGAGACCTGACCACCATTCAACCTGGAGGATAAAGGAAGAAGAAAGGGACAGTGCTGAGAGGGGAGTAGTGCTTGACCACTGTCTTTAATTTAATTTTTAATACATTGGGGCAGGGTTGAGGGTAAAAGCTGTTAACCTGTGGTGCTTTATATATACATATATATATATATATATATATATATATATATATATATATATATACACACACACACACACACACATTTTTCTAGGTAAATATATTTCTAAAGGTGCTATTGACATGAAATGTTCACCACATGATAACAACCCATGCAATCTATATATACAAAAAAAACAAATAAGTTCAGAAATGAAGTTATAGTATATATATATATATATATATATATATATATATATATATATATATATATATACATACAGTACTGTGCAAAAGTTTTAGGCAGGCGTGGAGAAATGCTTTCAAAAATATATATTTTAATTAATTGTTTACAAAATGTAAAGTTTACGAACAGAAGAAAAATCTAAATCAAACTAATATTTAGTGAGACCACCCTTTGGCTTTAAACCAGCAACAATTCTTCTAGGTACACTTTTTGAAGGAACCTGGCAGGTAGGTTGTTCAAAACATCTTGGAGAACTAACCATAGATCTTCTGTGGATGTTACATAGTTACATAGTAGTTGAGGTTGAATAAAGACAATAGCCCATCCAGTTCAACCTGTGTAGGTGTGTGTGGCCGTAATCATCTCTCATACCCCTGAATGTTCTGATCATTGAGATGAACGTCCAAGAGTCTTTTGAAAGTAGCCATACTTCCCGCAGAGACTACCTCTTGTGGTAGAGAATTCCACAATCTTGTAGCCCTAGCAGTAAAGAACCTAACAGTAAAGAACCCCCTGCGTTGCCTGAGGTTAAAACGCTTCTCCTCTAATCGCATTGTATGCCCTCGAATCCTCATGCAATCCTTGCTGAGATCACCATTGAGGTATTTATAAATTGCTATCATGTCCCCTCTCAGGCGTCTCTTCTCCAGGGAGAATAAATTAAGCGATTGTAGACGCTTTTCATAATTAAGGTCCTCCAATCCCCTAATTAGTTTAGTTGCCCTTCTCTGGACTCTCTCCAGCTCCAACACATCCCTCCTGAGGACTGGCGACCAGAACTGGACAGAATACTCCAGATGCGATCTGACCAGAGTTTTATAAAGTGGTAGGATTATAGTTTTATCTCTGGAATACATCCCTTTCTTTATGCATGCCAATATTCTGCCGGCTTTGGCACCTGCCGCTTGACATTGCATGCTATTGCTTAATCTATCCTCTACCAAGACTCCCAGATCTTTCTCCATTTTTGATTCCCCCAAAGGTTCCCCCCCTAAAGTGTATTGTGCTTTTATGTTTTTAGTCCCCAAGTGCAAAACCTTACACTTCTCCACATTAAACCTCATTTGCCATGTCGTTGCGCACTCTGTTATTTTGTTCAGGTCATTCTGTAGGATATCTGCTTCATGCTGTGCAGTTATTGCCCTGCCCAATTTTGTGTCATCTGCAAAAACTGATATAGAACTACTGATCCCGTCCTCAATGCTGTTTATGAATAAATTAAGCAAGGTTGGTCCCAGGACTGAGCCTTGGGGGACCCTGCTTACCACCCCAGACCAGTCTGAGTATGCGCTATTTATTACCACCCTTTCAACACGTCCTTTTAGCCAGTTCTGTATCCAAGAGCAAATCTTGTGGTCGATGCCTGCAGACCTTATTTTATAAATTTAGTGCTTGTGGGGAACTGTATCAAACTCCTTAGCGAAATCCAGGTACACCACATCCACTGGTTTCCCCCTATCTAGCTCACAGCTCACCTCCTCGTAGAATGTTAAGAGATTGGTTTGACAAGAACGCCCATTTGTAAACCCGTGCTGATTACTGCTGATGATGTTGCTGTCTTTAGCAAACTCTACGATATAGTCCCTTATCACCCCCTCCAGAAGTTTACATACTATGGATGTCAGACTGACCAGCCTATAATTTCCCGGGACATGCCTCTGCCCTTTTTTGAATATCGGTATCACGTTAGCTTTCCTCCAATCCCCTGGTACATTTCCTGTCATAATACTGTCAGCAAAGATCAGGAACAGTGGTCTAGATATAGTTTTACTAAGTTCCGTGAGTACTCTCAGATGTACGCCATCCAGGCCTGGTGATTTATTTGTGTTAATTTTATCCAGCCTTTCCCTCATTTCACCCTCTGTTAGCCATAGCGGCAAGTCCTGTGTATTACTACTAACCATACAGTCATGGTCAGTGTACCCCTCCTTTTCCGCGTTCAGCGCGGTTGCCTTTTCAGTGTCCTCTGTAAACATCCTCCCATCATCGTTAATTATGTGTGCAATATGCTCTGCTCTAGTTTTTTTTCTGTTGCTATATTTAAAGAATTTCTTTGGTTTATTTTTACTATCCTCTGCTATTTGTTTCTCAAAGTTGATTTTAGCCATTTTGATTTTGTATATACTTTTCTTATTTGCCTCCTTGTATTGCTCGAAAGCCGATACAGTACCCTCTGATTTATATTTCTTGAAGGCCATTTTTTTACCCCTAATACGTTTTTTTAACATTACGGTTTAGCCAGCCAGGTTTGGCTTTGTCTCTTCTAAATTTATTTACCATAAGAATCCACTGCGAAATGCATTTGTTTAATATGTTCCTAAAGCATTCCCATTTTTCCTCCGTGGTCAGTGTTCCTATGGTTTGGTCCCAGTTTACCCTTTCCATCATTGAGCACAATTTGGGAAAGTTTGCCCTTCTGAAGTTTAGGGTTATGTTCCCCTCTTGCCTTGGTATATTGTTATTTACGCTAAATGTGATCATCCTGTGATCGCTAGAGCCCAGGTTGTCCTGGACTCCTACCTCCGAGATTAGGTCTGGGTCATTAGTGATCAATAGATTCAGCACTGCATTTTCTCTAGTAGGAGAATCCACCAACTGAGACATTTAGTTGTCCTGTAAGGTTTCCTCTTCCCAGTCAATGTCGGGATAATTGAATTCCCATAATATGATGACTGATCCCAGTTTTGCCACTTTACCCAACAGTGATATAAATTCTAGCTCTACCTCCTCCCTTTGGTTGGGTGGCCTATAGCAAACCCCCACAATTACTTTTTCCTTTACTTCTTCCCTATGGAGTTCTACCCACACGGATTCCAACTCCATACTCATCCCTTCCATAATATCACTCCTCTCTATCACCCTTACATTATTCTTGACTTAGAGACATACCCCTCCCCCTCTTTTTCCTACCCTGTCCTTCCGGTACACCGAATACCCTTGGATATTGGCCAGCCAGTCATGTGAGGGGTCTAACCAAGTTTCTGTTATTCCCACAAGGTCTATGTCCTCCTCATGTACTAACATTTCCAACTCATCCATTTTATTAGCTAGGCTCCTGGCATTTGCATATACCCCTCTTAGTTTTGTGGAAGTTGATAGTGAATGGTGATTATTTTTATTCCTGTTTGGTCCCGCACAGTCCCCCCAATTGATGTTATGGATCTACTGTCACTGCTGACCCTAATACTGCCTTCTGTCCTTTGCTCCCTCCTGTAAGCTGCCTTAAATCCTTTTGTCTCTTTATGTAATCCCAGACAGACTTGAAGATGTTGAGATCATGGGTCTGTGGGGTGGCCACCTTATCATTTTCCCTAAAGATATTTCTTAAAGAGGAGTTCCAGACACCTGTCAAAAAACTAAAAGTCAGCAGCTACAAAAAGTGTAACGGCTGACTTTCAAAAAACAGCCACTCACCTGTCTCACGGTCCAGCTGTGCACTTAGCTCAGCCATCTTCATCCTCTGTCCTCCCTTGGCGGCACCAGCAGGGTGCCCACTGCGCATGCACGAGCCGCGCTGCACATTGGGAATTGTGGATTCAGTCTTTTGGGACCTGTCAGTGTCCCAGAAGCCTGCAGGAGGAGGGTGGAAGGAGAACTTTAGTTGCCAAGCGCTCAGAACGGAAGTTAGAAGAAGTTATCTGTCAATATCGGGTACCTGCTCCCCTCCCCCCTCCTCAAAAGTGCCAATTGTGCAAGAGGAGCAAGGGACAAGTCCTTGAAGGGCTGGACAGCGGTACAATAATTAGTGTCTGCAGGCATCAGTGAAGCATGGAAGTTCCTTAAAGGTTTGGGGCTTAATTTCTGCAAATGGAATTAGGATTTGGTCAGGATCAATGGTGTCCTCAGTGCTGAAAAATACAAGCAGATACTTACCCATCATGACATGCCATCAGGGAGGTGTGTTACTGGCCCCAAATGTATTCTGCAGCAGGACAATGACCCCAAATATACAGCCAATTTCATTAGGAGCGGTCTTAAGCATAAAGTAGAACAAGGAGTCCTGGAAGTGATGGTTTGGCTTCCACAGAGCCCTGATCACAACATCATCAAGCCTGTCTGGGATTGCATGAGGACGCAGAAGGATTTGAGGCAGCCTAAATCCACAGAAGATCAGTGGATGTAGACTGTGACGTTGTTACTGCATTGGACTACTCCAGTGCACAGTGCATTGTCATGTTCCGTCGTAGTTGCCACAGTAAAAGTGTGCCATTCAGCTGCCACTGGAGTGTTCACATGTTAAAAGTAAGTTCCTATAAAAAATATACAGTGTGTGCAGAAATTTAGGAAGCAAAAACATGAACAGGGTAAAGGAAAAACTGGTTCCTGTTTTATGTTCTCTAAATAACTAAGAATTCTGTTGTTGGATAATAGCTTTACTTTGTTTATGAAGAGGTGAAGTCGATGTTTAGCATGGTTTTCCAAGAGTAAATTCACATTTTCAGTAAGTCATGTTGAAAAAGCTGTCTGCATGGGGTGTTTTAATGGTGTTCATTGTAGGAGTGAAGTACCGTATTTTGAATTTTAAACTTTTTACTGATACTAATAATGTTACTGTCTCCAAATGGTAATGTCCCAAAGACTGCTGTAGAGAAACAGCAACAATTTGTACTCCTGCAATGTCACTTCAACCACATGACATTTCTTACACCTGTTAGCCTTCCTGCACCATCCTCTCTTTTTTTATAGAGCCTATTTCAACACACATGCACACCCACAAGAAAATGCATACATTTTATAAACAATAACGGAAGATTAGAAAATGCATTCATTCTCAACTCATCTCCTATCATACAAAATCATTTTCAGTAAACATAAAAGGCCTCTTTACAACAATGACCAAGGTTCAGATTGCAAATAAAAAAAGGGGCAAACATACTCGTTCTATGCAAATTAGAAAATTTTCAGAAAACTACAATAATTGCTATGATTATAATTAGGTTCATTGCCACTTTACAATCAATTATTCTACATTAATTGGGTTACACACTCGTATATATATATATATATATATCTATATATATATATATATAGATATATATATATAGATATATATATAGATATATATCTATATATATATTTTTTTCTCATTTGCATGCCAAACACTTAATACCTACATCTAATAATTAGGAAGTATAGGAAGTAAAATGGTAATATTTTCAATGAACTTACATTGTTACATAGTTAGTCAGATTGAAAAAAGACACAAGTCCATCTAGCTCAACCAATAAAAAACAAAGAAGAAAACACAACCATACAATCCCATATACACAATCCTATACCCACAGTTGATCAAGAGGAAGGTGTAAAAACCCCAGCAAAGCATGATCCAATTTGCTACAGCAGGGTAAAAAAATCCTTCCTGATCCCCCAAGAGGCAATCGGATATTCCCTGAATCAACTTTACCTATAAATATCAGTATCCGTTTTTTATTATGTACACCCAGGAAAGAATCCAGGCCTTTTTTAAAGCAATCTACTGAGCTGGCCAGAACCACCTCTGGAGGGAGTCTATTCCACATTTTCACAGCTCTTTTGTGGAAAAAACCTTTCTGTATTTGGAGACTAAATCTCATTTCCTCTAGACGTAAAGAGTGCCCCCTTGTCCTCTGTGATAATATACTATAATAACTTAACATCAAGTTCACTATATGGACCCCTTATGTATTTGTACTTTTTGATCATATCCCCCTTAATCTCCTCTTCTCAAGAAAGAATAGATTCAGTTCCTCTAATCTTTCCTCATAGCTGAGCTCCTCCATGCCTCTTTTCGGTTTGGTTGCCCTTCTCTCCAGTTCCCCTATATTCTTTTTGAGAACTGGTGCCCAAAACTGAACTGCATATTCCAGATGAGGTCTTACTAATGATTTGTACAGGGACAAAATTATATCTCTCTCTCTGGAGTCCATGCCTCTCCTAATACAGGAAAGGACTTTGCTTGCCTTGGAAACAGCAGCTTGGTATTGCATGCTATTATTAAACGTATGATTTACCAGAACACCCAGATCCTTCCCCGCTATGGATTCCCCCAGTTCTACTCCACCTAGTATGTATGATGCATGCATATTCTTAGCCCCCAAGTGCATAACTTTACATTTATCAACATTAAACCTCCTTTGCCACATAGTTTCCCAATGAAACAATGCAGTGAGGTCGGCTTCTAAGTTGGAGACATCCTGGAAGAAAGTTATTCCACTGCATAGCTTGGTGTCATGTGCAAAGACTGAAATAGTACTTTTAATCCCAGACCCTATATCATTTATAAAGATATTAAAAAGTAAGGGTCCCAACACTGAACCTTGGGGTACACCACTGATAACCTTAGACTATTAAGAGTGAGAATGATTAACCACTGCTCTCTGAATTCTATCTTTTAGCCAATTTTCTATCCATTTACAAACTGATCTTTCCAAGCCTGTAGACTTTACCTTACACATTAGCCGTGTGTGGGGAACGGTGTCAAACGCTTTTGCAAAATCCAAGTATACTACCTCCACAGCCACTCCTCTGTCCGATGTTTTATTTACCTCCACAAAAAAAGAAATCAGGTTTGTTTGACAACTTCTGTTTTTTATGAATCCATGCTGTCTGTTGCCTAAAATATTTATTTCCAGCAATAATTCATCTATGTGGTCTTTTATTATACTCTCCAGTATCTTACCGATTATAGAGGTTAAACTAACAGGTCTATAGTTGCTTGACAAAGACTTTGATCCTTTTTAAATATAGGCACCAGATTGGCCCTACGCCAATCCAGCGGTACTATTCCAGTCCTTAACGAGTCCCTTAATATTATAAACAAAGGCTTTGTTTCTAATAACAGAGCTCAATTCTTTTAGGCTGCGTGGGTGGATGCCATCTGATCCAGGCACTTTATCCACCCTTAATCTGTCTAAATATTTCTGGACCATATCACTTTTGAGCCATTGTGGATCATTTGGGGCTGTGTCAATACCATCCCCATTATGGTCATGAGCTCCCCCATGCTCCTTTGTATACACAGAGCTAAAGAAAGCATTTAATACATTTGCCTTCTCTTTGTCCCCAGTCATCAACTCCAGATTATTTTGTAAAGGGTCTACATGCTTAGACCTGACCTTTTTACTATTAATATATTTGAAGAATTGTCTTTTGCAATCTGTCTTTCATTTTGTTATATTCTTTGTAACAATTGTACAATGATAGTGTTCCTTCATTTTTACATTTTTTAAAAGCACTTTTATTATTTATAGCTTTTTATACCTTTGGCCATGAGCCACTTGGGTGGTATTTTTAGCCTTTTAAACGTATTGGAATATACTTTGCAGTGAGTTCACATACAGTTTTTTTGAAAAATTCTCATTTCTTTTCTGTGTTCATTGATGCCAATATTTCCTCCCAGTCTAAGTCTTGTAGCGCAGCCCTCATCCTTGTAAAATTTGCTTTCTTAAAGTTAAGTGTTTTTATATTTCCTGTATGCGTTTGTTGCTTACAACTAACATTAAATTAAATCATATTATGGTCACTGCTACCCATATGTTCGTTTATATGAATATTGGTAATAAGCACTATTTCTCGACAAAGCTCTGACAGAGTAAAATGCCATTAATATCCTGGTGTCTGAGGAATTGTATGAGATTTAAATAATCATAGTGAGATGCACTGAACATTTTATTATGTGTTACTTACTGCTGTTCGTCAATGTAAGGAATGTATTGCAGTATATTGAATAAAGAGTATCTTTTATTTAAATGTAAAAATGAGTCCATATATGCTTTAAAAGACTGGCAATTAAAAGAAAAGAGTTTAATGTATCCTTAAGAATACAGCATCTGGAATATCATTTAGATCCTGCTACTTTACTGATCATACAATGTGGTCTCAGTTCCATTAGTTTAATAAGTATGTAATATTCATATTATTATTATACAGGATTTATATAGCTCCAACAGTTTGCACATCGCTATACAATATAAAGGGAGACAATACAGCTAGATATTTAAATTTAGAAATTAATTGTAAAAAAAAAGCAATAGATGCCAGGGTTTAAGGTGCTGCCTGCTGTATCACTGATCGTATCTGTTTTATCTGTGCTAATATAATTTTCAATCGAATTAATGTGTTTTTACATTGAATTAATGCTTATATATTGTACAGAAAGAGCATTGGAACTCTGCAGCCGCAAATATCAGTGCCATGAAGGTTTTGCAGTAAAAGAGGCCTATGGAGGCATATCATTTTTTTTAAAACAGGATAAATGAAGATTAAAATGATTTTGAGCTTCAGTTTGTAACAGAACCCATTTGGTCTTGTTTCAGGCAAACAAATTACGAACAAAGACCTTGAGGAATACGCTTAACCCCACATGGAATGAAACGCTAACATATTATGGGATCACAGATGAAGATATGATTCGTAAGACTCTCAGGTAAGCCTGATACTAATACCATCCTCTTTAAATTGGAATATCAATTTTTCCTATTAAACTGCAACCAGAGTCTGTGTCTTTTTTCTGTAATTAATTTGTAAGTTGCAATTTTGTTTGTGGAAGCAGTATCTATGTACAACGTATGATAAATATTCCAAATCAAACTGAAGGGTTGAATATTGTAACTGTGAATACAACAGAAGCTTAAATGATATCTGGGTTTGGAGTAAAGACTTTGTATTCTGATGAATGGTTCCATGTGTAGCAAAATTTCTAGGCCTATGGCCTGATGTGGGTCTGCCATTAGTACCGGTAATCTCTCCAGCCCATGTGAGCTGCGACCCTGGGTGTGACAACTGAAGCGACAACTCCGGCATCTTTGTTTGTGGTTTTTTATTGGAATAAAGGGGATGGGAGAAGGGGATGAGTGGGATACTCCTTGAGGCTTTAACTAATTACAATTGGGACTTTACTTCTGGAATGGCGCTTCCGTGACGCCAGCCAGCGCCAGCCAACGCTCACTGACACTGAGAATACTCTGTAGAACTGAAGAAGGGCTGAATCCTTGACTTATAGTCCAGAAGATCCAAGACTGAGAACTGTAGAACTCCTGACACTGTTGTACTATGAAAGCCACTGAATACTTTCCCCCTCCTGGCACAGCTTGAGATAGTATATAGTAGAACTCTGTATAGCTGTCACTTTAACTGGCACGCTCTGTGAAATGCAGGGCCCAGACTGCAAGTGCCCCCTTTAAACTTGAACTCTTCAGGGTACACTGACTATGTACCCCCTCTGTAGCTTCAGGGTCCTCAACCTAGGTACCCCCTTTACAGCTAGCTGACACTGGATACCAGAACCTCTTCCGGAGTGGTCCACTCTAACTTCATGCAGACCCCAGGGGCAATCCTCAGTACTCATGACCTGTGTAGGCTTTCCTAGGACTGGACCCCTCTCTCTCCCTGCAGGCTCTCAGCACACCGGATCTCCTCAGCTCAACTTAGCACTCTCTAGACACTCAGGCAACACCCTGAGACATCCACCTTCCTCAGACAGGAGAAGAGACAGCCGCACTCTCCTTCCTGGGACTCTGCTCTCGCCAAAGACACCGTGCCATGCACTTCCCCCCAAACTTATACCAACTCCCAGAATCCTTTGCAGCCTAATCTGCCTTCCTGGGTAGTTACAAGCTGGGATGTGTCCCCTGATTGGGCTTCCCACATTGCCCTATGAGAAGCCTCTCACAGGAGCCAGTGGGGATACTTCTCCCCTCAGCAGGCACATCTGGAAGACCTGACACCCTATCTAAACAAATCACAGCCCTGCTGTTAGGCAGACAAGGCCCACTATACATTTACCTAGCACCTACCTGTAGGGTGCTACACATGTAATAGCTATCTATTCTGTAATGCCCTGTACAGCAGCAGTCCAACTAACAAAGGGAGAGGCAGCAAAGAAGAGCGGTCAGTTATGCTGACAAGAGGATAGAGTGGATTGAGCAGATGTTTGTTGCTGCTCTTTAAAGCACAACTTTGGGAAACAGAAAAATGATCCCATTAAGTGTGGATGTGCCCCCCACTGGAAAAGAAAATCTATTCACCTGATCCTCTGCTACTCCATGCTGCTAAACTGGTCCCAGCAGCATCCTCTGCTCCCTTGCATTGCCAAACTTGTTCTTATAGCAGCTTCTCACCCAGTTTAAGGTCCTGACATCTTCAAGACCAATTCAGGGACCATATCTCTGAATATCAGTCCACTATCTGAAAGTGGGAGTGGAGGATAAGGTAAGTTAAAGCTGAACTCCAGGAATTCAGCCACTTTGTAAAACGTGCAGGCACACTATTAGTTATGTCTAAGAAGGTGCATGACATCTTCATAAATTATTTATATTATTTATATCTGACATGTTTATGGCTCTGCCAGAGCATACACTGATGCACAGGGTTGTGAGAAAGGAGAGAGAGGCACACTGAGCAGCTATGCCTGCTCCTCTCTTCTAATGCCCATTCAGAGAAGCCTATATATTTTGTGAATGAGTTCACATAATACAAAGACTTCTGTGTGTGCCTTCACTTATTACAAAGGAGCTGAATTTCTGGAATTCAACTTTAAAATTCTTCTTCTCTCCCCTAGACTAAGTGAGCAGTTAATCTTTACAGTATGGGTGCAGCCCCACTGCAAGGAGTAATATTTAGGTTTCCTGAAGTTGGGCTTTAACAATTCAATCACAGACTAGGGGCAGGCAGTTGACCAGGTTGCACTGCCTAAATGCAGTAGAAAAAAATCAGGTTGTTCACCTGCACAGGAGGACTGGAAAACTTTGATCAAGATGGCAAAAGCAACCAACTGTCCTTTTCTTGGTGGGGACAGCTTTTTGTTGGCTTAAGAAAGACCAACACACAACGCTCCCTTTGCTCTTTGCTTTTAGTCACATAATATTTCATAGCTGCAAAGCAAGTCGATAAAGGAAGCTCCCCTGTACAAGGCACTGTGATTGCATGTCTAAACAGCGAGCAAATAGCTATAGAATGCTCTTTAGCTGTCACTGATGGAAGTCAGCTGTCACTGAATTTAGGAAGTTTCTCAACTCAGGGCCTCCAGCCAAACATATACTGTATATGTTGGACTGGCTCAGGGTACAGTGGCCCCCCAGCATAATCTTTTTCTGTTAGCTTTGGTCTCCTGTCTATGGGAGCAGTGTACTCCAGGAATGGATGGACAGAAATACAAATTTCAATGTTATGAATAGCTGTTTCAGCTCTAATGGGCACCAATAGGGATAGAAATGTAGGAATAGCCAATAATGGTTTTATAATATAATGTCATTGTCGGGACTTTTATCCATTTTATTGCTTCACTCTCTAATAAGCTGTGGACTTGTTAAGTATGAGTATATTCCAGTTCCAAGCTGGATAACTGTTCTTTCTTCTTATAGTAAACTGCATTATAAGAAAGAAAAATAAGTTATAAAATACTGTATATGATTTAAAGATAGATTTACTATCTTAATCTGTCTAGTCTTCATTTGTATCTTGTGACCTTGTTTCAAGCTCTCCTGATGATGACAGGCCTATAGCTGAATTATTAATTTACCTACAGGCTGTACTAACTGTGATATTGTGTACATGCTAGATGAACACATATCCTGCAAAATGGGAGAAATTGATTTTTTGTTCAAGATTTTATCAGATTTGCTGTTGCTTTCAAAATCATCAGTCATAACACTTACCTACTGTCACCTATAATGGGGGTTTATTGAACATGTTTAAGGCCAATTCTAGCTTCCTTTTTTAAAGAAAAGTTCAAACGTGTATAAAAAAGGAAAGTTATATAAAAGTTAACTTAATTTACAGCAGAATTAAACCCAAACGCCAACAGTTATTAAGCCTTTTTGCAGTTACAGGGATGAGATAAACAATTTAACACTGGCAGGGGTGACTTTAATCATCAGCTTTTATTTATGTAAAACCTTTATCCCACAAGGAAAAAATACTGTTTGCTGTAACTGATTATAAAGTATCAGCTGGAGTTCAATTTGCCAGTATATTTAAATCTGCTAGTACTTCTAACCCCCCTCCCAGGCTGACAAAGCTGTTTTCCAAATCTGCCCCCTCATTCATCCAGAGTGGTGTCTGTATAATACAGGAAGTGTGTTACTGGCCAGATCAACAGGGGAAAAGAGAGGAAAAAAAACAAAGAAAAGAAAACTATAACAGCCATTACATCTAATGATTGGTAAGCGCAAATATACCACATTTTTGGTTTGGGGGTTGACCCTCTTGCTGGCAGAGCTATTTTTGTTATTTTTTTTTTTTTTTTGTAAACATGTATAAAAAGTAATTTTAGGCCCAAAAATTAGTTTAAACCCACAAACATTATATACCTTATAAAAGCAGTAATTCTGGACATTTTGACTTTTTAATGTACACAATATTTGAAAAACAGTTTATCAAGTGCAAGTCACTCACATTTTCATAGTTAAAACTCGCCTATAGGACCATACTGGGGATATCCTGCAGATCATACCCTCTCAACGTTTATTTTTAATTTACGAGGATGTGTTTAGAGGTGTATTTAGAGGAGGGGCAGGGTAGGGGTTGGGTGGGGAAAGTGGTGGTGAGTAGCTCTTAAGACCTGGCTAGTAGCTCAGATTTTTTGTTCCCTATGTAAGATAATGTCTTTATGGCAGGTTCTTTTCAATAAGACAGAAAAGGTTCTTTTTAGACCCCTGATGTTTCCCCTGCTCTCCATTAGCTTTTTCTCTGGGCACAGTGGCCTAGGAAAGTAACATCTGAAGCAAGAAGTGTTGTTATGAGCATTGCTTCCAGGTTATTTGCAGCTAGGGGAGATCAGTCCTGCTTGTCTGCTGACCATCTTTTCACAAATTCCTGTATTCCCTGCATGCTTTCCAGCTTCTCCTCTGCTGTTTACTTTCAGTTTTAAGGAGTACAAATCCCACTGTACCTTGCTGCCTGACTCTGCCTCCTAAAACTTTTCCTCTCAGCACATGTAGTGCAGAAGGCCCGCTCTGTGAAATGTATGACAAAGCAGTCCCTACTCACAGGACATAGAATTCAAGGAAGTAAACACATGGGGACCTTCACAAAGTATGTTTACTTCAAGATCATTCAGAATAAAAGGAGTAGGATAGAAATAATGGAATCATAAGGTGGAATAGAATATATAATTTTACATTGTAACCATAAATATTCTTTAAGCTTTAGGGATGAGTTAGAAGACAAGGATATTAATTCATTTTCATTTATTTTCTGTGCCAAGGGCTAATAGAAACTGTACTAATATAGATGAGCATGTACGAATTCTGTATATCGGTAATAACTCTATTGGAGATTCCATGGTTTATTGATCATACAAGAGAGGTTAATGAAGGGGACTGTAACTACTTGTCACCTGTGGGTACTGAGAATGTTCCTAGAATTACCATGCAGAGATAATATAGGATCTTGAATTTAAAAATAATTTAAAGCGGAGTTCCGGGCACAGAAATTATTTTTCAATAAACATACCCCCGGGACAGTCAGGGCTAGTACATTCCACAATGGCTAGCCTCTGATCTGTCCCGGTTCGCACTTACCTTTTAGAAGAAATACTTACTTATAAAATTTCTTCCACAGCGTTTCCATCTCTCTTGTGGGCAGCTGAAGCCGGCGCGGTCCTCTTCGGCGTCTTCTTCCGCGTCTTCTTCTCCCAGAATGCGCCTGCACCGGCCCCTCTCGTCACTTCCGGTGCGGCGCCGCATTCCTCCACAGCTTCTGGGCATGCCCAGAAGCTGTTTAGCAGGGGAATGCGGCGTAGCCCGGAAGTGACGAGCGGGGCCAGTGCCGTCGCATTGATTCCTGGGAGTGATGACGTTCAGCTCCCAGGAATCAGTGCAAGCCAGGAAGTGACAGCGGAGCCGCAGCGCTGAGGGAGGAAGTGAAGACTAGGTGAATATATTCGATCTTCAATTACAAGGTGAGTTTTTTTAAAAAAAAACCTAACTATCCAATTCCTTTTCAGGTGAAGGGGAACAAGCGGACGGGCACAAAAAAAAATATTGATTTTGTGCCCGGAACTCCGCTTTAAAACACAGAGACATTCGGTTTAAATAAGTACAATTAAAGTATTTCTGTAGAGTTGAGAAATTTAAATGTTTAAAAAGGGAAAATGAGAATTAACACACACCTTCTGGGACAGGGTAAGTATAATTGACAATCCTTTCATATTTTTAAGAGATACCAAGAAGGAGCATGTGATTCATGTGAACAGGTTGCTGGTGGCCTTTTAGAACTTTTATCTGTAGATTGTGAATTGACTGCATGACTGCATAAGTAAAGTTTATTTTTTTTGTAGGAGTATGTGGGGGATCATCTCATCTCTGTCCTTGTGATTTCTTTTTTAAAGGTTTATTAAGTGTACAAATAACAGCTGTGGCAAATAGGGGGTTGATTTACTAAAGCTAGAGAATGCAAAATCTGGTGCAGCTGTGCATGGTAGCCAATCAGCTTCTAACTTTGACTTTAAGCTTTGACAAATAAAATACAGAGCTGCACCAGATTTTGCACTCTCCAGTATTAGTAAATCATCCTCAGAGAGCAAAGAATATTAATTCCAAAGGATATCACAGTGTATAATAGTACCTCATACAAGTAGGAAATACATACTGTAGCACAAGATGACTCCCGGGTCCACAAACTTAGTTATATAATAAGGTCAGTAAAGTCTTCCAAACAAGAGAAGGAAGGGCGGGGGGGGGGGCAATGCAGATATATGGAAATATCAAATAAATCCCATAAAGACTAGATAATGATTTAGGAGGAAGAGGGAAAAGCAGGGTAGAAGAAAAGTGGAAAGGGATGGAGGGAAGAGGGGTAGGGCACAAAGTCCTAGTTCCCCATATGAGACCCAGTAAAACCAAACTCAGTTCAGTAGCAGTAATATACCAAATTGCACTCATTTACAATGTCAGATCTCTCGCCAACAGCCATGTTGCCCAGGTTTTTATGAATTTTTTGGCACAGTTACATCCCAGGTAGGTGAGTTTATAAAATGGTAATACCACATTAATCATGGATCTCCAATGCTGTAGAATAGGAGAGTCAAATAGTTTCCATTTGGAAAGAATAGTCTTTCTGGCATAGTAAGCTGTGTATAGGAGGAATAGCTCTTAATGATAAGTTGTATCAACCGTGTTGCATGCACCAATAGCAGTATTAGAGGAATTACAACACTAATCACCGAACAAATATCTTCCAACACCCCCCACCAAAATTCTTGTATAAATGAGCAGGACCACACCTTATGGATAAATGTACCAGGTTCAGTATGGCATTTAGGACAACTGGCATCTACAGTTGTATTAATGGTACAGAGATGCTGTGATGAGCAATATACCCTGTGTGGAAATGTTAGCTGCACTTATCTATCTTTTCCCTATATCATAAGTGGAAAGTATTGTTGAATATCCTCCTCTCAATCACCATTTGTCAGTGTGGGGATGTCCTGTTGCCATGTCTGAAAAAGTTAGGTGATCTTCGAGGTATAGATGTTGGACAGGCAAAGGCATAGAGAAGAGAAGTATAAGATGTAGTATAAGATAAGAAGTTAAAGTCAAAAATTCCAAATTCTACCCAGCAGAATGTATCATAAAGCATATTTTTGTTTAAGCTTTGCTCTTTTCTGTAAGCGTACCTATTCTTAACAAACAATAAAGTAGAATAAAAACCTTTGCTTACCTCGTAGCTGCTTGTACTATAAAGTAATTAATTCTCAAAGATTACAACAACTACTCTGATGTCAGGTTTCAGTGGGTTTCTAAAAGCTTAAAAACACCCACTTGTTGTTTACAATAAAACTCTGCCCAGCTGCCAAGATCTGCTTAAAAAACAAATAAGCCAAGATGTCAGTGCCTCTGCTGTAAACCTTGAAAAATAATTTCTGCACAATGTAATAGATACAGAAGGGAAATGACATTAGTTGCCTCCTGATGGTGTAGATTAATAACATGCAACAGCAGTGGCGGCTGGTGTATTGGGGGTGCAGGGGCGCCGCCCCCCTATCCATGCATCCGGCCCCCTAATCTACATGCAGGGGTGCCAGATGCATGGAATTCAATGGGGCTTTTTTTTTTTTTTAGCCATGTGATTAGAGCCAGAGGCTCTAATAGGCTAAAAAAAAGTTTTGTGACAATAGCGAATATAAATTCGCTATTGTCAAATGGATCCTCCTCCTGGCCAATGAAGAAGTGGGTCATGAGACCCGTTTACCGATTGGCCAAAATTTGAAGCTATGCCATTGGGCATGGAGGAGGAGGGAGGAGACGCTGAAGACCGAGAAGGGAAGAAGCCAAAGTTGCCGCGGCCACACTTGTCCAGATGTTGCGTCCAGGCAGGGTGAGTGAGCCGGGGGGTCCTGCTGTGGTCCGGGGGGGTGTATGGCGCACGGCCTAGTGTGGTCCGGTGGGGGGGTGTATGTATGTTGCGGCCCATCTTCCACCCCCCCCCGGCCCATGGAGCACCAGCCGCCACTGTGCAACAGTATGGGTACCTATGAGTAATTTTATAGAGCATTTAGCAAGTTCACCATAGTGAAGGCAAGTTTTGCTTTCCCATTTGTCCCTTGTGTTAAGTCATGTTACATTCAGTAAATAATGCTCCACCAATACTGAATGACTATACATGATAGGTCTCTTAGTGTTGCTCTGAATTACTGACACTCTCTATATAGCAGGGTTTATCAACCAGGGTTCCTCCAGTGGTTGCCAGGGGTTCCTTGAACAATGAGCAATTTCTGCCTCTCAGGTTCCCACTGACACCATTGATTTTTTCGCTATCTGTAAGGGAGGTAATTATTCCCAATGACCACAAGTGTAAGGAGCATTTATCCCACTGACCATCACATTAATTTATCATGAGTTGTAAATATTGTACCTTTTGCACAATTTCCTTGAGAGCAGAAAGTTGTTCCAAGGGTTTCGTCATGTTAAAAAGGTTAAGAAAGGCTGCTGTATAGGGTTGTCTCTGACATTCTCTGTATGGGACACTCTTTCTATATGGCTGGGGTCATCTTCCCATGATGCTGAGCTGTGTATCATGGTATGTATATCATAAATGTAAATTTTTAAATAATTAGGTTCACATGTGTGTATTTTAATGTTTAGCTGTATACCTGGGCTTCTGTTCTATGCAGGCTAAGCAAGTTGGTGTTAAAAGTTATGTATCTAAGAGACCACAAAGAGGTCCTTATGTTTATCTCCTGAAAATCATTGCACAGATTTCAAACATTGCAAATTCATGAAAGTCATTCATTTTTTATTCCACTTAGCATTTGATACCTCATGAAAAATTGAGCTTTTTTTATCACAATAGCTATCAATCATTCATGAACTTGTGGTCTAGACTTTCTATTAGTCTTGTCATGAGTGTTGAGACTTTGGTTCAAGTACAATATTTCTGGGAACTAAGTTACATATCATATGTTTGTCTATTTTCTAATCCTTCTACAAGATGTAACTCATTACGGTGTCAGACCTTGTGCAGTATTAGTGTCCTCGCTAGCAATGAATGGGTCAGCACAGGTGGCAGTCAATTTAGGGAAGATTAATCTGATCCATATTTTTGTTGATTCACTCTCTCCTTCTTCTACCTTTCTCATTAATATCACACTCCTCGCTGACACTGCCAGTAAAACCTTCTGTCGTTTTATATGGTGTTGAAAAATTGATGTGTAAATATTTTCTGTAAAGATTGAAAAACCATGGTGCTATTTTTTAACCTGCATTGTAAAGCCCCCCAGTGTATAAAATAAAACAGGATAAGCATTCTAAAATACTGTTTCCAGTGCTGTGTTATTTAAAGAACACCTACGCTAAAAACCACACTCAGGTGAATACTGTGAACTAAAGGGTCAGTCCTTCCAAAACGAACCCAGAATTAACAATCCTCACACATGGGGGCTCCATTTTGTGTTCACACAGCAGCCATTATGGGAACTTTTTTTTTTTTTTGGAGACCTTACAGTCCACTGTAGTTAGTTCCTGTCTGTTCGGAGGCTGAACCAAACCAAACATAAATGGAAGTGTGCAAAGAACAGACTTGATTATTGCTTAAAGATCCCAGAAATCTGAAGGTCTCCAAAGTCGACACAGTACTGTTGAGTGTAATCAGGGGGCAGTGTCTAGAGGTTTCTCCTGAAAATCCACTGTTATCTCCATGTTTTTTTGAGTATGTTGAGTTCTAGGTTGTTACAACTGCACCACAGGGCCAGGACTTTACGCCACTCATCGCCATTCCTGATAAGACCAATGACAATTATGTCATCTTCATATTTTAGCACCTTAACAGATTCGATTCTTGAGGTGCAGTCATTGGTGTATAGGAAAAGGTTTAGGTGGAGAATGCACATCTTTGAGGAGTTCTGTCTGGATGCTTTATATTATTGTCTTCAGCCTCACCTGCTGCTTCCTGTCTATCAGGAAGTCGGTAATCCACTGATAGGTAAAGGCAGGCTCAGTTAGCTGGGTGCGTCTGGTGCTGAAGATTTCTGGAGTGATAGTGTTGAATACCTAATTATTAAAACCACCCCATTTAGCTAAAGTGTGGCTCTACCTGATCATCCTGAATCTTCCCCCACCCACTATAATTACCTCATTAACTGTCTGCTTAGTAAGCAGTAAACATCTCTCAAGTTTGTCAGTTTCCTTTAGTGTTGAATTTTGCACCTCCAAATTTCTAGTGTAAGATTTACACACATCTGCTCACATCTGCATCACACCCTAAAACTTTTTCTCCACTCATGCTTGTATGTGACTTATACTGTGACTCTTGCAACTAAAATTGTGGCAAGTGAACCAAATCAGATTTGTACATTAAGCATTAAAATAAGAGGATTTTTAAAGTGGAACTACTTGAAATAAAAATATGTTCTTTAGCAAGGAACATGCATTCCACATTAATAATTATGCTACCAAAATTAGTGTGTGCTGTAAATTGCCTCCAGTATTACTCCTGTATCATCTTGCTGGAGGCTGTCATTTTGCTGAAGCCCAGAGCACCTCAAGCAGCAGTAATCTTTACGTATAGGAAAAATAACCGCGCTACGTAATTGGAAATAAGAAAATAAAGCAGCAGCTTCAAGTGTGACAACACCAAAAAATAAAATAAAAATAAAACAAGCTGCGCTAAAGCAGTGAAACAGTGCTGTAACCACACGTGTATAACAAAACCATGTAATTAAAGATATTCCTAAAAGTCCATATAGTCTCTATTCAAATATATTCATCAATGATATTGACAGGATTCTCCAAGTGTAGTAAGATCTCCACTGGTAGTACAGACTGCTTACCAGAATGTAGTAAATAATAAGCCAATTTAGGGGATTTCACACCCAAGGCCACCTAAAGATATCGCTCTTGTGGGTCAATTACTCCACTGTGTTCCAAAAGTCCTGGATCGTACAGTAGCCTCAACCGACATCAGACCATGAACATAGGAAAAAAGATATGGAATCCCATAGCGTAATACTGATAAATATTGCATAGAAATGTAGGAGGAAAGCTATGAAGTGTGCAGAGTGTATAATGTGAAATTAAATCACAAAATAACTGTAAGGGATCCAGAGAATGGCAGATATCCAATAAAAACAAGATTCACAGAAGTAACCACCATCAAGTGTGCAAACTGCTTACCAGATAGAGAATATAAGATCGTCAAAATATATTATTGGATGATTCAAGCTCTATATTCCACTCAAAAGATAGTGACCACCACCAATAGTACGAACTGCTTACCAGAGGTAAAACATTAATTGCAGAGTGAAGGAATTAAGAGGCAATCCAGAAGTAGACCAGACTCCACCAATTGAGGACCGTGACCACCACCCGAAGCTACAAACTGCTTACCAGATATTGGTTGTATGTAACGCCAAAATAGATTCACCAAGGGTCTCATGTGCTCCAGAAATCCCGTAATGAAAGGCTCAATGGACCTCCAATGGTAATGGGTTCAGATCACACAGCATGGGCATCAATCACCTCCTGTCTTCTATGAAGTAATCTTTAGCTTGCCAGCAGATTGGCCACTAGTGCTCTGATTTTTGTCACAATGCCAAACATGGAGAACAACTGAGCATGTGCAGAGAAGGGTGAGACATTACTGGATTTTAAACAGTATAGGCACTTATTTTTAATGTTTTACATAGCTATACCCCCTAAATGAATGTTTTACATAGCTATACCTGTAAAAGGGGCCTGAAGTGATCTAGAAAGACTAATTTTCTCACCGAATTCCACTTTAAGAGGATATTTTAGAAAATATATGAGGGGTTTTTGTAATGTCCTACTTTAGAGTAGTTGAGGAAGCAGTTTATGAATGAAGAATAAAATGGTTCTAAAGCCTGGACATATTTTACTTTTATGTATTCCCTGCATTATACTTACCCTACCAACTCTCCCTGCTCTCGCAGGCTTTACTGAGGTAGAAGGAGCCACTGGTTCCTGCTGCTGTCAGTCATATCCAGACAAGGAGAAGTGGGGGCAGGGCTGAGCTGCTCTGTCTTTGTCTATGGACGCAGGCAACATGGCTCAGGACTGAGCCCGCCGGCGTGCCACAATAGGAAGCGTCTTCCTGTGGTGGCACACCAAGAAGAGAAGGAGCCAAGAGCGCTAGCGGAAGACCGGAGAAGCAGATGATCAGGGCCATTCTGTGCCATTCTTTCACGGGTTGGTAAGCATAACATGTTTATTATTAAGAAAAACATTTTACAATCACTTTACCTCTTATAGTAAATCTGTTTTTTACTGCTTCTGTTTAGCATTGTCTTGATTTATGATAAAATTTATGCATTTTGTCCCTCACTATGTGTTGTAGGTGTTTTTTTATTTATTTATTTATTTATTTATTTTCATGCACTACAGTGCATTGAGAGCCCTTTAAATTTAATGTTAAAACAACACAGATCAATGCATAAAAAAAATGCGCTTCGATGTGTGTGGGTTATTGCACCGCAATAGTGTGAATGAGCCCTTACTGGACTTTGCATTGGCCTAACATTCCCCTTCAATTAAAAATGTGTTTATGAAATAAATAAAGTAAAATGATGTTTAACCCTGGCTCATGCTGACTACATCAGGTGATTTAGCATATGACACCTAACTTTTTGTGACATGTACTGTTTCACCTTTGCGTGGGAGTTCTTTTGTTTTTATAGCAATGCACTTTAGCTGATACCCCTGGTGTGAAATTCTGGCAATCTCCTGCCAGCACTACATGACAGGATCACCCTGGGATTTCCCACTGTGCCTGTCAAGCTCACCTCTTGCATTCCTCTCATGACTGGTAGAACATTCCTGTCAGATTATGAGCTTTGCTTCTTTTCACTGAGTATGTGAGAAATATTCTTTATTACTTTTATTTTTGTAATTTCTACTAAACTTCACAACTGGAACTTTCTGAAAATTAACTGTGTTGTCCACAGCAAATACATATTTATTTGAATGTTTTATCAAGGGTAAATAACTGACTAATTGCTACAGGTCGCATGTCTTTTCTTTTTTGTTAGGTTCCCTGTGGGTTTCTCATTTTTTATATCGAAAAAATGAGCCTTGTCTATCACTGGCACTTGTACTAAACTTTGCGAAATGTAGACATTACAGGAATTGGATACTTGATGAATACAATGGGGTTAATTTACTAATACTGGAAAGTGCAAAATCTGGTGCAGCTTCTAGGTTTTTCTTCTTTTTTTTGTCAAAGCTTAATTGAACAAGCTGAAGCTAGAAGCTGATTGACTACTATGCAGAGCTGCACCAGATTTTGCACTCTCCAGTTTTAGTAAATCAACCCCAATATCTCTTTTTCATAAAATGTTTTTTTATGGCAGGAAAAAAAAACATGGTAGTGTGTTATGCAATGCTGCTCTCGTGACAGGCAATGCATTTGCACATGCAATTTCACCACACAGTGACACTGTTTAATTAAAGGATTTGAGAATCTTCACTCAAAAAAGTAAATGTTCATATCAAGTGGAAAGCAAATTACTGTTTATTTTATCTGCACATGCTTTGATAAATATAGTGTCACTTTTTTTTTAATGAAGATTCCTAATGTCTTTATTAAATTCGCCTTACTGTGTACATATTGTATGTGTTCTAGCAAACTAGGATGCAAAATTACAACCCCCATATAGTGGAAAACCTTTCAAATTCGAGGTAGTAGCAGACACCTTGTACTGTTATTCTTAAAGTGTTACTAAACCTAGGACCCTGCATTCACTATATCTGGTCTCACACAGTACACAGAACATGAAAAATGCAATCATTTTAATAAATATAAACTGCTAAATACCTTTTCTCATCAGCAGTATATAGCAGTCTTGTGACTTCTAGCAGTGTCTGGCTAAGCACTTATTAAAGCTTGTAGGAGGAGTTTTCATTCTCCCCTGATTGTCCTATGAAGATGCAGGACCCCCTGACCCTCTGTCTGGACAGTGCTGATTGGACCTGTGCAGATCACATTAGCATATATCTGTTGAAGGGGACTGTCATACAACATCCATGCATACATTCTCAGGCATGCAATGAGACATATCCTTACTCTATCCGGACTGACAGCTATCATATCGGTGGCATTTATCCTACATACTGCTGACTTTACTGGACATTTTTGCATCTATAGGGGGTGTGAGAGTACAAAGGGAGGGAAGTTGTGGGCCAAGTTGGGTTGGTAGAGGTGAGGGAGTTGAAGAGGAAGCAGGGAAGGACACCAGGGTATGGGATCTAGCTAGATGTTACATGTCCATTATATAGTGTTGAAAACAAACATTTTTTGTCATAGCTTCTTGTAGATGTCATATCCTTTTGAGTGTGTTTTGTATCAAAAACACACTAAAATGCAACTGCATAGCATACATTTTTAACGTGTTTTGACATGTGTTCTATTCATTTCAATGTGGAACTTTGTTTTTGGTGAGGTTTTGAAAAGCACACCAAGAATGCAGTAAGCAGGGACTTTTAGAAATGCAACTGACTGGTATGAAGAGTTCCATGGGATTTTAAGGGATTCAATTTTTAATGCTTTTTATTCAGATTTTTTAACTGAAAAACTGATCAAAAGCTGATTAGTGTGAAAGACTGCTAAAATGTACATTTATGTCTAAAATGTTAAAGTGAGAAATTTTCTTGTAAGCTGGCTTGTGTCACCAAAAAAAATTACATACTGAAAATGTTTTCTGTTGGAAAAAAATGTTCCTAACCTTAAATTTACCTTAGATCTACACACATGAAATGAGTTTGAGCTGTGAAAGTAATTTAAATAAGGACGATATTATAAATAGATACAACTAATTAGTTAAAAAATCATTATGTTGGTCAAAGCTATGCTGCTCCAGTTATCTCTGTAAAAGAAGCAAGGTTCAAACATGGGGTTACAGATAAATGGTTAAAAATAGATAATCCAGGTAGTAAAGTTGGTAAATGTCAGAAATACATTAAGGTCTCGTTCACACCATGGTGCAGAGACGTCAGTTTTTCTGCACACGTTCTGCAAGGACACAAAAACAATTGTTCTCTATGTGCCCTGTTCACACCACAATGTGCAGATTTTTCTGCACTGACATGACATCAAAATTGATGTGAATAGGGCATATAACTGACGCAAATTAAAACTGATGTCTACATGCACAAAAAATCACTGAAACGCGCATGAAAACTGATGTGAACTGATGTGAAACTGATGTCTGTGCAAATGAACTCTGCTTTGCCCATCAGTTTTCATGCAGGTATGGTGTGAACAAGCCCTTAAGCTTTCATGGTATTTAGACAATATAAGTTCCAGATTTCTCTAGTGAGATCTTTAGCACTTGTATGAAAGGGAAGGTCAAAGATGAGGCATTATATAACTTATTTTCTAGATCAGCCTTTTTCAACCTGGGTGCCCAGGCACACTGGTGTGCCTTGAGGTTTCTTCAGGGGTGCCTTGGCAAAATGCCTAAAAATTGATCAAAAATTGTTTACAAGCCAGCAGTTGGATGAAGCCTGCCTTTTAGTTATACAAAGCCACGGGTTTGCATTATGCACCAATATGACTTTGTAGACACTGGTATCCTTACAACCAATGATGTCATCAGCTAATAATAAAGATGTCTGTTGCCTCCACAGCACCCTTGTGTGACCCTCCTGTGCCCCTCTCCCTCAGCACTGGGGTGACAATAGCTGACTGATGGAAAGGAATTGAGGGAGAGGAGAAACATTGGAATACTAGTCAGTACCAGGGTTCAAAAGTGTATTTGCTTTGGAAGAATAAAGCACCTCTAACTTTGTGTGGCCTATGTGTGGATGTTGCTACATTATGTATTTTTACATTTTACAATGGGATTGTCCATCATTTTGAAGGGTGCCTTGATATTTTCTATAATCTTAAAGGGTGCCATGACAGAAAAACGGTTGAGAAACACTGTTCTCGATCATGAGCAGAAAATTACCATAACTAAAAAGGCGAAAAATAAAGACATGAGGAAAGATTAAATATTGCATCAAAACAGACCCCAGTGTCATTACTCTTGCATAACTGTAATCTTGATAAAGCATCCTTCCCCCAAATTCTAACTCTTCTGTCACCTCAAAACTTCCTAAAATTAAAAATACCAGGAATGCTTCAGTTTCTGAAAAATTTAAAATTTCAGCAAACAGGCTCTTCTAAAAGAAGTTTTGTGCACTACCATCTCACAACTTCAATATATAGCAGATAATAGTATTATAATCGGACTTAAATATTTTGGCCTTTAACGTTCAAGGCCATAAAAATTATTTTCTAAAATGATGCCACTATGTCTGAATGAATGTCTAACCTTAAGCTCCACTCTACCCAAAGAAAACCCCTATTCTGTTTTTGTTTTGTTTTTTTCTGATTGTTATATTGAGCAAAAAAACTATAAACTTCCACATATCTGAAAACCATCAGGAAATAAGATTTTGCCTCTGAATATTTTCCCTCAAAAGTAAATTAAACATTAGAAGGGAAAGGGAACACAAACAACCCCCTAATCTAAACCCAAATGTATTCATGTATAAAAAATATTGTTCCAAAAAAAAAAACAACCTTATATGGCCATCAGAAACAATATAAAAATGTAATAAAATGTATGTGGGCAAATTAGCCAAATGCATATATTTAAAAAACAGAAAACAATAACTACAGGTGTATCTTCCTTGAGCATGCAATTTTAAATGACAGTGATTGATTCAACACAAATGAATATATGGTGAAAGTCACATACACTGCTTTATAAACATGCCCTGTAAAGTTATTGTCAAATACATTGACACATACTGAGCTACTAAATATGGTCTGGGTGTCTATGCATCAATGATCTCTGGTCACTAAGAGGTAAACATTTCCAATTTCCCATTTCTAGACTCTCAAAGGTATACCAAACCAGCAAGAGCTGAGCTAAGCTTGCATAAATATGTACAATTACCAGGATGCAGACATGAAGACTAATCAACCAATGTGCATTCATATTTTAATAACAAAGTGTTTTCAACACTGAACATATAGTTCATTATGTCCTTCCATGGTTTACTGCCTATTTTAATTAAACAGTGTCATTAATGAGCCTCTTGTTACTGCAAATGTAACCAAATGTTTCATAACTCATCAACTGCTGAATGGAGCACATATATTAAAATTTTTATAGGTACTTATAAGCTAACCTACAGCCACATAAATAAATGTGTTATTTAAAAAAGTAATAGCCCACTTCTAATGTGCTTTCATACATTGTTGTTTAAAATAGATTGTTTTTGCCCATAAACAGGTCTCTTGAAGAGGTACTGTCAGGAGTATCACCTCCCCTCCTCTATCTAGACTACAAAGAGTAGATTGCTACATCAACATACCAACAGTGGTCCAAATGGCTACAACTGCAATTCAAATAACAAGGAAAAAGTAGTCATCACTGCACAACACTGTTAATCGCTAATCAGAACAGGTAGAAACATAGAAACATAGAATGTGTCAGCAGATAAGAACAATTTGGCCCATCTAGTCTGCCCAATATATCTGAATCCTATGAATAGTCCCTGGCCCTATCTTGTATGAAGGATAGCCTTATGCCTATCCCATGCATGCTTAAACTCCTTCACTGTATTTGCAGCTACCACTTCTGCAGGAAGGTTATTCCATGCATCCACTACTCTCTCAGTAAAGTAATACTTCCTCATATTACTTTTAAACCTTTGCCCCTCTAGTTTAAAACGGTGTCCTCTTGTGGTAGTTTTTCTTCTTTTAAATATGCTTTCCTCCTTTACCGAGTTGATTCCCTTTATGTATTTAAAAGTTTCTATCATATCCCCTCTGTCTCTTCTTTCTTCCAAGCTATACATGTTAAGGTCCTTTAACCTTTCCTGGTAAGGTTTTTCCTGCAATCCATGTACTAGTTTAGTAGCTCTTCTCTGAACTCTCTCTAGAGTATCTATATCCTTCTGGAGATATGGCCCCCAGTACTGCGCACAATACTCCAAGTGAGGTCTCACCAGTGTTCTGTACAGCGGCATAAGCACTTCTCTCTTTCTACTGCTTATACCTCTCCCTATACATCCAAGAATTCTGCTGGCATTTCGTGCTGCTCTATTACATTGTCCTCCCACCTTTAAGTCTTCTGAAATAATTACACCTAAATCCCTTTCCTCAGATACTGAGGTCAGGACTGTGTCAAATATTCTATATTCTGCCCTTGGGTTTTTACGCCCCAGGTGCATTATCTTGCACTTATCCACATTAAATTTCAGTTGCCAGAGTTCTGACCATTCTTCTAGTTTTCCTAAATCCTTTTCCATTTGGCATTTCCCTCCAGGAACATCAACCCTGTTACATATCTTTGTGTCATCAGCAAAAAGACAAACCTTACCATCGAGGCCTTTTGCAATATCACTTATGAAGATATTAAACAAAATTGGTCCCAGTACAAATCCCTGAGGTACCCCACTGGTAACATGACCTTGTTCTGAATGTTCTCCATTGACTACAACCCTCTGTTGTCTGTCACTCAGCCACTGCCTAATCCACTGAACAATATGGGAGTCCATGCTCAATGACTGTAGTTTATTGATAAGTCTTCTATGTGGGACAGTGTCAAAAGCCTTACTAAAATCTAGATATGCAATGTCTACTGCACCTCCACCGTCTATTATTTTAGTCACCCAGTCACTGAGTCCTTTGGTCCTTTGGAGACCATCATGCAAATGTCTACTTTTTGGATTGGGGGGAGGCCATTTTCAGTGAGAATGGAAATAAGCTTAAAGCATTCTGATTGCATGCATAAAAATGTGCACATTGCACTGTACAAACCACCTATATTAAAGTGGTTGTAAACCTCTGACGTGAAATATGAACAAAGCACACCTTCCTAAAGTGTGTACTTGTCTCAATCTAAAGCACAGAGTGTAATTTCTCTCTGTTGTCTAGTTCCTTGGCTATCTGCATGAGTCATTTCTGACAATGTTTCCCGACTCTGAGAAATGAAAGGTGACAAGTGAGGGAGCTCCAGCACACAGCTTTTGAATGATATTCTAACCTCTGCATCTGCATTGTTCCTGTGTTCTGCATGGAGGAGGAAGGGGGAGGTGTCCCTTCCCTCTAATTAGCTCTCAGAGCTCTCCTAATTGAGCTGTGCAGTGTGTAACTTTAGCTCCCTTGCCCCCTGCTTTCTGAAAGCTCAGACAAGCTAGATAAATTCCACATTTTGAACGGCTGTGGAGAAGAGAAGACTGCAGACAAACTGGTACAAAGTATGTTAGGAGGATTTGTTTATTGTCTGTGTATCACATGAAACCAGTCACTAGTTATATGTAAGGGTTTCCAACCACTTTAAAGAGTATACATCTAGGAAAGGTAGGAAGGGGTTATGAGATTTCCTGTGGTAGAGAGTGGTGGCTGCAGGGGAGAGGAGGGAGCGCTTGACAATGGTTTTGAATTCTGGGACCAGTGATGTCATCCATAGGCTTCTATGCCCCAGCCATTGTCTGGCGTTGACTGACACAGGGGAGCCAGAGATGCAGGTTTAAAGGACCAGAGCAGACTAAAAATAGGTAAGTTTCTATTAGACAGATTAGGCAGCATAGGTAGCAGTGAGGGCAGTGGTGGGGAGGGAGCTAGTTATTGGTAGGCTGTAATTCTACTTTAAATCTGAATTCCAGCTTAGGCAAATATTATCTAAACATATAAGACATATGTATTCTTACTTGGATCTTGATGTGCTTTGTGTATTTTTTTTTCCACATCTGTGCAGTAATCTGTCGTAAAACTTTGCCTCTGTGCAGGTGCTTCCTGTAATTAAAATTAGTCACTGCCTCTCTCTCTCCTTGTGCACTGTGACTGGTCTTGTATCCACCCCCCTCCTGTGGTTTTCTACAGGCAGCCTGTAGTAAACGGGGGGAGGCTGTTGGGTCCCACCCACAGCTCTGCTTTCATCACAAGGTGTGTAGCACAGTGATGATGTCACCACTATGTTTACAAAGTCATAACTGTATAACTGTGCTTGCAAAGGCATTTTAAGCACACAGAATTTATTTATTTGCGGCCATTGAAGATTATGTTTATATGGAAGTTTTTTGTGCCCAGAAGTCAGCTTTAAAAAGTCTCTGTTTCTATTTGCAATATGGGTGTAATGGTTAGCTAAACAAACTATTACATTCTTAATTCCTCTATATTGTTTGGACTATATGGGGCAATTCAAAATTACTAATTATAAAGATATCCAGTTTCAACCAGAAAACTATATTTTTTTTAAAAAGTTGATATTTTATTTCAACCTTAGATAAAAACATTCATCTATTTAGCAGTATAGTCCCAACAATATAGAGGAATTAAGAACATAAGACTAATCGGTGAAGGCAAGCACACCCAATGTTATGTGGTTTTCTTGAATTTTCAAGCTAAACAAACTATAGCACCATAGACTGCAGAGTGTTAACAGAACATGCTTTATAAAGAGAGTTGCAACATATTGCTGACCTAATTAGCCAAAATCAAATAATTAAAAAACATTTTTGATTGAATAAAATGTTTGAATATTTATTTGAGTATTTATTTTTTGGATAAACAGTCATTTATATTTATGTCATTTTAAGTGAACAGATCACATCAAGTTAAGCAAATATTGGGTACTTATGGAGAAAAATGTAACTAACTTTGTGTAACAACACTAATCTTTGGTGAGTGGTCCAGCAATGCTTCTGGTATTATGACACTTAATATCTTCTTCTCTGCTCAGTAGACCACGTCCACTGCCCAGAGTGGAAGAAACCAGAACTATCAGTCATGTGACAGCAGCAAAATAATATTGCTTGGATTTCATTTTTTTTAAGAGATTATTTGCTGGAAAGGGCTGTTGATGCTAAACTCTTGATTATCTCTATTTGTGTATAGTTGCAACCTACAGGTGCATCTCGTAAAATTAGAATATCATCAAAAAATGTATTTTTTTCAGAAATTCAATTCAAAAAGTGAAACTCGTATATTTTATGTAGATGCGTTACACACAGAGTGATATATTTCAATCATTTCTTTCCTTTAATTAAAGCTTTTGAAAACCCAAAATTCAGTATTTAGTAAATAATAACTTTTTGATAATATTCTAATTTTATAAGATGCACCTGTACTTTAGGTGATATAGTCAGGCAGATGAGGGATTATGCTGTTGATGCTAGGGCATTATCTGCCTTTTTTGGCTTGACTTTTAATAAATGTATGTATTAAGTGAGCTGAATACATTGCAAAAGATTTAATACACATAAACTGCTTGCATGAAAGCATCCTGCACTGTATCTTGAAAACAAGATGAACTCCCGTCAATGCCTGTTGGCTAAACTAAAAAGTTTCATTTCACTCCTCACTTCCCACACTGAGAATAACTGCCATGGGACTGATGCCAAATCATTGATGTAATGCTTTTAGAATAGTTTGAAGTATAATATTATAGATAAAATATATTGTGGAAGCTGTATGTTGCCTCTTGCTTCATTAACAGTGTAACTATTATTTAATAGATTTTACCTTGTACGGATTTAATCACATAAACAGTCCACATATTTGTATGTATAAATGTCATATAGGGACCTTAGATTGTGAGCTCCTTGAGGGCAGGAAGTGATATGCATGTACAGAATGCAAAGTGCTGGGT
The DNA here is from genome assembly GCF_965119305.1 of Pelophylax lessonae. Taxonomy (NCBI): domain Eukaryota; kingdom Metazoa; phylum Chordata; class Amphibia; order Anura; family Ranidae; genus Pelophylax; species Pelophylax lessonae. The sequence goes on along the minus strand of NC_138769.1, from coordinate 391,086,407 downwards.
AAATTGTCAGCTCTATATAAATACCAGTAATAAATAAAAAACACTAAAATTTATATTTAGGTTATGGTCAGCTGTCCATAAAACAGATAACATCTTACCATGAAAACCTCAAATGTACCTATTTACTCAGCATGTTCAGATGCAGGTGCAAGACCCTATTCCCTTTCCGTAAGACCCCCTAGTTTCCTGAAACAGCGTCAGAGGTAATAATATCTTCAGCTTTTCTCCCTTCGCAACTCAGAGAGTCCATACCTGATGAGGCAAAGGTAGCTTAACAAGTGATCTGCAGCCAGGTGAGAAGCCTATCGATTGTCAGAACTTACATGCAGGCAGCCATACAGGAGCCTATTAGCTCACAACTCTAGAATACCCAGCCACTGGGGGGGGGCTTCTTGATTGCTATCTGAGTACTCCAGTTCAAGTAGGGGCCCTATTCCTTGGATCCCTCCAACTGTTCACCTGTGTTACCAGAGCTACCCTAGATCTCACTGTGAGGGACACTGTTTATGAGGATAGTTGCAAAAAGCAGAATTCTGAACTATTGAGCTCAGCTGTCATTAAAGAGTCCTATAGAGACTCTACTATGCAGCCATATGTTACCCTGACTGGGTCACAAAGACATTACCGTAAAGAGTTCATGTTTGTGCACCTTTCTTTATTCTTCTGTGTATGTTCTGTATGTTCTTTGCCATCCTGAACCTGTTTTGCATTTTAGCGTCTAACTTTGCACCTGTGTAATAAACTGCAAGTTACAGTTACTTACGTTACTCTGTTAAATATATTCATAAAAAAAAAAAAAAAAAAAGATGCTGAATAAACATCTAACACTTAAAGTGGTTGTAAACCCTTACATATACCCATTAAAGTGGCTAGCCTCAGGTGATACACAGAGATGAAGAAATCCTCCTACATAAGTTGTTCCTGTTTATCTGTAGTCTTCTCTTCTCTACAGCTGCTCAAAGTCCATAATTTTTCCAGCTTGTCTATGCTTTCAGAAAGAAGGGTCTGGGAGCTGAATTTACACTCAGTGAAGAGAGGTCTGAGAGCTGATTGGGGGAAAGGGACAAATCCCCCTTCACATAGCACACAGGAATAGAGGCTGTGTGCTGGAGCTATCTCCCCTGTCATCGTTTTACCTCTTGGCGTCAGGAAAACCTTCCAGAAGTGACCCAATATGATAGCAGAGTAATGAGGCAGCAGACATAAATGACACTCTGGGGTGAGACACACACATATAAGAACACACTAGAGAGGGATAAGTTTGTTCATATTTCATGCCAAAGGTTCAACCACTTTAACTAAATTAGTGAAGAGCTGAATGTAACTGGGTTCGATTTGAGGCAGGTTGGGCGAACAACACTTCTGGTTCTGAATCCAAACCTCATTGAGGTCAGTAGTAGCTGAAAGCTTAAAAAACAGTAGTGGCCATTTCCCTAGACCAACAGGCAAGGGAATGTCTAACAAATTGCATGGGGGGCTTGGCATTGCCATGGGGAACATATACCTAAGCAAAAAGAAAAAATTGCTCTTGTCAGGAAGTAGCAATTTTAATTATGCTTTATGGCCAACATTACAAATGCAAAATTCCATTAATTAACATGCCTCGTGGAGTGCCCTTCACCTACCTGTGAAGTGGCTCACCTGAATGATGTAGACAACCTATTGTAGCAGAACTAATTACTAAGAAAAAAATTACATTTAAGTTGCCATCAAAAGACAACTTTGGCCGCTTTACTTCTGTTTGTAAACAAATGGCTGGGATTCCCCTCATCTATACTAGACCCTTATCCTAGATGCGGGTCTTATATAGTAGGTAATGGGGACTCACACAAGAAAAAAACATTTAAAGGGTTCCCCATAAAAATGCATACTAAACTATTATGAATAATGAGGACCATACCAGACCACATGCCTTCAATATGGGGGGTACCTTGCACCCTTGCAAGTCACATCTTGAAGTAGACAAGTACCTTTTCCTTATGACCCTAGTCTGGTGGTTGTAGTAGTCTGTGTGCAAGGGATAATCAGAACCTGAAAGCCCCTTTTACAATAAGGAGGTACCCGGTGTAACGCTCCTGCGTTTTATGTATGATGTGGATTTTCAGCTGCAGAAATATTCCACTTCAGTAGTCATGTAGAGAAACGCTGAGACACCAATCCCAACTCCCAATGACTCATCATGTGTGGATGATCTCAATTCAGCAAGTAAATACACACACTCAATAAGATGTTTCCTAGAGTGACTTATGTATATAGTAACACAGTGATGATAGGCTGAAGAGACAGGTTGGGTAGAGATGGTAGATGACAGACACTTGAAAGGAAATGTTCTTGAAAGTAAGATAGTAGCAGATGGGATGCAGATAGGTTTAGCAATCATGTATGGTAGCAGATGACAGAGTAGCAGGTGGACATACAAGAGAGATCAACCCAGTGCAAGAACAGGTGGTAGTAGGCTCAAGAGCTAGCAATCTTAGATAATGCAGATGTAGTAATAGTCCTTAGTATGCAGAGCTAGATAGTGTAAGCTTTAGTATGAAGGTTATAGAGGTCTCCCCTGTGGGGTACTTATCACTAATAGCAATGTAGCAGAGGAGAGGTTCGGCAAGAGCGGATGATCCGGTAGCGGGATACAGGGATCAGCGCAGCGTGGTTTCCGACAGCGAGGTATGCTTGCAAGCATGAGAGCTTCAAGACAGGTTAGCATCAAGGCACAAAGCAGTTTGAATGAACACATGTGAGTGAGAGCCGGCGATCTAAATAGCCATCCAGTCCGGCGCTCAGTGATGACAGCATCAGTCTTAAAGGTGTATGTGCACCTTACCAAAAGAGAATGGTGGGGCGTATACACTTATGAAAGAGTAATTAGGGTACCCAAAGGTACCAGAACATTACAGTACCCCCCCTTAAGGCCGGCTCCTGAAGGCCTCTGGAGCTGGTTTGTCTGGGTACTTCGCATGAAAATTGCGGATTAATCTAGAGGCATGTATGTCAGAGGTGTTTAGCCAGGTGTCGTCTTGGGGCCCATAGTTCTTCCATCGAACCAAGTACTGAAGTCTTCCTCTGTGGATACGAGAATCCAGAATCTCTTTTATCTCATATTCTTCTCCACCTTCAACTTGTACAGGAGGAGGAGGTGGGATAGTAGGCCTTATTCCTTGGTCAGGAACATGGGGCTTCAGTAGCGACACATGGAAAATGGGATGTATTTTGAGGTCTATTGGCAATGTAAGCTGTACTGCAGCTTTTCCAATAAGTTTCTTGATTGGGAAAGGTCCCAAGAACAGAGGTCCAAGCTTTTTGCTAGGGATTTTCAGTCTTAAATTTTTTGTTGAGAGCCAAACGAGGTCCCCGATAGCGTACTGAGGAGAAGGTCTTCTGCGAAGATCATAGTACTTCTTTTGTTGACTATGAGCGTGTGCAATGGTAGTATTAAGCAAACCCAGAGAGTCCTTTATTTGGGTAAGATAGTCTGAGGCTACTGGGTTATTTGAAGGAAGGACGCGTGGTGGAAGAATAGAGGGATGAAACCCATAGTTCAAGTAGAACGGACTCTGCTTGGTCGTACTGTGGGTTGCGTTGTTGTAGGCAAATTCTGCCAGAGGGAGAAGATCCACCCAATCATCCTGTTGGTAAGAAGTGTAACAACGTAAATATTGCTCGATGCATTGGTTGACTCTTTCAGTCTGTCCGTTGGTCTGCGGATGGTAAGGAGAAGTGAGCTTCCGCTCGATCCGTAGTATGTGACATAGTTCTTGCCAGAACCTGGAAATAAATTGTGATCCACGGTCAGACAGAAGAGTTTTTTGGGATACCATGTAACTTAAAGACATGTTTCATCAGGAGTTCTGCCGTTTGTTTGGACGAAGGTAGTCTGCGAATAGCAATGAAATGTGCCATTTTTGTCAGATGGTCCACTGACACTAAGATGGTATTAAATCCTTTGGAAGGAGGCAATTCCACTATAAAGTCCAAGGACACAACTTCCCATGGAGTTTGGGGTATTGGTAGACTGCATAGTAGACCGGATGGTCTCGTAATGTCAATTTTGGACCTGGCACAGACATTGCATGAAGAGACTAATTTTTGTATAGATGTTTTCATGTCAGGCCACCAGAATTGCCTGGTAATCAGATTAAGAGTCTTTGTCATACCCATATGTCCTGCCATAGGCACATCATGCGATAATTCCAAGATCTTGGTGCGTATGGTAGGTGGTATGTAAAGTTTGTCGTTGTAGTAGAGGAAGCCTTCTGCATCAGTATTTAGTTGTGGTGGGGGTGAATCCAAACTTATACCATGCAAAACCTCTTCCTTCAAGGAACGGACAACTCCAATAATGCGTTTGTGAGGTATTATAGGAACGGAAGGGATTTCGAAGTAGTTTTCTTCAGTTAGTCGTGATAGTGCATCCGCCTTTTTGTTCTTATCTGCAGGTGTGTAGGTCACTAGGAAGTTAAACCTTAGAAAGAATAGTGACCATCGTACCTGTCGGTGAGAGAGAGTTTTGTTAGTCTGAAGATATTGGAGATTTTTATGGTCCGTGTATATAAGTATTGGTAATTGGGTGCCTTCGAGTAGATGCGCCAATTCTCCAGAGCCAATTTTATAGCAAGCAGTTCCTTTTCACCCACGGGGTAATTTATCTCTGGACTGCTTAGGGATTTAGAAAAAAAGGCGACTGGATGAAGTGGTGAAGTGTGAGTTGGTCGTTGGGAGAGTATTGCTCCTACTGCCATGTTTGACGCATCTACTTCCAGAATGTATTGGAGGGATGGGTCTGGATGGCGTAGTATGGGAGCAGAAGTAAACCTTGTCTTTAACAGGTGAAAAGCTTTATTTGCTTCATCTGACCATTTGAATGGTTTTTTAATGCTAGTGAGCTGTGTGAGGGGTCTCACAATGGCAGAGAAGTTTCTGATGAACTTCCTGTAGAAATTCGAAAATCCAAGGAATCGCTGTAGCGCCTTGCGTGTGGTTGGTGTAGGCCAATCCTGAATGCAGGATATTTTACTCATGTCCATCTCGATTCCTGTTTTGGATATGATGTAGCCTAGAAACAGTACCTCTTCTTTATGAAACAAGCATTTTTTCAGTTTCACATAAAGGTTGTGTGCAAGCAATCTCGATAGGGAGGTAGTGCTTGAGCATTTTTCTCAAGAAAAACCTCAGAGAGATCCTGATAACATAGTGGTGCAATCTCATCTGTCACCACAGACAGGATCTTCCCGAAAGACGGGAGGTTACACGTACCCTCGCAATAGCAAGAGAGGAAGGCCAGGGTCCGTTCCTTCCAATCTATGGTTGGTTGATGTGTGTGCAACCAGGGAAGTCCCAACACAATGGGAAAGTGGGGTGAAGGTATTAGATCGAAGGTAGTGGTCTCCATATGAGACCCGTTAGTAGTGACTAGGAGTGCCTGTGTCTGATCAGTGATCGGACCAGAGGATAAAGGAACACCGTTAATAAGACTCACTGAGACAGGTTTAAGTTTAGAAATAATAGGAACTTTATTTAAAGCAGCAAAACGTATGTCAATATAATTTCCACAAGATCCTGTGTCAATCATGGCCTTAGTAGTAATCCTGTTCTGGTCCCACTGTAATGTTAAGCAAACAGAAAGGTAAGGGTTAGTGATTGAAGTTGTCAATCCCCCTAGGAGGACATGTGAACACTCACCCTTCTTTTTGTAGACTAGGGGACAGACGTTTATCTTGTGATCCGGGGATGCACAGTACAAGCAGAGATTACCAGATCGTCTTTTGGCTCTTTCCATAGTTGATAGAGGTGGGCGTATGGTTCCTACCTCCATAGGAATGGGGTCAACCGCCGAAATCCGTGAAGAACTGGATAATGGCATTCCCATTTTCTCAGCCTTTCTTTCTCGTAGTCTTCTATCTATGGTGATACTGAGTTGTATCAATGCATCCAGGGTTTTTGGCAGATCCGCTCGGGCGAGCTCGTCTTTAACGGCCTCTGATAGGCCAAGCCTAAATTGGGTTTTCAGAGATGCATCATTCCATTCTGAATCAAGGGTCCATCTCTTGAATTCTGCGACAAAGTCTTCTACAGGTCTCCTACCTTGTTTCAAGGATCTTAATTGAAGATCGGCAGTACTCTGCCTATTGGGATCATCATATAGGCTAGTGAGTTCTGCTAGGAACAAGGCATAGGAGTTGAGAAGCTGGTCGCTTTTCTCAAAAAGAGAGTCTGCCCAGGCCCGAGGATCGCCTGTTAGGTAAGAAATAATAGTACAAACCTTAATGTGATCAGTAAGGTAGGTACGGGGCTTTAGCAAGAAAAGTAACTCACATGCGTTTTTAAATTCGCGAAATTTTTTGCGATCGCCTGTAAATACCAAAGGAGGATTTATTTTGGGTTCAGGGGACTGAGCAGTGGTAAGTTGTGTCAGTCTAATTACCTGCTGCGACAGAGCCTGATTGTCTTCTTTTAATTCAGCATGTGCGTGTATTAACGCAGTTACTTGCTGTTTTAATTGTGTCATCTGAGTGGTTATTTCTGCTGAATCCATTTGTGGTTCGTTCAATCTGTAACGCTCCTGCGTTTTATGTATGATGTGGATTTTCAGCTGCAGAAATATTCCACTTCAGTAGTCATGTAGAGAAACGCTGAGACACCAATCCCAACTCCCAATGACTCATCATGTGTGGATGATCTCAATTCAGCAAGTAAATACACACACTCAATAAGATGTTTCCTAGAGTGACTTATGTATATAGTAACACAGTGATGATAGGCTGAAGAGACAGGTTGGGTAGAGATGGTAGATGACAGACACTTGAAAGGAAATGTTCTTGAAAGTAAGATAGTAGCAGATGGGATGCAGATAGGTTTAGCAATCATGTATGGTAGCAGATGACAGAGTAGCAGGTGGACATACAAGAGAGATCAACCCAGTGCAAGAACAGGTGGTAGTAGGCTCAAGAGCTAGCAATCTTAGATAATGCAGATGTAGTAATAGTCCTTAGTATGCAGAGCTAGATAGTGTAAGCTTTAGTATGAAGGTTATAGAGGTCTCCCCTGTGGGGTACTTATCACTAATAGCAATGTAGCAGAGGAGAGGTTCGGCAAGAGCGGATGATCCGGTAGCGGGATACAGGGATCAGCGCAGCGTGGTTCCGACAGCGAGGTATGCTTGCAAGCTTGAGAGCTTCAAGACAGGTTAGCATCAAGGCACAAAGCAGTTTGAACGAACACATGTGAGTGAGAGCCGGCGATCTAAATAGCCATCCAGTCCGGCGCTCAGTGATGACAGCATCAGTCTTAAAGGTGTATGCGCACCTTACCAAAAGAGAATGGTGGGGCGCATACACTTATGAAAGAGTAATTAGGGTACCCAAAGGTACCAGAACATTACACCCGGATACTTTCCTCCACCCCCATGTGAATGAATAAGGGGCACATAGAACCCCTACTAATTCACACAAAAAAGTGATTCCGTGCTAGTCACTTTCATTAAACAAAACAAAAGTAAAGTTCACAAAAATAGTGCATGCAGGGGATTTTCACTATGCAAACAGGTAACAAAAATGTCAAGCCACCTGGCTTTCTTTTCAGCAGCTTGCTGCTCTTGTCAGGATCCTTCAGACCCAGCTCTCCCAAATCTCTGGGCTCTCCTGGCCTTTAGGTACAGCATCCAGCTGTACTGGCCTACTCTCTGGCCTCACAATAGAAATCTCCTGACCCCTTAGCTTTTGTCACCCCACCAAGTCTCGCAGACTCCCTCAGTTCTCTGGACTCTCCTAGTCGCCTCAACTTTCCAAGTCCTGCAGACTCAACCTGCTGTCCTGACTCTCCCAGTCCTATGGATAAGGAATCTCTTCAACAACATGGAGTGCAGTCTCTCACCTCTCCTAATGGGAGTATGCCTATCATCTGGATGGAGAACACAGCTGTTTTCTGACAGGGGCCCAGGGGTGTTGCTAGGTGGCAAAAAGACCAGGGGCCTCAGCCCGAAGGTAAATTTGATCCCACGGCGCTCCCTTCCGACATCAGAAGCGTGTGTGAAGATCAGCGCCGAGGAGCTTTGCTGGGCGCTGCATTAAAGGTGAGTTTAAAACCAATTATATCATTTTGATGGGGCGACACCTCTGGATCCCCTTATATTACACAGCCCCCATTCCTCTGGACCCCTTTACAGTACACAGCGCCCCCCCACCTCTGGACCCCTTTACATTGCACTGCTCTGCAGCTCTGGACTGCTTTTACATTACACAGCCCCCCCCCCCCAGTGCCAGGACAAGGTTAACTGGTGCCCAGGGCGAAAATGGCAAACTGCACCCCCCCCATCAGGATAGGATAACATTGGTGCTAGGTTTGTAATGTATGTAATGTATATAACATGTACCAAAATAGTACCAATTGTTGTGTTTGACTGCAGTGAACTGAATAGTTTAAAGGGTAACTCCACTTTCATGGGAAAAAATAGCATATAAAAAAGCATATATCGTATACAAAATGCGACACAAGTCATATTGTAATTTAATGTTATTAAAAATTACCTTTCCATTTCAATCTGCAGCTCTGTAATTTTCTGTAAAATGCATTATGGCTACCTGGAGGTGTTCTGTACACAGAATGTGTACTGAACACACCCCAGAAACACAATTTCCTGCTTGTGCAATTGGCCGATTTTCCCAGAAGTCTGCCTAAGATACAACTCAGATTTCAGGCATCCTCGCAAACAAAAATGTTATTTTTGGGAGATACTCCCAATAGGAAATAATGTCTAAAGGGATGCAGACCCTGCACTTTATTCATTAGAGCCTTGCAGGTGCAGCAGCTGGTTGATAATTATAAAACCACTCCCATTAGACTCACTCTGCTGAGGGACACAGAGGAAAAAACAGATATGAATCTGCAATCCTTGCAATGTACATAGATCACCCAGAGGAGCATGCTTTTTTCTCAACAAAAGTGGAGTTATGTTTTAAAATTGGTGCATAAATATGGGGCTAACTGTGGCAATGGTCAGAAAGAAAACATCCATGCATTGGTGGTGTCATTGAAATAAAAGAATGTCCCTACATCCATGGTGTCACTGATAGGAATAAAAAATGTCATTGTGTTGATGGTGTCACTGGAAGGAAAAAATGTCACTGGGTCACTGGTGTCAGACTAAAGAGTACTGATTTGCATCTAAGTCAGTGCTATGAAGGAGGGGAAGGGAGCTGGAAGTTAGGCTCTGTGGGGGGGGGGGGTGGAACTAAAGGATTCTAGGGGGCTCAGAGGGAATAAGACTGAAAGGGTTCCTTCAGATGTGCCGCAATCATTGCTGTTGTTTGACACCTGCTTTTACCGCAAATTTTGTGAATGAGCCTTAAGGCCTTGTTTACAATTGGAGTTGGTGGGTTGTTTTAATACCCCCCCCCCCCGGACTACAAAGGCAGCCGTATAAGACTATACACATACTGCAGCAACAGCTGTAACAGCTGTAAGGCTTTGTATAACGGAAAAAAAATTATCCCCCTGTCATATTTAGTGTACAGTTGGATGTTAATGGAATCATGACAGAATGCCCAAAGGGATCTGTGTTAAGGCTTGATAGAGACTGTGAGTGATAAAACCTGAGTTAGAAAATAGAAAATAAAGTTAGGCTAAGTTCACACCTACAGGTGTGTGTGTTTCTGTGTTTGGGCAGCCCCTTCATTTAAATAGGTTGCCCTACATGTGGGAAACTTTGAAAAGTCCCTGACCCTTTTCAAAGGATGCCCCATACTGAACTGTATGATGCTGCAGCAACATGCAATTTGAGGCCCATGAAAATGTGCGCATTAGCAGATGCATGGGGGTGCCATCAATGGCACTGCTATGTATCTGCTAAAAGGAAGTACATTTGTGTGCGTGATGGGAAAACATGTGATTTTTTGCAGGAATGGGCCAAGATTTGATCCATCTGTGGGTTGGCTGGTTGTACCCAAGTTGATCCATCAATCGATTTGGGTACAACCAGCCCGTCGGATCTTTTAAATGCGATTACTGCCAGCAGTTTTAGAAGCTAGCAATAATCATGTGTTCTGCTGTCCAGGAAGGCTCCCCGCTAGTACAACACAGTAGCACGGCAGGAGGGATTCTCCCATCAACACTGATTGTGGAATTAAGCAATTTAAGAAAAGAAAATTGCATAATCTGTGCCCTGCTAATCAGTCAAGTATAACACTCAGCACAATCATTAAAAAAAGGGAAACTCTTCCCATTAAATATGTCTTTCAGCAAACCTTTCAAAGAGCTTCATATACGACTTAGCAACCTTTACATCAGAATCCCCCGTCACTTCAGGAGTCCAGCTTTACATCAAGAGCCCACCTCTCTTTAAATCAATAGCCCCCCCTTTAAGTCAGGAGTCCCCCTTGTCCTCCCTTGCATAAAAAGTCCATCCTTACATAAGAGAATTTCACTCCACACAGCGGTCCCCCTTTACAACAAAAGTCCTCCCTTACATCAATGTGCCCTCTCATAGTAAAGTCCCCCTTTATATTTAGTGTCCCCTCTTAGATTAATTACCCATCATACATCAGAGTCCTTCCTTACATAAATGTGCACCCCCTCCTTACATTAGTGTGACCCCCTCCTTACATAAGTGCGCCCCTCCTTACATAAGTGCACCCCCTCCTTACAATAGTGTGCCCCCCTCCTTAAATAAGCGCACCCCTTCCTTACAATAGTGTGCCCCCCTCCTTACATAAGTGCTCCTCCTGCCTACAATAGTGTGCCCCCTCGTGTGCCCACTCCTTACATAAGTGCACCCCCTCCTTACAATAGTGTGCCCCCTCCTTACATAAGTGCACCCCTCCTTACAATAGTGTTACCCCCCTCTTTACATTAGTGTTATCCCTACCTTAAAGCAGAGTTCCACCCAAAAGTGGAACTTCCGCTCTTTTGTTTCCTCCCTCTCTCCGGTGCCACATTTGGCACCTTTCAGGGGGGGAGGGGGGAGTGGGTACCTGTTTTTGACAGGTACCCTTACCCACTTCCGGGATATGGCGCCGCGGCGCTGTCCCTCAGAAGCTCAGCCCCCCTCCCTCCTCCGCTGAGCCAGTAGGAATGCGCAGCACTCTTCGCGCATGCGCAGTAGGGACCCACCCATGAAGCCGCAAGGCTTCACTGCCGGGTTCCCTTACCGGCAATGGCGGCGGCAGCACCCTACAGCTGATGGAAACATCAACTGCGGTGCCGACATCGCTGGACTCCAGGAAAGGTAAGTGTCCTAATATTAAAAGTCAGCAGCTACAGTATGTGTAGCTGCTGACTTTTAATTTTTGGAGGGGGAGGCGGAACTCCGCTTTAAGCAGCATGGCTGTAGCTTCACAGATTGGAGGAGGAGCAAGTGTGTAATAGGGAAAGTTCTGTCCTCCTCTGGGAGCTGAGGGTTTGGGGCAAACTGATGATGTCATTTGATATTAGGACCCCGACAGACCTGGCATCCAATAACTAGAGGAGAGCATGGAGATGTTCAGAATTTCAGAGCCCTATCTTAGGCTTTGCAGTAGTAATCACAGAGAACAATCTTTCAGCTGCAGCTGCTTTTATCACTGTTGGCTGCTGCTAAAAGATTGGTTCTCTGTGAGCACTACTGCAAAGCCTAGGAAAGCTCAGCTAAGAGAGCATTTCTTCGTGTGTTCACTCAGCACAGGCTGCAAGAGACACATTTATTATAACTACACAGATAAGAGAGGGAGAAAGATAAGGCAGAGTGAGGATCGTTATAGTGCCCTGAATGAGGGAGAATGACAATCACTCTTGTGTCAATGAGGCAGGAGAACTGTGGAAGCTCCCAATGCGCACTCCCCCTCTCTACATATTAAGACACCGTCCAAGGTGTCTTAACCGCCCACCTCTCCTCCCATCCCTGCTGGCTAGGGAGGAAGGTGGCAGGAGGTGGGACTGATTGTAACTACTGTATGTGTACCCACAGTGGTGTATAATAAACCTGAATTATACACTGCTGAGGGTCCACATAGAGTAGTTACAATTGGTCCCGCCCCCTGCCAGCTCCTTCCCCAGTAATGTATAAACGTCCGTTGTTTGTCTGTGCATGGACTGTCTGACAAAGGTGGCGGGGGCCCGTATATCAGTGCCGCCCATTCCCTACATCAGAGCTACAATTTGACAGCTCTACTTACTCTCATTGCAGCCGCCTGGCTTGCCCACCAATCACTGAAAAGATTTTTACACAGTGCTGAGGTGTTTAGCCTCGAGTTCCTAGCCAACTCCAGGCCTTGGGACTCGGGGCTAATCATTCTAAAGAAGCAATACCAGACCTGGGGCTTTTTGGGGATCCGTTCGGGGCTATAGCCCTGGTCAGCCCCCCCTCCTGACGCCACTGCAGGGGCCCTTAGTTATGGCCAGGCCTTGCTTATGACAAGTGTGCATATCTGCACACTCACATAAACTGCAGATCTCCAGTAAGACCAGGACACAGAATTGGAGACTTCTTCCCATCCAAATCTCTTTAAACCTTTAGACCCTGATCGGGGATTACCAAACCCGGAGAACATTGACGAGCCAGTCTTTTGCACTCAGAAACAGTATTCCAGAGCCCCTCAAGCTGTAACCCTGTGTGCCTTTTGCCTATACTCACACAATGGCAGGGTGTAGCACTGTCACACCAGCTAAAACTTTTTTTTCTTAGTTTTTGAAAGACTGTTTTTTACTTCTACCTGGGGTCCCCTTAGAGAGATTTATACTTACTCCTTGTTCTGCATACACCATTTTACTAGACAGGAAGTAAGAAAAACTATAATTGCAACACAGACAGAAATAAAAATACTTTTGTTTAGTAGAGTATTGGAGGGTTATAACCCCTGTCAGATTCTTGTCTTTCTAACAGAGGGATTGATAGGATTAAAAGCCCAACAGGACTACTAATTCTTCACTACTCTATCCAAAACTAAAGGAAAAGTTTTTTTATTTTGCTTGACATACACTTTAAGTTAAAGAATTAGGTTAATGAGCCTAAACCTTTGAGAAAGCCTATTGGGCGCAACGCGTGAGGTAGGCAGTGACGTAATTACGCTGGGCGGAGTAAGGCAGAGCCACAGACTCCTGAAAAATACTGTTGAGAAATGCTGTTTTTTTCACTTCTAAAATATGGGTTTCTGTCTTATTTGAATAAAATTTGGTTAAAGTGATCTGGACTATTGGATCTTCTTCTTGCTTTTTATATAAATGATATCACCCTGGGGAGCTGAGGACTGATTAGCTGGTGGAGCAGTGTCCATATACTATGTCAAAAGCGCATGTTGACATCCTTTACCTAGTTAGGTCCATTTCAGCAGGTATGAGGACACCCAAAGGTTGGGTGAAGGGCACTGAGGTGGATAAGTGAAGAGTTTTTTGGTTTCTGGGATTGCACATTCACTGGAAGTTGGACTTTTCTTATGGACTTTCATCTAATATGGATTTTGTGTGATTGATTTATATTGCTATTGATTTTCACTTATTTACTGACTTTTATAAAATGTATTGATTTTCACATTTTATATTTATATATTACATATTGTATATGCACTGAGTACCTTATTTATATACATACATTTTTGAGGGATAGCAATGCACTATTTAGTATTTGTATAAAGAATTAGGTTAACTGCCAATTTTAGACTGAGGGAAGCGGGAAGTATTATGGTCAGATTGAAGGGTTAGATTGTTAGGTTAAGTGCTCATGTTATAGGGTTAGGTTAAGTTTCATGGGGGTAAGATTAAGTGTTAGGATTTGCTTTAAAAGTAAGGATAGGTAAGAGATTAGGTACATTTGGGAGAATGGTTTTGTTTTTATTAAGATGCAAGCCCCTCATTGAAAAAAAATTCACCAAAAACAGACATACCCATATGGCATACCCCATAAAACTAGGTACTGTACTGTACAAGCCAATGTAGGTCACTTTAACCATGTTATATCCTGTAACACATAACTTTTACAAGTAGGAAAATAAGTAATTTATTAAGGAGTAAACTAATAGCAAACAATTACAATTGGATACTATATTTATATATGGAAATTTCTACAGCCACAAATATTTTCTCTTGTACTTTTTAAATGTCATTGCCAGATGTAATATTGTTTCATTTATACTCTTAGGCAATATGAAAATGTCATAGTTGATATTATTCTCATAGTTGGTTAATTGATAATGTGGTCTTAATTGTGCATGAATAAGTTATGTAATGTGCTATTTAAAAAAGTCTGCATTTACTAGATGTTAATGTGAATACAGAATCCCTCAGCTGAATCATTCAGGTAACTTTACGTATCCCAGTTAACTTGCAAAATGTTGTGTATATGGAATAGACATTATAATAAGGTCAATTTGAAAGATCAGTTGTGCATCAACATTATTGCTTGTCATTGTTTTTGTTCTGTGAAAGGCATACAGTATCTCACAAAAGTGAGTACACCCCTCGCATTTTTGTAAATATTTTATTATATCTTTTCATGTGACAACACTGAAGAAGTTACACTGTTGCTACAATGTAAAGTAGTGAGTGTACAGTTTGTATAACAGTGTAAATTTGCTGTCCCCTCAAAATAACTCTACACACAGCCAATAATGTCTAAACCGCTGGCAACAAAAGTGAGTACACCCCTAAGTGAAAATGGCCAAATTGGGCCCAATTTGCCATTTTCCCTCCCCGGTATCATTTGACCCATTAGTGTTACAAGGTTTCAGGTGTGAATGGGGAGCAGGTGTTTTAAAATTGGTGTTATCACTCTCACTCTCTCATACTGGTCACTGGAAGTTCAACATGGCACCTCATGGCAAAAAAACTCTCTGAGGATCAGAAAAAAGAATTGTTGCCCTACATAAAGAGGGCCTAGGTTATATGAAGATTGCTGAGACCCTAAAACTGAGCTGCAGCATGGTGGTCAAGACCATGCAGTGGTTTAACAGGGCAGGTTCCACACAGAACAGGCCTTGCCATGGTCGACCAAAGAAGTTGAGTGCACATGCTCAGCGTCATATCCAGAGGTTGTCTTTGGGAAATAGATGTATGAGTGCTGCCAGCATTGCTGCAGAGGTTGAAGGAGTGGGGGGTCAGCCTGTCAGTGCTCAGACTATTTGCCGCACACTGCATCAAATTGGTCTGCATGGCTGTCGTCCCAGAAGAAAGACTCTTCTAAAGATGATGCACAAGAAAGCCTGCAAACAGTTTGCTTAAGACAAGCAGACTAAGGACATGGATTACTGGAACCATGTCCTGTGGTCTGATGAGACCAAGATAAACTTATTTGGTTCAGATGGTGTCAATCGTGTGTGGCGGCAACCAGGTTAGACAAGAGTGTCTTGCCTACAATCAAGCATGGTGGTGGGAGTGTCATGGTCTGGGGCTGCATGAGCGCTGCTGACACTGGGGAGCTACAGTTCATTGAGGGAATCATGAATGCCAACATGTACTGTTACATACAAAAGCAGAGCATGATCCCCTCCCTTTGCAGACTGGGCCAAAGTGCAGTATTCCAATATGATAACGACCCCAAACACACCTCCAAGATGACCACTGCCTTGTTGAAGAAGCTGAGGGCAAAGGTGATGGACTGGCCAAGCATGTCTCCAGACCTAAACCCTATTGAGCATCTGTGGGGCATCCTCAAGCGGCAGGTGGAGAAGCGCAAGGTCGGTAACATCATCCACCAGCTTTGTGATGTCTTCATGGAGGTGTGGAATAGCACTCAAGTGGCAACCTGTGAAGGTTGAACTCCATGCTCAAGAGGGTTAAAGCAGTGCTGGAAAATAATGGTGGCCACACAAAATCTTGACACTTTGGGCCCAATATTGGACATTTTCACTTAGGGGTGTACTCACTTTTGTTGCCAGCAGTTTGGACATTAATGGCTGTGTGTTGAGTTATTTTGAGGGGGGACAGCAAATTTACATTATTATACAATCTGAACACTCACTACTTTACATTGTAGCAAAGTGTAATTTCTTACATGTTGTCACATAAGAAGATATAATAACATATTTACAAAATGTGAGGGGTGTATTCACTTTTGTGAGATACAGTATATTTGCCCCAGTAATTAAATAACTGTCAGCTTTAAACTAAAACGAAGACAGGGAGTAATTATGCAGGTTTACAAATAAAATTCAAAAAAAATTTCCGCGCTAGTGTGATAAGTGAGGTAATAATAAATGTCAGCAGCCAACACAAAATCAACCAACAATGATTCAAATTAATAATAAAACGTAAAAGTGTAGCGCTAAAGGTAAAAAATATTAAATAGTGTCCAAATGAATAAACAGCTGATAATCACAATACTGTGTATATGAGAAAAAAGGAAAAAAATTGTGTCCAATATACACAGTATTGTGATTATCAGCTGTTTATTCATTTGGACACTATTTAATATTTTTTACCTTTAGCGCTACACTTTTACGTTTTATTATTAATTATGCAGGTTTACCAGAATTACAGTATTGGTTTCTTGAGACAATAAATATATGGGGTAGATGGGGATGAATAATTCTACATCTTTTCAGCACAGGTAAATTTTAGTAAACAGAAACAGCAAAAAGTTTTACTTGTAGATAATATTTAAAAAAACTGTTACTCACATCAAACTAAAGTTGTTAAAAAGATATACAGCTTTATTATTAGTAATTAGTAATTCATGCATTTACCCCACCTAACTAACCTACACAGCCCCCAAAACCTATATCATTGTAAAAATAAAATATGGTAAATACATACAAATGAACTATATAATATTACAGGAAGCACTAATGATCAAACGTCAACAAAATATGCTAAGAACCTTAAAATAAAAGAATTATGTGTTACGTGCAAATCTTTTCTATACGTAGAGGTCTTGTTGTACCGTTAGGATGCCTAAATATCAACCACATCATCCATTTACTACCATGGTAATTTATTTTTGTATTACCATGATTTGTAAATTCAATCACCTAATAATTAAAAGCACTTGCCTGCTGATTCAATATAGTAAATATTTGCAAGATATTGAATAGCACAAAAAAAGTATAAATTCATACGTCCTCTATTGGAACTTAAATAGGTACATAAGCTTCAATATCATCTGATGATGGTATACATATTTGAAGAAAAGGCCCCAGATTGTATTGGGACATATTTTATATTTCAGAGGATTCGTAATTTTAAAATTCCCCCTCAAAGAGAATACATCCACTGATGATCCTGATCAGAACTGTACAGAAACTTGAAGAAACTCCTCAAATGGTTGTGTTGGAAAAAAACATGTTTATTTAGGAAAAAATATATATCACAAACTGCAGGTACACATTGCAATTAAAATGGAGGTCAATTTAAACTCAAGGGGTAGGGTAATACCTTGATGATAGCCTTCCTACGTCCTTTGTGGTTTCATCTGCATCTTATGTCCACAACATTGGAGATGGAGGTGCAAGATGGAGGGGCAAGCCATTTGAAGCTCTGGCCGGGTAGGACACCAGTCCTGGTGGAGGAGCCCGGACGGCCGGTGGACAGGTTCCCAAGATGGATGGAAGGAGAAATCAGGTTCTACAGCCGTGGAATGCACCGGACAGCTGAAAGCAGACGGGGCGATGGGTGATGACTTCACTCACCACACCTGGAACCAGAAGAATCAGAGGACGAATGCATTGGGAGGCAAGCGTCGGAGGGTTGACAAGGCGCAGGCGTGTGAAGCATGTTGCCATAGTGACGGAACCAACCCTCCGACGCTTGCCTCCCAGTGCCTTCACCCTCTGATTCTTCTGGTTCCAGGCGTGGTGAGTGACATCATCACCCAGCGCCCCATCTGCTTCCAGCTGTCCGGTATGCTCCACGGCCGTAGAAAGGTACACTTTTTAGACCCCCCCAGATACTAAATCAAAAGAAATTTTTTTTTTTTTTCAATAATTGGCTCTCTATCAAAAAATGACAATTTTTAAGAACTTTTTTTTTGTGTGATTTTGTGTCTGGGGGGTCTAAAAGGTGTACCTGTGAAGTTTCAGCTCGGTAGCATGTCCAGAACCAGAAAAAAAAGATCATATAGGTGTAAAAGGAGGGTACCACCATCCCTGCTCTACTGAAAAATTATCTTTTTTCTGGTTCTGGACATGCTACAGAGCTGAAACTTCACAGGTACACTTTTTAGACCCCCCAGATACTAAATCCAAATAATTTTTTTATTTTTTTTTTTTTTTTTAATATTTTCAATAATTGGCTCTCTATCAAAAATGACACTTTTTAAGAACTTTTTTTTGTGTGATTAATAGTCCCTTGGGTATGACCCAGAACCCTAGGCACTTTTTATGGGCATTTATTGGGTTTTAGGGCTTCAAAATGGTGTTTTTGATTACCGAAGTTCGGGTCCCATTGATTTCAATTGGGTTCTGAAATCCGGGCCGAACTTTTGGGAAGTTCGGATGTTCTGGCCGAACCGAACTTTTGAAAAGTTCGATCATCCCTATTTCTGATGAGACATACAGCAGTCAGCAACCATCTGCTCTTGATTCTAGTATGGCTCAGGGTGATCAGACTGTACCTGTATGTAGTCTGTTCCATCCACTACCTCATGAGTGTCACTTTAATTCCCACGCTGTTGCTTGCCTTTTTCTAGACAAGACCATTCACTTTGGAAGAGTGTGCTCTTTCCAGACTGCAAAACTTTAGTCTTCTCATGGCACAGGAACATTAGCAAAAAAACACTTTCATCTTTCTGTAATGTGTTGCTTGTAAACCCTGTGCTAACATTTCATTCAGTTTTACTAAAGTATCACCTGCAATATTACTAAGGTGTCTTCTATCATTATCCAACTTGTGAGATATGGGTTCTTCTTTTACATTAACATTTAGTAAAGTATAGGGTAAGTTTACCATTGCATCTAGAATGGTGTTATGCCCTTTAGTAGCAAGTTGAGGATGCTGCTGTGGATTATTATGCTCCTCCATATTACTTTTAATCTCACTTTCATCTCAGTAGTGCCTCCAAACTTAGCCCTCTTTTGGGGGAGTTGTTATGAGAAATGGCCCTCCCAAAACATGTTATTGCTCTAAACCTGTAGGTCAGGGATGTCAAACTCAATTTCATAAAGGGCCGCATCGGCATTATGGTTGCCCTGTAAGACTACGTATGCAGAGTTGAGGACTGTGCTTCATACAGAGTGCAGGGTTGAGGAGTATGCTCTGTACAGAGTGCAGTGTGCAGAGTAAGAAGTGCGCTACGTGCAGAGTGCAGGGTTCAGGAGTGCACTACATACAAAGGTCAGAGTTCAGGAGTGTGCTACATACAGAATGCAAAGTTCAGGACTGCGCTACATACAGAGTGCAGAGTTAAGAAGTGTGCTGTGTACAGAGTCCAGCGTAAGGCTCAGTTTCCACTATTGCGACTTGCTGTGCGACTTGACACATGTCAAGTCGCACAGCAAGTCAAAAGCCATTCATTTCTATTTGGCCCGTTTTCACTGCCGCGACTTGAGTTGCGGCGACTTGAAAAGTAGTTTGTGCACTACTTTTGGGCCGACTTCAGTGCGACTTCCCTCTATAATGAGGGACAAGTCTCACTGAAAGCCGCAAACAAGTGAACACTACAGAGTCGAGCTAGAAGTAGCGCGACTCTGTAGCCACAGCAGTGGAAACCGAGCCTTAAGGAGTGTACTGTTTACTTGCAGGGAGATCATTGTTCATCATTTGTCCCTGCCATGAGTGCATGCAGGGCAGGCAGGTATATGGGAGAGCCACGAACTGCCAAGAGGAAAGCTGTCCTTGTAAACACAGAAGGCTTTTGTGTTTATAATTCATAGTAGTGAGCGGAGAGCAGAGTGTGAGAGCCAGAGGTGGTGGAATTCCACCACGTTCTGGCTAAAAAAAAAGCCCTGGCTGCAAGGGCCACATTAAATAGCCTGGAGGGCCTGATTAGGCCCCTGGGCCTTGTGTTTGACACAAGTGCTGTAGGTAAAAAAGAGTACCAGAACTTATGCTAAGTGTAAGATTGGATTTGATAATAAAGTTGACAGTGCCTCCATTCAAGACAGGGGAGAGGAGAGGGGATTCCCTTACTGGAAAATTAACTAGTAATCTTTTTAGAGCAATTGCGAGCAGAGGAGCTACTGCAACTAGCATATACAATTAACCATAAGTATATAGATGAACACCAGTATCAAATGATTACAAGCTTTTTAAAATAAAAGATTAGTAATGCAGGCGGTCCCAGGTTACAAACATACGACCTAAAAATGACTTCTACTTACAAACAGAGGGAGACAACAGGAAGTGAGAGGAAATCTACTCATAAGAAGAGAAATTAATACATACATCCACTGTACAAACAAGTAATATCACCAAAGGGCCCAATAGGGCCCAGGTGGAATTGTGCACATATACCTGGGTATATATTGTTATTAATAAAGATACCTCCAGATGAAAATTTCAGCAAAGTTCACTTACAGGGACCCCTGGGGACAATTGTGATGTGGCATCTGTCTTGATGCCAAAAACATAAAGACAATATTATCAATGATGGGGAGATCTTCTAACCTTTGTCCAACCAGCCTGGAACGTGACCTTTTACCAGGAGAAACTGTGGTGTAATACTTGAACTCAGAGTCAGCCTATCTATTCTGCATCTTAATCCCTAGTAGCTCCTAATCTGACATGCAGCCAGACCTCTAACTACCAAAAGTGTCCATAGGAATCCTAACCTGGCTCTAGCCCATACTGGTTATTAAGCCCTGAGCTAAAACTAGCCATGTAGGATAGGGTTACCTAACATAACAAGAGCTGCAAATAAACTCTATTGCAATAAACAGGTTCACCTACTAATATACTCAAAAGGTGACCGCTAGACACATTCAGTAGCACAGACGTAGCTATTTGGCACTGTGCACGTGAGATAATAACAATAGGACAGAGCTACAGTATGTCTGTTGCAAGAACACAAATACACACATTTAAAAAGCTATGGGTAGCTGCAGTTAAACTGTTGGAACATAGGAATACTTATCCAATAGTATCTTCTTCTGGTATAAGTAAAATACAGCAGCAGCTGCTCATATGTGTGTAAATGTATGTGGCTCAGTTCTGTTTCCCACTCTTCACTTCCTCCTTCTGGGGTTTCTACCCCAAAAGCCCAAAGACATGATGTGCTATACATAAAAAACTCTGTGACATTAGCAATGTTGTAACCCTACAATAGTAAGCTCTAACATTTTTTAAAAAGCAATCCTTAAAGATGAATTCCAGGTAATTTGTTTTTCCTATGCAATGTGGCTGTGTCTGCACTACATGGGTTAACTGCGTATTTTTGTCTAGGGGTGAGGAGAGTGGAGATATACTTACCTAGATCAGTGATCCTGCATGCGGAAGACCAGTCCCTGCCGTACCTGCCTCTGCCCCCCCCCCTTCCCGTGGTCTAGCAGTCGGTCTTGTGCGGTGGACTGTTCCTGATGTCCTCACACCCATAGACTGGCTCTGGACATGAGGATGGCAGAGACCCACTGCATGGGGGGGGGGGGGGGAATTCCCGGAGTTCTGCTTTAAGCTTTAGCCAAGTGACTGTGCCTAAACTTAGTGGAGGAATCTGGGAAAATGATGCCATCATTCTACTGCAGACAAGATAAAGCATACCCTGTGATTTCTCTCTTGCACTAAAATTCACTTGAACTAAACTGTAACTTAAATATATACACAGCCAAGAATATGTAGGCTGCTACACCAGGATTCTGAATGTAGCATCCAGGTGAAAGATTTTAGTCTAGGATGTTTACACTGGTTGATGCCTGAAAATATGACCAGCTTCCGTGTCCAGTTAATCAAATGCATTGTCAAGAAGAGTATTGTGCTCATTATTATACACTGTACATACCCGCAAGTGCTACAATTTACTTAGCCTGCACATGTGTAATGTAGAAAGAATGCTGCATTAATAAATATAAGTAAATCAGATTTATTTTTTAAAAATATTCGAAACAAAGCACCACAAAACATCTATAGGGAAAAAAATATTTTCTGAAATTCCAGTTTTATGGTACGTGCTGTACCATAAAACTGGAATTTCAGAAAATATCTGACTGCTCTTCATTTTGACATTCTGACCTGTTATTAAAGTATCAACAGGAGGTATAAAAATAAACTTGACCAAGGAAGGGATAAAATAGAGCAGCTAGCAGGGCACCTAATGATACATGAATCCTGCTGGGCAAGGATGTGAAATCTGAAGCTGATAGTATACTAGGAGGCTTTTGAAAGACTTTCTAGAAGGCACAGTGAAGATACCATAGGACTTAAAGTAACAGGAAGTTGTAGGATTAGATTTGTGTGATCATTTAACTAAAGGGATTTGTGTTTTCTTATTTATTTGCTATATATAGAAGAAATATTCATATGATCATTGTAAATCCAGAAGCTATGCATTTACTGGTTATTCTAGTGTATGATGCTTTTCAGACTTTATGATGTTGTACTTATTTTTTAAAGTCTGCAACATGGTTCTATGCAGAGACAATAGATAGGCAGAGCTACCCACCTCCATTTCCAGTCTTGAGCATAACAAACAAGAGAATGGTAAGCTTTTATACAATCTGATCAATCCAGTAAACCTGAAAACCCAAAATACCAAGTAGTTTCATAATAGGATGCCCACCTTTTACAGCATTCCTTCAAACAGCACCATGATCTGTATCCATTCCTTTGTTTTTCTCAGTGTGCTAAAATACATTCATACATTTCTAAAAGAGCATAGAAGAGTGGCAGCAGAAAAAGACCAAGTGGTCTATCAAGTTGTCCCTTATATCATTTTTTTAACCTTTTTTATCTGAGTATAGATATGCGTGTTGTCCCAAGTGTGTTTAAGTTTACCTACTGTTGATTGACTCACTACCGCTACTGGAAGACTGTTCCAAGTATCTATTAATTTGGTATTTAAAATAAAACTTTGAACGGTAAGATTTTAACTTTCCTAGTTTGAGGCCATGTCCCTGTGTTCTTAAACTTAGCTTCATGTTGAAAATAGGGCCCTCCTGATCCTTATATATACCCATAATCTTTTTACTGCCACCAATGTAAGGCTTACCTCAGCAGAAGTGGGAGTATTTACTCACGATCTGGGGCTGCCTTTACATTTTCACAGCCACCCAATCACTTCTGCAGTCACCAAAATTCAATAAGTCAAATGGGCAAGGGATCCTCAAGTTCTCTTTGATGCTACTGTATAGGATAAATACATGGATGCTGCTCCCTTCTGGTTGTCCTGCTTTCTCCCAACTCTTTATACCTCTCCCCATTTCTTCTTTGCATTCCTTTCCATCCTCTTACGCAATACTGGGATATAATTTTCCTGTCTTCTTTCTTGTTGTTCACATTCTTTGATGGAAGCTGTTGTGACAAATTCCTAAAGAAATGCTAAACATATTGATGATCAGAAAAGAAAAAGTAAATAGGACCTCTTCCATGTTGGTGTAAATTGTTGATTGTATCACACTTAAATGTTTTATGTAGCATCTTTAGGACAATAATGTAAAAAATTGTGTTTAAGTTCCTCTGAAACTGATATTTGATGTTTTCATTACTCTCCCACATTCTTCAAGATTATCTGCTTGTAAAACTTTGCCACTTTACAGGAGAGATTTTAGATTTGGAACTGATGCGCATTGTGCCATTTTGTCGCACCACTAGGTGACAGATTTCTATTACACTTTTTCTAAATTCTAGAAATTCAGTTCCTGTATTCTCTCCTAATATGTTTTATCCCTTAGACCTTTCACCATTTTTCCACCACATTTTTTATTCATGTAGAGATGGTTTACATCACCATTCATGCAGTAGACAAAGTGGACCATTAACAACCTATTATTATTATTAATATTATTATCCTCCTTTCACTTCCAGAAATATTCTAATCACAAATTATGAAAACTCTGCCCAAAATATTTAAGATGTTAAAAAAGGGAGATTTGTCAATTGTAGATGACAGTTTTATCTGTAGGTGACTTGTCTTTTGAGGAACTATTCTTCCAAAATGGAGCCTAAAAAATACTGATAAGAAAAGCACAGGGACCACCTTTAAGTGCATCTTATATTATTATTTAGTGATTGAACAAGCATGCACTCTTCCCATGAAGATTTAGACTTCAGCCATTCTAAGATATATACAGTGGGTTTTGTTGTTCTTGTATACTGCCTGTTGTTTTCTTGACACTAAACAAAGTGTAGTAAGGTGCAACACGTAAGGAAAAAAGGTTCTGAGACCATGAAAGAAATGTGTAGGTTATGCAAGCAGCTTTATCTTTTGCATTTTGCAAAAAGTGCATATATACATTTTAGCAGTATACCATCTCTAGTAATCTCAAACACTTGGATGTTTGCATAAAAAAAATATGGATAGCTTAAATGACATTCAAAACCAGTTTCTGCAACAATACATTCAGTCATCCTTACAAACAACCTATATAATACATCAAATGACAAAATGATAGGCTGGTAATTACTGCTAGAACAAAATGTTCAAGTGAGTCACGTTGTCCAGATATTAACAAAAATATTCAATTTCCCTCTTAGGTGTAATGTGAATATTCTTATGCAGAGACTCTTTCTTTGTTAGAGGTAAGCAGGGTATACTAATTTTACTTTTCCTTCAAATTTCAACCTTCATTAATCTCTGCAGGTTACTCATACTTCACTGGGATGTTTTAGGAAAATCTTTATAAATAATTCAAATTTTCAGGTTTAATTAGAAAGTAGCTGTGGCACATGCCAAATGCCCTTTAATCTCAACAGGTATACAATATATTCTGCATAGTGCGTTTGGATATGCTTGAACAAAAACTGTTCCTATAGGCCTTTTATAGCATTTTGGTGTTTGTCTGCAGTGATTGTCATGCTGAGAGGGGATCCCTGGGGAACACACTGGGGAACGCAAGGGTTCGGCTACTAGCTACTTCCCAGTGCTTGGCTCCTTTACTTTGCTTCTGCTTTTCACTTTGATCATTTTGTATTCGTCCACTCTCTGAAAAGTCATATAAACAATGAGGCAAACTTGAGAAGCATGACCTTGTATTCTTTTATTATTATAATATACTATAAATCTTTATATTGATTCAGAGGAACCTACACCCACTGCCTACTGTATATAGAGTGGCAACATATAGCTGTGACAAGAAGGCAATACTCACATACATACCAAACACACAGTCTGCTTTTAGAGTCTAGCTGTCATCTGCACTAAACAGTCCATTTGAATAGGCTGATTTAATGTTCACTGACAAAATATTACCTATAATGTACCTCTGCCATCACCATATTTAAAAGGTTTACACATTACACATTATTTAGTCATTTTCATTTTTCCCTGTCAAAGCTTTATAAAGTGCAGATGGAGAACCAAAAGGAGTTCTGAATAAATACAAGCAATAAGTAGGAAAGGTTAAGAGTCCAGTAAATGATAAACCCACAAATCATTTTTATGTAAAATGTATTTAAATACCTAACTTCAGTATATGCTTCTTTGTCATATTAAAAAGTTTTACTTAACCTACGGTGTCATTTGGAAACCCTCTCAAGCACTAATGTATATAATCTTTATTTTTAAATGGTTTGATTTCTTGAGATTTGCAGTGTACACGTTTTTAGGAAAAATA
This sequence comes from Pelophylax lessonae, assembly GCF_965119305.1. NCBI lineage: Eukaryota > Metazoa > Chordata > Amphibia > Anura > Ranidae > Pelophylax > Pelophylax lessonae. Next base: position 391,060,812 of record NC_138769.1, on the reverse strand, counting down.
TATTGTGCAAACAATAAGCCAAAAAGCTACAAAAAGCCAAATCTACACTAAATACCAATACACCTGATTTGTTAGCCAAAGACAAAAACATCTTCATATGTCAACTAGCCTAAACTTGTAAATCAACATTCTTATATCTTTAGCAATGTACTTGAGCTGGATAAACTAACTTCTTAAATTATTCAGTATCATCTGAGAAGAAAAAAGCTGCCAGCGAGAGAAAGTTCATTTAATAAAATGTAGCAAACTGAAGTTTTCTATAGAAATGGGAAGACCTTTCTGTTCTTTTGTAATAGCTAAATGTTATCCATCCAGCAGGTCACTACTTAAAATCAAGCCAAAAACACAGTACCTTTAGAACACTCTGATGAGTTAATAAATATTTCATGGCAAACAACTGGGCTGCACTTGTAAGTGAACAATTCTATACTAGAATAAGGTTTTACCAGACTGAAGGCATTTTCTCATGGCATTAGAGAATCTTTTGTACAATAGGCCAAATGGCTTCATGGAGTATATGCTACAATACCTATTATCCGAAGGATTGTTAAAAGCTGAATAAGCTGCAAAGTGTTTTCAATATATTTGTTCTCTTCCATATTACCTTTGGTATAATCTGGTGACACATCTAAAATAATTAAGTAGGCATCTGGTAAAGGAGGACAATGTAGTCTTTATTTAAAGGGCAACTTTATTTTCAAGGATGTTGTAAAAATAGACGAATAGGGAATCTAAGTTGGGGAGTGGATTGTGTAACTTACATTTGACTGAATGTACCTAATTGGCTAGTTGTAAATCTGATTCAGTAAACTTCAGATAACAGTAACCAGCATCTGCATCATACTAATGCTGTGTATTGGCCTGATTTTTTCAGGGATGTCACAAAAGTCTGATTGTTATAGAAATTTTCAACTTTAATAATTGTTTCTATATGGCTGTCCTGCTTATAAATTAGTTTTGCTTGTGGTTATAAATTAGCCGTTATCTGTGTTTGCAAGTTTAAATTAATTATTTTCATTCCTTAATCCTGATATACCTGTACAAAGTAGTTTTCATAGTGGGTACCATAAATATAGTAAATTGTGCTTTATGTACTAAACCTTTGTAGTGGCATTCCCTTTGCTTTCTGGTTGTGATTTGGTGACTAGGTTTCTAATGTAGAACTTTCATAAATGTGACATTAAGAATTCTTTATCTCTCCTAACACCATTTTATACATATTTCCCTCATCCTATGTGTCATACAGCCTTGTAATTGCATGTATGTATTCTGATATAACCTTGGGAGTACTTTTCTTTGCTGCCCTTTCCAAGCCCCTTCTAAAAAATGTGATTTGACCAACTATCATGTAGATCATTTGCCTTTGCAGCTTAATGGAATCTGGAGTACATATGCAACTGGTCAATTTGGAAAGTCTGACCTTTGGGATTGTCTTTGGTCAGTAACTTATCAAGTAGTAAAGCCTGAGGTTAAGTATAAGAGCCTGAAAATTAGTATTGTCAGAATAGTAGGTATTATCTGAATATGCTTTTCTCTAATTCCATGGTCACTGTAAAAGGAAGATATCCAAGTGAAAGTTCTGGAGTATTTGACTTGTTATCTGAACACTGTAGCAAAACAGCTTATGTTCAAAATACCTTTCATATGTATAGTGTGCAAGGACAAATCCAGTCAGATGTAGATTTGCTGTCAGGGCCACTGATAAGGCAGTACAGCCAGCCCTCCTGGTCCCCATCAGTTCAAAAGAGGGCACAGGTACCTGCTGAGCAGGAGGGCGGGCTGTACTGTCTAACTGCAGGGTCTGTTCCTCATCTTCCTCCCCCTGTAGTGCTGCCAGCTTCTCCTCTTCTCCTACTGGCTCCACTGCAGGGGGATGGTTTCTGGCACATGCACCCCTTTCATCTGCTGTCTGGGCCTCCGTGTGCCCCTTTCCCCTTGCAGCACTGCCAGCTTCCCTTCTCTTCCCCCAGCAGCTGCTGCAGACATATAGGGGGGACGTTTCAGGATAAAGAGCAGTGGAAGGGGCCGGTAAATATTTAATTTATTGGTCCCTTCCTTTCCTGAATGAACACAGTAAGCTATCAGTACCAATCGCTCCTGTGACCATTCATAACTGAAGCATAGTAAGCTGTATTTATAGTAAAGCGCCAGAGTGCTTCCTATTCATTCATCTGTGCTGCTGAGGCTGCAGAGAAAGGGACTGATAAATATATGTCCTCAATCACTTTCGGCTGGGGGGGAGGGTCTGTCAGGTAGGCTGCATTGAGCCCCTGTGATTTCTAACAGCAGCCCTGTTTGCTGTTCTAATGTTTTGATGTTTAATATACAGTGTATTGAAGTTATCTAATACTTTTTCTACTTTCTGTGACTTACCTTTGCACAAAATGGCAATTTCTGATCCTAAAGCAGATGTTTCTGGCACAGTACTTGGCTACATGGACATCCGCAATAGCATGCCACACCTCATCTATTGTGTCAATACATATACAAATCACAATGATAGGTTTCCATGGGTTTTTTCATGTTTGACAAGGTACACACAAGTATTCCTATTTATTGCTGCAATTTCCTGAGCAGTCATGGACAACAGGAACTGTCAAGAAGAATAAACTCTCAAGGAAAGAACATAAATTAAAAAACTATTCTTTGCCCTTTCCTATTTACCATACTTGCATTTGGCCAGCGTTATTTTAGATACCAGGATATTGATAACAATTCTTACAGGAGTTAATATATTTTGATGTATCTACCAAAACGTGTGTCCGACCACCCGACTGTGGGGGCTACCCTGAGACTGGGCCGCAGGATCTGCGGTGAGGGCCTGATTGCCTCTCTACCCTCTCCTCTGTTCCCAGTTATTGAGAACCAGGACTTCACCCCAGGTCTGCTGGATCAGGGTTTCCGTGCCCTGAAGACCAGAGGTTTCCATCAGGCCAGACACTTTATCGCTGGGGGGCGGTGGGTATCCAGGCAAACCCTTTTCTCCAGTACTCCCTACGAGGCGCTGTCCTTCTGGCAAAAGGTGCAGCTGGCTCACTTTCTGCAGTCCCTGCCGCCTGCGACCTCTTTTGCTAGACGCCTTTTGCCTTTTGAGGAGCTGTGTGTCTCGGACGCTCCTTTACGCCATACCATATCTCTGATCTATCGTCTTCTGACGGGGCCTGATCCCTCCTCCAAACCACTGTATATCACCCGCTGGGAGCAGGACTTGGGCCTTTCTTTTTCGGATCACCAAGTGGAACGGATTTTCTTCTTCACTTACAAAACCTCCACCTGTTCCAAATATCAGGAGGCGGGGTATAAGTTATTGACCAGGTGGTATTACACTCCGGCCCGGTTGCGCAAGATGTTCCCTTCCTGCTCCGATCTTTGCTGGAGGTGTGGAGAGGAGGTGGGATCCCTTCTCCACATCTTTTGGTCTTGTAGCCGTCTTCAACCCTTTTGGGCGGAAGTACTACGCATTGCGCAAAAGTTCACGGACCACGCCCTCACTCTGTGCCCTGGCCTTTTTCTTCTCCACCACAATGATTTTCCGCGAGCATCCTATAAAAAATCAATCCTGCCGCTCCTTTTCACTGCGGCCAAGAGCTGTATCCCTCTTCTATGGAAGCAGTCGCAGCCTCCCACAGTAGCTATGTGGCTGCGGAAGGTGGCCTGCATCAACGAAATGGAAGATCTGGTGGCCGCTGACCGGGGCAATAGGGAGATGTTCCTCAAAAGGTGGTTCTACTGGCATGAGTTCCGTTTCTCCGATGAATACAAAGCATTGGTTGCCTAGTTAGGCATATGCGGACTGGGTGGCCGTCTCTTCCCCGCTTTCCCCCCTCCATTCATCCTTCCTCTCTTTCCTCCCCCCTTTCTTCTTGTCCCCCCCCCCCTCTCTCCTTTTTTTTTTTTTTTTTTTTTTTTTTTTTTTCTCTCTGTTTGTCATGTCCTTTCCCCTCCCGTGGTGGGTTCCTCCCCACCTTCATGTGAAAGAAATGAAAAGGAGACGAAGGGGATAGTCAGTTACTCTTTGTTTTTCTTGTGATTGTCACTCCCCTTGGGCATACGTACACTTGTTCATACTGGGTGCCTGGTGGGACTTGGCATGCCCGGAGTGGGTCTCTCCCTCACAGTACCTCGGCCATATGAAGATGCCGGGGGAGGGCGGGGCCTCTTCGGGGGCCGGGCTCCCCATAGTAATTTTCTCTGATTTTTCGGGAGTTACGTTTTGCTGTGTGGTCTTACGTGCTATGATTACTGGTATTCACTAGAACTGTTTGTTTGTTTTTTGTATTTGCTTTGCCTGTGATTTTGTATGTGGACCATTACCATTGCTTCTGCTTGATCTGTATGCCTTTCCTTCTCCTAATAAACGTTGAATTTAAAAAAAAAAAAAATATATTTTGATGTTCCTAAAAAGGCGAAAAGCAATGTTTGATTAAAACCTGCCATTTAGTCTGCCTGCCACAATATAACCCCTGTATCCATCTTGCAGAAGGTTAGAAAACACAAATGAATGATGTACTCAACATTGCTTTAGTGCAGTGTTATTGAAGAATAAACACCAGCCTAGGGACTTTAAGAGCTGTCATTGGTTTATATCAGGTTCCTCTCGAATAATGATAAAATATAGAATCCAGAGCAACTTAACTACATCACATTAGTTACAAAAGCAATGTCACTGTAGGAAGTGAAGATCAGGCTTTAGTCACTCCTTTGAAATGTCATGGCCATTACTCTAACATAAATGTTTAAAAATAACACATGGCGTATGAGCACACCAGCATTTGCAGCAACAATATATTTTATCCAAACTTGATAATAGTGATGTGACTCATGCCTTCCAGCAAGAATACTACTTGTGTTATGCTGCTAACAGGATTGAATTACAATGGATTTACAGTTAGCCTTTTGTCACAAAAAGATCAAGATGTTTTAGATTTATATGTGAACTCTCAGTAATTATTATTATTTTGTTTCTCCATCTATGTTTGCAGCTAATAATAGAATGAAAAGTTTACTGATCAAACCTATTCTCCAGCACTTAACTGATTCCCTTTAACATATCAATAATGCCTATTGGTTGTTTACATAATCAATTTCTCTCACTGCAGCAGTCAAGGAAAGTATGTTTCTCCTTTGGCCACATTTAGCAGCTACTCCTATTTCAGCTTGTGAAATCAGCCCCCTTGTGCAAGTGTATGGCCTGTGCTACACCATAGTGTAAGGTACCCAGCTGCCAGTATTTTGCCCAGAAAGCACTCCTTTCTCGAAAATAGCAGTCCCCCGCAAGTTGCCCCTGAGCATATGCACTGTCCCAGGCTGTGTTGCAGCTTGTATGCCTGGAAGACACACTGACCCAGAGCTGACTCAGAGTCGCTGGCAGCCCTCCAGGCCCAGGCTGAGAGGTGGCTGACCCTACGCCAGCTTCAGTGTTTGACAATGGCACTAACTTGTTGGTCTTTCTTGGCCTGGGAAAAAACACGCATGTACCTTGGCTGGACATGCCTTCAACCTGGTGATACAAAGGTTCTGCAAAGTTATTCTTCTGGCCCAAAAAAAGGTTTCTGGCTACTTTAACCACTTCTTGTCCTAAGGCCGTTTATAAGCGGTCTAAGGTTGAAGTGGTTATACTAGGATCATGGTTGAAGCTACAACCATGATCCCCATATTTTTTTTTTTTTTTCAGCAGATGATTCCCTACAATGTAAAAGTGATCCAGGCAGTTATAGAGGCAATTAATCACTTTTACAAGTGGTGGAAAAGACGCCGTCCAACCCCCCCCCCCCCCCACGCTGCCACCGTGGCCTTTACTGGCTCTCCCATCCAATTGGGAACCTGGTATGGATGTGACCAGTGTCATCAGCTTCCCTGGACACAGAGGAACTGATGTTGATTCTCCAAATTTGTGACGTCAGACACCGGAAGCGACAATGATTTTTTCTCCGCTTCCCGTTTCGGTCTGACGTAAACAAGCCATTACAGTCTTGTACAAGCATCTGATCAAACCAATCTCAGAAAAGGAGGACCCGTCATGAACGATGCTATCACAAGAAATGTTGTTCATCCCCTGTGACAGCAATAAAGTTGATCCAAAAAAAATGAAAGGTACAATGTACAAAAATAAATAAATTAATAAATAAGATTAAAAAGAAAACATTTTAAAGTTTTCTGTTCCCCCGTGCTCACTTGCAAATGCTTATGTAGGTCCTGCACATATATGTAAATGGTGATCCCACCAAACATGTTTGGTATTGCTGGGACTGTCAGAGCAAGAGCAATAATTCTAGCACCAGACCTGCTGCTTAACTCTAAACTGGTAACCTGTTAAGGCTTTTAAAGCATGATCTATGGGGATTTTTAGGTACCACAGTTTGGCCCTGTTCCACGCATCAACATATTTTAAAGCATGATATGTTAGGTATTGTGTTACTCAGGGTAACATCATATGTTTTACCAAAAAGTTGGGCATGATATTGTGTGCTTACTAAAACTCATTAAAATGTATTTTTTCCTGAAAATTTGTGTTTGATAAACAGCTGTGCAAATATTGTCCAAAATAAAATTTGCAACAACCATTCTATTTTCCAGGGTCTCTGCTTAAAAATATATAATGGTTGGGGGTTCCAGGTAATAATCTTCTAGCAAACCAATGCTGATTTTTTCATATATGATAGAAATTGGCCCAGACTGAAAGTGGTTAAACAGAAATGCAGTGCAAACATAAGCTGCCTGCCAACTGTGTCATCTGTGAAAACCCAAACCCCTGGAAAACAAAAGGTTAGCAGCATGCCATAAATGACTAGCAGTGCAGTGTCCAGTGGACACTTTTAGAATTGAGGAGCCTTTGGACTGTTGGGTTTCCAGGCTGGACCACTGGATGGTGCTTGCACAGTATGCACTAAAGCTTCAGGCTTTCCCTGTAGCTAGTCTGCTTTCTGGGAGGTCCTTTAGCATAGCAGACAAATCCACCTGTCCTCTGCTACAAATGACTGCCTCACTTTCATTAAAGTGAACCAGTCTTGGAATACCAATGACTCCCCTGCTGCAGATGCTACAGACTAAGCTTTTAATGTTCCCCAGAAATTGTACCTTCCACCATTACCAGCTCCTTCTACTTCTCCTGGCCTAGTCTAGTGATTTGGCACTATACGGGTGCCATACAATGTTTCTGCAGCTGGACCACAGCTGTCAAATTTCTAATATTTATAAAGTAAATTCTGTATTGTGCCTTACAGTTTTCAGCCTATTGCACATTATACAAAATACTGTTTATTTAGACATAGTTAAATTTAAATTTAAAAACATTTTTACAAACATTTGGCTTCATTACTTGAATGTATATAGTATTTATTCCAACACCCTTGTATTTCCAACATGTTTCGCCATATTTGGCTTCTTCAAAGGAAAGCGTAATGAATTGTTCACTGTTAAAGCAAAAGCCAGAATCAATAATGAAAGGTACTTTACACTCATATTTAATTAGTATATAACATACATAAAAATGAGAAAAACAAGCAAAAACAAAATGACAGCTGTGCCCTTTAGACAAAATTTAGTTCCCCCCCCCAAAAAAAAAAAAAATATAGACTCCCTACCACCAAATGTTGCACTTTGTGGTGGGGCTAAAAGCAGAAGGAAATGAGAGGAGTCTGTCCACATGGGCCTCATGCACTAATAGGGGAGACACCCCAAAAAAGACCAGATCACCTGCAGAGGGGAATAAATGGCCCCAGAACAACCTGGTAATAAATGTACATTGACAATATTTAATAAATACACTAGTAATTCAGAGAAATTTAGGTGCAGTTTGTTTTACAACTTTTGTTGTCAAAAGACATTAAGCCCACGTTCACATTGGTCTGGTTTGGCATGCGATTTGACATGTGAAATCGCATGTCAATTCAGAGCCAATTGCCAGCAGTTGCACCCTCTAGAACCACTGCGCCGCACCGATTCCCAAAAGTAGTTTCTGTGCTGCTTTTGACGATTTGGGGGGGGGGGCGATTTCCATAGACATCTGTGCAGGAACCCGCATAGATGTCTATGAAATCGCCCCCGAAGTCGAACTCAAATGGCGGCTTGAAATCATGCAAGTTCAGCTGAACTGATTTCAAAACGGCCTCATTGTGAACCTGGGCTTACTCACTTATCCTGAATTTCAATTCCAGGCTAAATGTCCACTAGATGGCAGGCTTGCACTACATTGACATATCTAGAGTACAAAAGTAAATAAGGGCCCTTAATACAACAAAGCAGCTAAAAACAAAATTCAAGCTGCCATATTACTGGTAGAGTTATAGGAGACTTTTTAGGAAAATATTGAAAAAACCTGGGCCAAATTAAGTACAGTAGGCCTCGTGTATTCACCTTGAAAAGACACATAAATGCCATCAAGTGTTCAAGAGTTATTTGTCTACAGCGTAGTCCTCAAAACTATTCACACCTAAAGGGGAGCGAAGAAAAAAAAAATGACATAGATCACGTTTCAATCAAACAGGCAATAGATTACCTAAACGTACTGCAGAGGATCAAGAGGCTCCAGTATTGTAAAGTTGCCACAAATTGCTTCCGCAGCTAGACTTTAAGCTGGTAAATTTCTGGTATTTTCTGTAGGGTAAACCCTGTGTTATGCCTCGAAGGTTTCACTTAATCAAGTGCTCCTGCACTGTAAAGGTGCCACACGATTTTTCTGTGTCTGAACCAATTGTGTCTGTTGTTTCCCAAATATTATACTTTAATGATTTTTTTAAAGATAAAACTTGCCTTGTCTCTTCCTCTTACATTACAACCTTATCAAGCTGTTTACATACTGTGTCAGATTTAAAAAAAAATGACAGTATTCAAAACTCGGACTCTGCATACTGGGACTGGACTGAGGTGGTAAGTGGAGTCCCCCAAGGCTCAGTTCTGGGTCCAATTTTGTTCAATTTATTCATAAATAGCACTGGGGGGGGGGGGGGGGGGGTCGGTAGCTCGATCTCAGTTTTTGCAGATGACACAAAATTGAGCAGGTCAATGACTTCACTTGCACTTAGGCACTAATAATGTAAAAGAAAAATACACACTAGGGGGGAACCTCTGGGGGTATCAAAAATGGAGAAAGATCTGGGAGTCTTAGTAGAAGATAGACTTAGCAACAGTATGCAATGTCAAGCTGCGGCTGCCAAAGCGGGCAGAATATTAGCATGCATAAGGAAGGGTATGTATTCCAGAGACAAAACTATAATCCTTCCACTTTATAAATCACTGGTCCGACCACATCTGGAGTATTCTGTCCAGTTCTGGTCACCAGTCCTCAGAAGGGATGTGTTGGAGCTGGAGAGAGTACAGAGAAGGGCAAAAAAAATTATATGGGGATTAGAGGACCTTAATTACAAAGAGCGTTTGGAGGTGCTTGATTTATTCTCCCTGGAGAAGAGACATGATAGCAATTTAAAAATACTTCAACGGTGATCAGAGCATAGAAATAAAAACTATTTAGTCGCAAGGAATGCATGAGGACACGAGGCCATATAATGCGATTGGAGAAGCGTTTTAACCTCAGGCTACGGAGGGGGTTCTTTACAGTAAGGGCTACAAGACTGTGGAATTCTCTGCCACAAATGGTGGGAAGTATGGCTGCTTTTAAAAGACTCTTGGACATACATCTCAAGGACATTAACATTCAGGGGTATGGGAAATGATTCACACCGACACAGGTTGAACTGGATGGACTATTGTCTTTATTCAACCTCAACTACTATGTTACTATGTAAAATAGCCAAACTTGGCATTTTGGATTTTTTTAAGCGCAAAGGAGAGATTTTGGGTCTTTTAGACCCCAGATCCCTCCATAAAAAGTACCTGTCACTGCCTATTACTGTCACAAGGGATGTTTACATCCCTTGTGACAGCAAGAAAAGTAATAAAAAAAAAAATTAAAAGGGACATTGTAAAAAAAATAAATAAATAAGAGAAAAAATAAATACATTTAAAGTGCCCTGTCCCTCTGTGCTTGCACACAGAAGCGAACATATTCGTAAGTCGCTCCCACATATGTAAACAGTGTTCAAACCACACATTTAAGGTATTGCCACAATCGTTAGAGCGAGAATTCTAGTACAAGACCTCTTCTGTGCTCTAAACAGGTAACCGTTAAAAATTATTAAAGCCTCACCTATGGAGATTTTTAAGTACTATAGTTTGTTACCATTCCATGGGTGTGCACAATTTTAAAGCATGACATGTTAGGTATTTATTTACTTGGCGTAACATCATATTTCACATTATACAAAAAAAGTATCTAACTTTAATGTTTTTTTTTTTTTTTTTTAATTTATGAAAGTGTATTTTTTTTTTTTAAATATTGCATTTGAAAGACCGCTGTGCAAAAACCGCGTGACATAAATTATTGCAATGATTGCCATTTTATTCTCTAGGGTCTCTGCTAATATATATATATATCAGAAGGGATGTGTTGGAGCTGGAGAGAGTACAGAGAAGGGCAACAAAACTTATTAGGGGATTAGAGAACCTTAATTACGAAGAGCGTTTGGAGGTGCTTGATTTATTCTCCCTGGAGAAGAGACATGATAGCTATTTACAAATATTTCAACGATTGCCATATTATTCTCTAGGGTCTCTGCTAATATATATATATATATATATATATACATATATAATGTTTGGAGGTTCTAAGTAATTTTCTAACAAAAAATACCGATTTTAACTTGAAAGCAACAAATGTTAGAAAAAGGCTTAGGTATGAAGGGGTTAATCAGTTAAGCAACTGCTAGGTTGTATTATTTTTAACAGCCAATTTTACCAATCTACGTTTCATCTTTTAATTTGTCTTTTTTTATGGCATTCTCCGGCAAAAAAACCCTTGAACAGATTACAGAACAACAATTTACACCACCAAAATGTAGAATTAGCCATGTTGTCAATATTCACTAGTTATTAGTCCTTTTCGTGTGCCTGCCAGCTAAAATAGAATCATATCATGGTTTCCTAAAATATTCCAATGTAAATCCATTTCCACAAATCCGTTTTATCCTAGTTGCCATTCCTCATTTTATAACAACCTCTAGTGAGCAGCATTATTATGACATCTGAAAAAGGATTGAAAATAAGGCTTTATTTTTAGCTGGTCCCTACAACATATTTTGTGACCCTAAAACTGGAATCCTAGAGACACAGAACTTTATTACATATAATGAAATAAAAATGTGGATTTGACTGAAATCTTATTTATATCTTAAGTTGGAAGGCATTTAATGTAAGCCTCCAGTGCAACACTGTCAGGCTCACAGGATAGAGCTGTAATGACTGTTGCTTCTGAATAATTTTATTGGAGGCATCAGTGTTTTTTTCTGTGGGCAGAAGCTTAAGTAACTCACACAGTAGGGATAAAATCTATCAGTCTGTCAGTCTGATCTGTGGATGAGCAGCGAGAGCTAGTTCACATTATACATAGAACCTGCACTTTAAAGTTTATGTCTAAAATGTTATTCTGACTGACATACTATGACAGCTCAGGCTTATGAAAATTCTAATACTATAGGACTTTTGTATGCCTTATTTACAGAACACCCCCCCCTCTATCTTATGGAGAAGAGGAGAGGGGAACAGTGTCTGTAGTCTTGTTCTGTTTCTGTTTTTTCTGATACAGTAGGGTAAGTGAGCATTGTTGTATATTCTGTATCAGGTTGAGGGGTTGTTTGTATTGCATTGTATGCATTTGTTACAATTTTTGAAGTCCGTAATAAAGATAATATGCCACCCAAGGTCGCATTTAGTACCAGTTTCCATTGGTTGCCTTTCTCCCTCTTTTTCTTTATAATTATTGTGATTTTTGGGTACACAGGCTCACACCTGATTTGGTGCTAACATGGATTAGTTCATTAATTAGTTCATTAATTAGTTCAATAATTTCCTTCCTTACGTTGTGTTATCATTGGTAGTGACAACAAATGTTGTTTGTTTAACTAATGGAGCATTGTCAACCTAGGTCTCACCAGCTAAATATCCAGAAAACCCTGAAAGAAGCATTATTATTTTTTTTTTTAATTTGGATACACTTTAAGGCCCTAAACTGCTCCACTGGTCCTTTAGCCAACACAGCTTTAAATCATTTTGCAGTTCAGTAGTTCAGAAAATACCTTTCATATTTATCAGAGTTGGAATTATGAAGGTGGCAATAATCTAATATGAAAAAATGCTGACATTTAAATTGTGCTTTTAATCACCATATAATAATCCTAAAATGTTGTGGTATTTATTTTGCTAGAGGGCCACATTCTCAGTAGTATGAACGCTGACCCTTATGGAGTCATGCTACATGATTTGGGAAGTTTTTATTTGGTTGGCATACCCTTTGCCTGACATAGTGAAAAGTCTCCAAATGAAACAGGGAGTTTTTCAGAGGTCAGGTCAGCAAAAAAATTGACTTTTTAATAATCCTATTACTAAAGTGTGAAATGATGTGTCAACATTCTTTGATGAAAGTCTAAAGTAAAAAAAAATGTATACCTAGTCTAGGCATCTTATTCAGTAAGAAAACGCAAATAGCAATAGAAATGCACAAAGTGCAGCAACCCATGGAAAAATACAATGCATCAGAACTCATTATTAAAATCACTAATGGAAGTAATTTAAAATTGATTACTATTTATGATTACTGCTTTTTGCACATCATTTCTATTCCATGCACTGCCTCATTGAATACTCCTACTTTTTTTGAAATTCCATCTGTCAATTCAGATCGGTTAAAGCCCTGTTCAGACCTGAGCGTATTCCAGCTTGTAAAACGTTCATCTCTGAAGTTTCAAAACGCCCAACAAGCAAAATCCAATTCATTTCAATGGCCCCCGTTCACATATGAGCATTTTGTCACCTGAAGCAAACACCTGAAGCTCAAAAAAGTGCATGAGCTTCTTTTTTGGCAGATTACAAGCAGTTTTGTTAGATGTCAATGCCTGCCTCCAAACACCTGCAAAAAATGCATGAAAAAAGCCCAAAAAAACGCCTGAAAAAAGGGAGAAAAAACATGTGAAAAAAGCCCAAATAAACGCCTGAAAACAATATGCTCAGGTGTGAATGGAGCCTAAGTGATCTGCTATAGTAACTGCATTAGCACTGTACAATAAAAACAACTAGTGGTGCAAAACCAGTGATTATCTCTGTAACTGTAGGTTCTCATTTTCTTATTGGTTGGTTGACCATACAATTAGAGTGTCAAGTTATTTCTGTTCACATTTTAACCTTCTTAGCGGTATTCCTGAGCGTGGCTCGGCATTAAATTTCAGAGCCAAAAGCGGTAACCCCGAGCCACACTCGGGGTACCGCCAGAAGCATCGCTGGATCCTGTAAGCAGGGTTACTTACCTTGTCACCGGGATCCAGCGATGTGTCCCAGTGGTGTCTAGCGGCGGATCTTCCTCCCGATCCTCTCCGTGCCCCGGCTTCCATCTCCTGCGACGTGACGTTCGCAGGGGGGTGGAACCGGCGGCAAATTCAAATGTAAAACACACCAAACACACTGATACAGTTCAAAATAAATAAAAAATCCCATTAGTTTGCCCCTCAGTGCCCTTTCCTGCAGTTTTACTGTACTTTTTATGTAAATATATATATATACATATATATATATATGTGTGTATATATATATATATATATATATATATATATATATAAATGTATACAGTTGGTTTGGGCTGCTCATTCACAAGAATTACATGCAAAATAATGGTACCGCTTTCAGCACCTAAAATCCAAAAGAATCATACTGCCAGGGAGGTTAATTATCAGCTTATGATTTCAACCCATGTGTTAGCTACTGTATCCTAACACCAGTGTTTTGCACCACATCAATTCAAATTGTCTAAATTTGGGAGGATTATTGCACTTTGTGTACAAACTATGCAGAATACTTTATTACAGCAGAAAATGTGTTTAATTACAGTCAGGTCCATAAATATGACATCAATACAATTCTAATATTTTTGGCTCTATACACCACCACAATGGATTTTAAATGAAACAAACACGATTTGCTTTAACTGCAGACTTTCAGCTTTAATTTGAGGGTATTTACATCCAAATCAGGTGAAAGGTGTAGGAATTACAACAGTTTGTATATGTGCCTTCCACTTTTTAAGGGACCAAAAGTAATAGGGCAATTGGCTGCTCAACTGTTCCATGGCCAGGTGTGTGTTATTCCCTCATTATCCCATTTACAAGGAGCAAATAAAAGGTCCAGTGTTCATTTCAAGTGTGCCATTTGCATTTGGAATCTGTTGCTGTCAACTCTCAATATGAGATCCAAAGAGCTGTCACTATCAGTGAAGCAAGCCATCATTAGGCTGAAAAAACAAAAACAAACCCATCAGAGAGATAGCAAAACATTAGGTGTGGCCAAATCAACTGTTTGGAACATCCTTAAAAAGAAATAACGCACAGGTGAGCTCAGCAAAGCCAAAAGACCCGGAAGACCACGGAAAACAACTGTGGTGGATGACCGAACAATTCTTTCCCTGGTCAAGAAAACACCCTTCACAACAGTTGGCCAGATCAAGAACACTCTCCAGGAGGTTGGTGTATGTGTGTCAAAGTCAACAATCAAGAGAGACTTCACCAAAGTGAATACAGAGGGTTCACCACAAGATGTAAACCTTTGGTGAGCCTCAAAAACAGGAAGGCCAGAGTAGAGTTTGCCAAACAACATCTAAAAAAAGCCTTCACAGTTCTGGAAACAACATCCTATTGGACAGATGAGACCAAGATCAACTTGCA